>NC_080847.1:57344760-57648760 GCF_030435755.1 Ochotona princeps | reverse complement strand
GAACAGCTTCTGTGAACCTACACCAGAAGCTCGTAAGCTGGGATGTCACAAACTGACACGAGCCACAGTGACTCCCAGGAACAGGGGCAGTAAACAACTGTGAAGAGTCCTTTCTTCACAGCTGTTCAAGTTAAGCCTGAGGCTGGTCTTGGTGGGTAAGGCAGGCTGGACGGTAAAGACCAATGAGGGACACAGCACGTGCCGGTCTTCCAGTTGGCAGCAAAGGACTGTGCAGGTGTGATGTCCAACACCTGTCGTTGAGTGGCAGGAAGTGCTGACGGAAGCCTGGTCTACAGGGCCCATACAGACAGGGCGAGGTGGAGAGAGGCAGACATGGGAGTGTGACCCTGCAGATGATCTCAAGCTGGCTCCCCTCCTTTCTCTTTATTTTATTATTATTATTTTTGTAGGAGGAGAGCAAGAAAAACCACTAGATGGAAACCACCATCTAGTTGTCATGCTGACTGTGGTGAATGGCACATGGTTGTAACTTGGTGCTGTGGTGGCAAAAATTGTGTGTCCTCCAGGACCTCATGGTGACTCTCACTACAGGTGAGCGTGACCTTCCAGGATGTCATGGTGAACTTCACCTATGAAGAGTGGCAGACACTGAGCCCGGAGCAGAGGTGCTTGTACCGTGATGTGACGTTGGAGAACTACAGCAACCTGGTCTTCCTGGGTGAGGAGGCTTCTAGGGTGGGGGGCTCAGCACATGCAGTCTGACACAGGGGTTCCCCCTCCCCCACTGCCACGGGACCTCAGGGGTTTACCCAGGGGCACACTTCGCTGGCTAAGCTAGGAGAAAGGTGTGGCCAGGGAGCGTCCTGATGTGGAGTTTGAGGAACTCAGCCTTCCAGGCTGGTGCTCTCCCCCATGGCCCTGGCCCTGGTCTGGGGGAAACTTCATCCCCCAGGAGGAAGAGTTGTTCTTTGTTCTGACTGCGCCTTCCCTGTGTGTCCCCATGCTGCCATTCACAGTGTGTGTGAATGGGTGGGTGAGAGGTATGTGTCTGCGCCCAGCCCCTGCACGCCGACACATCACCCCCTCACCTGCCCATTCATACATACTGCTGATGCTGCCAGGGAAACACACACCCACACCCTACCTCTCCACACCCACATGCATCACAAGCCCTGTGGATGTTTCAAACAGGACAAGAGGCAGCCACCAAACCTGACGTGATCCTGAGGCTGGAACGAGGAGGCAAGCCCTGGACAGTGGAGGGTGAGGCGCTCATGGGCGACAGACGAGGTAATCAGAGTGACAGACAAGGTGGGGAGTCCAGGACCCCTGAGAGGCAAGTTTTTCCATTGGAGGGGAAGTCATTTGGCAGGCTGGGAATTTCTCAACAGGTTCTCCCCAAAGCTGGGTGGGGGCTGTTCGGTCTCCCTCTAACTAGCACTCCTGGGCTCACAGCTGCTCCCTGGGTGCTGGCTCTCTGGCATGTTGGCCAGCTGCTCCGTGGGAGCTCCTTTTACTGGGTTTTACCTAAGCCACATGCTTTAATGGTGCACGGAGGATAGATTACATTCAGTTTCCATTGACACTAGATCCCCAGCCAGGACGACCGTTTACATCTCCCTCATGGGGCTGGAGATGTTTACACAGGCTGTTTCTCTGTTCCACCTTAGGAGCAGCTGGGACAGTGGAAGGGTATGTTGGGAGGCTCCAGACCGTGGCAGAGGATCCCCAGAAAGAAATCCCGTCAGTGATCAACAGACCAGCGTCAGCCAAGCGAAGAGGCCCTGGACGCGGGAAAACAGCCCCACCCAGCAGAGCTGGTTCAAGGCCCAGACACATAGAGCATGACCCACGTGGGAGGAATCTGAAACGCAGCACAGATGGGCCAGGCTGTGGACTAAATCCGTCTTGCACCTGTAGGAGATCCGGGAGGGTAGCTGGCGGCAGTACGTCGGACCCTGTGGGAAGACATCCTGACTGTGACTCCCAGTCAGGGCTCCCCAGGGAGAGAGCCTTTGAGTGCAGACAGTGTGGAAAAGCGTTCCAGGAGAAGTGGAAACTCAACAAACACCAGAGCACGCATGTGGAGGGAAGGCCCTACCAGTGTGGCGAGTGTGGAAGGGCCTACAAGCAGAAGCCGAATCTCATTCAGCATCAGAAAGTCCACAGTGAAGAGAGAGCTTACCGGTGTCAGACCTGTGGGAAAGGCTTTTTCTGGAAGTCGTGCCTCATCAATCATGAGAAAATCCATAACGCCACGAAAGCCTACAAGTGTGATGAGTGTGGCAAATCCTACAAGCAGTATGCAACCCTCTTCCAGCACAAAAAAATCCACACTGGACACAGGCCCCACGAGTGTAAGGACTGTGCGAAGACATTCATTTACAAGTCAGATCTGGTGAAACACCAAAGGACACACACAGGGGAGAAGCCCTATAAATGTCACATGTGTTACAAGGCCTTTTCCCAGAAGTCCAACGTCATTGACCATGAGAAGATCCACTCTGGGGAGAGAGCCTACCAGTGTAGTCTGTGTAACAAAACCTTCATCCAGATGAAAAACCTCATTCAACATAAGAAAATTCACACTGGAGAGAAGCCCTACTTCTGTGCCAGATGTGGGAAAGCTTTTTATCAGAAGTCGAACCTTCTCAGCCATCAGAAGACTCACAGCCGAAAATGAGTGTACACGTGCAACAGGCGCGGGAACTGCCTTCGCCACGAGCTGGGCCTCAACTTGCACAACTCGGGCGCAGTGCCAGGAAACCTCACGGGTGCACCGCGTGTGGGAAGGTCTTTGCTGACAAGTCACATTTTGTGAGACACCGGAAGAAAAGCCACAGTGGATAGGAGCCCTGTGCGTGCCTGCAGTGTGGGCATGCCTCCACGGTGGGGTGGCCTGGCTGCAGATGCCTCCGCAGTCCGGACTTGGCCTTTATGTTAATGATAATGCTTGCATTGTGTGTTAACATATGTTCAGGAGCAATACTGAGTCAGAATGTAAAGCAGCTCAGGGATGAGCCCAACAGATGCGTTACTAGTCTGTTTTATTTCTTTCTGAAGGTGGTGTTTTTTTTTTTTTTTTTCGTGTATCTGGGGGGAGCGGGGAGGGCTGCTCCCAGCAGCCTAACTACAACGGTACCCAGGGATGGGGGAGGGTGACCGCTTGATGTCTTAGATCCTCGATGTGGAGCAGGTTCCAAGGATACTGCTTAAATGGTTTCGATAATTCTGGAATGTTGGTTTCATTGCTCCAAGGATGAGGAAATCCTCTCAAGGACCGTAGTCCAGCTTGTAGTCTCCACTCACCCAGTTACTTGGTGCCAGTGCTTGCCAGGGAGAGCTGTCCAGTTTGTTCCGCCCTCGGTGGTACTTGATGTCCCCAGTGTTCATCTGGGCATGCAGTCCACTGCACCATCTTTAGCCACTGAGGAGGTTCATTCTGACCCATGCACTCCACAGATCCTGCAATTCTCCCCATGGTTGTGGTTCTGAGTCTAGCAGTTCAGTTGGGGAGGATCCCCAAAGAAACCTCATCTAAGGTGATCCCAGACCTGACTACTATGTGTGCTAGCCAGTACCAGGTCCAGCTCAGTTTATCACCCACATATGGGCGCCAGTTCTAATCCCGGCAGCTCCACTTCCCATTAAACTCCCTGCTTGTGGCCTGGGAAAGCGGTCAAGGATGGTCACTTGGGGAGTGAACCATCAGATTTGATAACATAATTAGCATTGTCTAATGGAAAACCAGGATATTACCAGGAAGAATCCCGGGGAATTGGTAAATCCTCATCATGCAGTCAGCCTGGCCGACCAACACAAGGAGTCTGGAGAGACAAGACTGGTGAGCTGCTCAGCAAAACTCAGAAAGAGAAACGTGAGGAGGGAGACCCAGTACTCGGCAGATTCTCCAAGGCAGCAGGCAGTGGCCTGGTATGTGAGCCCTGTTGCAGCTCGGGCTCCACTGGACTCAGCCCTGATGGCTATGGATATATGGGGACTGACCCAGCACATGGCAAGTCTCCTTCTGCCTTTCCAACTACAACTAGTAAAAATTACTGTGTTTTCTGCCTCTCATTATTTTTGTTGCAAGGTATTGAGGAAGAATAAGACAGCGGCAGCTTAACTCCAAATAGCAATTGAAGACTCGTGTTTCCGACTCACAAAGATGAATAGTACTTATGTAATTTTTGAGGCTCTGACACTGTTACATGTTTCAGTTAAAAAAAATCTTTATTATATACATTCTCAAACTTACAAAAATAACTGCAATGAATAAATTGTTTTACTGTTAGCAATCATAACTAGGTCTTAAAAACAGGATTTGAAAGAAGCAGTGGAAGCAGAAAGGGTGCGGGAAGGAATATGTTCCACTTGAACATCACACGTTTTTAACACCAGTAACCTTCAGGTCAAGAAAAAGTCAAATCCATGAGACGGGAACTCCAGCTAGGTCATTCCCACGGTGGCAGAGGCAGACCCCCAACCCTGCCGCCATCGTCTCCTGCCTCCCCAGTGTATTGGGAGCTCAGAAATTCCAGGAGGTGAAACAGGTGCAGGGCTGTAGGTTACAGCCAATCCTAGCAGAAGCTTAGACTGCTGCCCAAAACATATCATTGGTGAAATCTGTGCTTGTTGACGCCCCAACTTAAAGGCCACTTCAGCTTTTGTGTCGCATAGAATTTTAAGCACCTTGGCCTAAAGACGTCCAAGGGAATAAGTATAGCCAGGCATTGCTTGAGTGTATAGGAAGGAATTGCAAAAAGTTCATAGACAAAAGAAATTAAAAATCAAGTTTCTAAATAGATTTTTAAAAGATTCAGTGGCAAACGTTTCAAATTCATGCATAATGTTTCTGTTTCGTATTTCTCTCTTTTTTTAAGATTTATTTGAATTTATTGGAAAGTCAGATATACAGAGAGAAGAAGAGACAGAGAGAAAGATCTTAGGATCTTTTCCAGGTCTCCCAAGCAGGTGCAAGGTTCTAAGGCTTTGAGCTGTCCTCGACTGCTTTCTCAGACCACAAGCAGGGAGCTGGATGGGAAACAGGGCCACTGGGATTAGAACCGGCACCCATATGGGATCCCGGCGCGTTCAAGGTGAGGACTTTAGCCACTAGGCTACCATGCCGGGACCATGCCGGGACCTGTTTTGAATTTCTTTAATTTCATGGCATCCTCACCCAACATCCCAACAAGCCAAACACCAGAAAACCTGACGGCAACTTACCACTCTGACCTGGAGAGATGTTGAAATGGAGACTGCATGAGGACTTAGTGTGTGGAGTCATGGGATTTGTTATTTATGAATCCAGGAAGCTCCACCCAAGTCACACCTTATCTCCATCTCCTGAATCTTGTCTTGAGGTCTGCATTCTCTTTGTCTACACATTCTTCCCAATCAAGCAAAGAACATCCCTTCAGGTGGGGCATGGCTCAGCAGCTGATACTCCACCCTGTGGCCCGCTCTCTCACCTAGGTGCCCGTTTCTGTCCCACTATTCCACTTTCACTCTTTCTCGGTCATTTTGACTCTCGCTCACTTTTATTTTCAATATTTTGATTTTATAGGAAAGGCAGGTAAAACTTGTACATAGAAGAAGAGACACGGAGAAAGCTCTTCCTTCTGTTGGTTTGCTCCCCAAATGGTCACAATGGCTGCGACGGAGCTGATCTGAAGCCAAGGGCCAGCAGTTCCCATTGGCTGCAGAGTGCCAAGGCTTTGGGCCATCCTCTAGCATTTCCCCCAATCACAGGAGGGAATGCAATGGGCAGTGGAGCAGCTGGTATAACATAAGGGGGGCTCAGCAGCGTGGCCTAGTGGCTAAGGTCCTCGCCTTGATCCCATATGGCCGCTGATTCTAATCCCGGCAGCTCCACTTCCTCTCTGTCTCTCCTCCTCTCGGTATATCTGACTTTGTAATAAAAATAAAATAAATCTTAAAAAAAAAAAAAAGAACATAAAGGATCCCAGCCCTTACAAACTGAGGATCTTAGCATGGAGCTGTTGTGCTGTGCCTATTAGCTGTTACTACTGTTACGACTCTCAACCCGTTCTACTTCCAAACCATTAAATACATGGAACACACACAAGCTATCATGGGGGAGGGAGAGTGACAATGATGACAAAATCTATTAGTGTTTGTTATTATCCCAAGAGGCAGCTGGTGATCTTGAATCCTTATGACAACTACCCTTCCTCAGGAAAGCTAAGATTCAGGGAGAGGAGAGATGCCTGGAGGAGGAACGGAAGGCGTCTCCCAGAAGCGAATTGAGCTGTCGTATGAGATATGGAGGCTCTGTGTTCATGCCGTGTTGGCTGTGTGTGTGTGCTCGTTGTTGGAGTTAGTAGCGCTTGGGAAAGTGGACAGGTTGACTGCCACATGGAAGTCTTCTCTTTCCCAGCAATGTCGATGGGTAGACTCAGATGCTAGAGCTGCACTCTGGCAGGGGGATGAGGCATGGGTGATCTGAATCCATCCTCCTTCTTGTATTTGTGTAAACAGAAGGAAAAGGCAAGATGCTTGAAGTTCTATGCGGGACAAATTCAGAAGTGGCCTTCAAGTTGGGGTGCCAACAAGCATGGCTTTCTCCAGCGATGAGTCTTGGGCACCCAATTGTGGTAGAGCCTAACCTGCTGCTGGGGATGCCTGTAACCAGAGCCAGGCACCTGTGCAAGCTCAGAACACCCAGAACAGCTGGGGTGTTCTGAGCTTCCAATGTGCTGGGGAGGCAGGAGATGATGGCGGCAGGGTTGGGGATCTGCCTCTGCCACCATGGGAATGACCTAGCTGGACGTCATGTCTGCTGGCTTTGGCCTCTCCGAGCCCTGAAGGTTGCTGGTGTTAGAAATGTGAAGAAATTCCAGTGGAAAACACCTCTCACCCCACTTGCCTCCCTCTCTTTCTCAAAAATAAATAAATAGGTAACTGAGACTTTGAAATCAAGCTGTGATTAATGACAGTACAGGAGAATTTTTCATTATACACCATGTTTTGTATGTTTGAAAACTGCGCACAACAAGGATCCTATTGATTGGCTGTTGCACGGTAGCCCTGCAACTAAAGTCCCACCTTATATGCGCCGGGATCCCATATGGGCGCCGGTTCTAATCCCGGTAGCCCTGCTTCCATCCAGCTCCCTGCCTGTGGCCTGGGAAAGCAGTCGAGGATGGCCCAAGGCCTTGGGACCCTGTACCTGCTTTTACAAAGTGGAAGAGACTCATGGCTTCACATCTGTTCCTTTCTGACTGGTGTGGCCGCTTGGGAGTGAATCAACGATGGTAGATCTTCTTCTCTGTGTCTCTCGTCTCTGTAAATATGACATTTCAATTTGAAAAAAAAAAAACCTCAAGTTATTAAAAAAATGCACATATTTTGTTTAACAACAAACAATCTAATGGTGGCAGAGCTTCAAAAATTGAGCTAACATCAGCATCCCAGCTCTTAAGCTCATCTATGTGAGTGGAGCGGCCAGTCTTCAAAAGGTATTTGGAGGTAATCTCATCATTACCTGAAGCTTCCTTAATTTAGAAGGTTGAGAGCGTATAGGATTGGCTCTTTGTTTCTCTCTCTCTCTCTCTCTCTCTCTCTCTCTCTCTCTCTCTCTCTCAATTTATTTACCTGAAGGGAAGAGTCACCAAGTGAGAGAGAGAGATCTTGCAACTGCTGGTTCACTTCTCGAATGGCTACAATGGGCGAGGCAGGTTCAGGTTGTAGCTAGGACCCAGCAAATTCCTCCAGGCTCTGTCATGTGGGTGTACATTCTCCAACACCTGGGCCATTTTCCACTGCCTTTTCCTGTCTCACTGAGCAGGGAGCTGCCAGGGAGTTAGAGCACCTGCCTTTCCAAATGCTGTACAGGTGCTGTCTTCACCTGCACACCACATCACTGCTCCTCCCATTAACTCTAAGAGATAGTGAAATCGAACAACAGGAAACTTGGTAGGGAGCCTGCTGCTGATTGAAGAAACTCACTTTTAAAAGTCATCTTTTGTCTTCCCACAGCCTGGGCAGCTAGGAGTCCCTGCTGCTAATGTGACCACATTAGCAAGTTTTCCAAGTTTTGGCTCCGAGTCTTTGGGATGACCTGAAAGTGGGGAAAGGTCATTTTGTTCCTGTTGTTTTCCTTGGGACTTTGCTGCTTTTTCTGAACTCAGAATCTGAGACGGGCAGGGCCAACATCGTTGTCTAGCCAGTCAGGCCTCTACTCAAGGCACCTGCATCCCATGTGTGTGCCAGTTTGAGGGAGTTCCAGCTGCCCCACTTCTGATCCAGCTCCCTGCTGCTGTGCCTGGGAAGATAGCAGAAGGTGGTTCAAGCACTTGTACCCTCTACAGACATGGAGGCCCAGAAGCAGCTCCAGGCTTCAGCCTGGCCCGGCCTGGCTGTTGCAGCCATTTGGGGTGTGAACCAGCAGATGAAAGCGCTCTCTGAGTGTGTGTCTTGTCCTCTCTATAACTCTGCCGTTCAAATAAAATAGGTCAAATCAATAAGCAAAAGGAGTATGAGGAGCACATATTCTTGGCTGTTTGGAAGGCATCTACAATAAAGAATGTACTTTTAAACAGTTGTTGTTCAAAAGGCTGAGAGGGCCCTGTCAATCTGCTGGGTCAGTGTCCAGATGTCTGCGGCCATCAGGGCTGCGTCCGCTGAGCCCAGGAGCCCCAGCTCCAAGCAGGGACTCACGCACCAAGCCGTTCCTGCTGCCTCGGAGTGGCTCTCTGCATGTTTTGTCTCCCTCTTCATGTTTCTCTCTTTCTGGATTTTGCTGAGCAGCTTGTCAATCTTACTCTTCTCGAGATTCCTTGTATTGGTAGGTCTGCTAACTGCAAGATTAGTGTATACCAACTCCACAATGACAATTCCACTACCCGATCCAGATATTGCCAAAAATGCATCAAATTTGAAGGCCAAGCCTAATTCACTAAAGCTCATTCTGACACCATGCTATGGTAGAACGGTATCTCCACTGCAGCGAGCTTGAGAATTACAACAGCTTGTTAGAATTCAAGGGAGTCAACTTCATTAATGAATATTTTAAAATGTGATAGCCCAGCGTGATGGCATATCAGGCTACCCTTCGCCTGTAATACTAGCATCCCTAATGAATGCAGGTTCCAATCCCAGCTGCTCCTCTTCCCATCCAGTTCCCGCTCCTGGCCTGGGAAAGCAGTGGACTGAGTGTTCTGCACCCCTGTTGGAGACTAGGAAGGCGCTTGTGGCTCTGGCTCCCACTCCAGGATGAATTTGGGGGATGAGCTAGCAGATGGAAGCCTTCTTGTCTCGCTCAAACTCTGCTTTCTTATTGAAGAAATTGATTTTTAAAATTAATTTGTAGGGCCCGGCAGCGTGGCCCAGCAGCTGAAGTCCTCACCTTGAACGCGCCGGGATCCCATATGGGCACCGGTTCTAATCCCGGCAGCTCCACTTCCCATCCAGCTCCCTGCTTGTGGCCTGGGAAGGCAGTTGAGGGCGGCCCAATGCTTTGGGACCCTGTACCCACATGGGAGACCCGGAAGAGGTTCCTGGCTCCTGGCTTTGGATCGGCGCAGCACCGGCCATTGCGGTCACTTGGGGAGTGAACCATTGGATGGAAGATCTTCCTCTCTGTCTCTCCTCCTCTCTGTGTATCCGCAGGTTCTTACCCTGTGATAGCATCTGCCGCTTTTCCAAATCTGTGGCCGCAGGACTGCGTATCTGAGCTCCCCTTCTCTGAGTGTGAGTACTTTGGAGTCCATGTGTATGACTTCAAGCTTACTGTAGTTAGCCTAACGTCCTCCAGGTCCATCTGTGTTAAAGATGGCAGAATCTTAAGGACTTGAGGATAGTGTAAGCATGTCAATATGCCACACCTGCTTATCTAGTCACCTGTTGGTGGGCACTTAGGCTGCTGCTGTGTCTCCGCTGTTGAGAACAGTGTATTCATTTCAATATATTTTTGCAGTGTACTGCTGAAATGAGGCCCATCAACATTTCCCCTTCCTTTTTAAAAAGATTTATTTATTTTTATTTGAAGGCAGACTTACAAACAGAAAGAGAGATAGGAATATTGTCCATCTGCAGGTTTTCCCCCCAAATCAGTGCTGTGGCTGGAGCTGAGCTGATCTGAAGCCAGGAGCCAAGAGCTTCTTCCAAGTCTGCCACATGGGTCACAAGGCTTGGGATGCTCTCCTGGCTCCTGGCTTCGGATTGGCATAGCTCTGGCCGTTGTGGTCACTTGGGGACTGAATATGCAGATAGAAGATCTTCCTCTCTATTTCTCCTTCTCTGTATATCTGCCTTTCCAATAAACAAATATTTAATATAGAAAATGCTAGCCTATATTTTTAAATGATTTATTTTGTTTTTATTAGAAAGGGAGATTTTCAGAGAGAAAGACAGAAATATCTTCCAGCTACCGGTTCACTCTCCACATGGCTGCAATGTCCAAAGCTGAGCTCACCTGAAACTAGGAGACAAGAACTTCTTACACAAAAATATGGTTGTAGGGTCTTAAGGCTTTGGGTCACCATCCACTGCTTTCCAACCACAAACAGAGAACTGTATTAAATGTAGAAAGCTGCGAAGTCAAACACGATGCCAGTTTGGCTAACATCCTCACCTGACAAGGAGTAGGCTCCATGTAAGCACCAGTTTGTGTCCCAGTTTCTCCGTTTACAGTGCATGTCCCTGCTTCTGGCCTGGGAAAGATGATGACCCAAAGCCTTGGGACTCTGCATAGACGTGGGAGACCCTCACTCCAGGCTTCAGATCAAAAACTTCAGCCATTGTGACCATTTGGGGAGCAAACCAACAGATTGAAGAGCTTTCTCCGTGTCTCTTCTTCTATGTATAAATTTTTTTAAAGATTTATTCATTTTATTACAGCCAGATATACAGAGAGGAGGAGAGACAGAGAGGAAAATCTTCCATCCTATGATTCACTCCCCAAGTGAGCCGCAACGGCCGGTGCGCGCTGATCCGAAGCCGGGTGCAGGGTCCCAATGCATTGGGCCGTCCTCAACTGCTTTCCCAGGCCACAAGCAGGGAGCTGGATGGGAAGTGGAGCTGCCGGGATTAGAACCGGCGCCCATATGGGATCCCGGGGCTTTCAAGGCGAGGACTTTAGCTGCTAGGCCACGCCGCCGGGCCCTCTATGTATAAATTTGATCTACTTTTCCAATAAAACGAAAATCTAGGAAAGTGATAGAGAGAGTCAGAGAGACAGAAAGTGGAATAGCTGGGACAGAAACGGGCACCTAGGTGAGAGAGCGGGCCACAGGGTGGAGTATCAGCTGCTGAGCCATGCCCCACCTGAAGGGATGTTCTTTGCTTGATTGGGAAGAATGTGTAGACAAAGAGAATGCAGACCTCAAGACAAGATTCAGGAGATGGAGATAAGGTGTGACTTGGGTGGAGCTTCCTGGATTCATAAATAACAAATCCCATGACTCCACACACTAAGTCCTCATGCAGTCTCCATTTCAACATCTCTCCAGGTCAGAGTGGTAAGTTGCCTCAGGTTTTCTGGTGTTTGGCTTGTTGGGATGTTGGGTGTGGATGTGTTATTAGGGTTACTGCTTACAAGTACATGGGGCAGTAGGCCTTGTGGCCAGGAACTTGGGTTCATATCCCCCATGGGGAGACCTGGCTACAGTTCAGGCTGGAGTTCCAGTTGGCCAGACCCAGCTGTGCCCATGTCGGCCACTTGGGGAAAGACTGGTAGAACGAAGCTTTTGCTTCTATTTCTCTCTCTCTGTCATTCCACCGTTTTTTTTTTTTTAATTTATTGTATTGTATTGTTGTTGACAATCTTTACATAGTTAATTACGGTTAAAAAAAAGGTTCAGGGGGTACAGGGAAGTGGGTAATACTATTATGTCCATATTGTTTCCATCATGTATCTGAGGTAAAGGGGGATATTGAGGGAGAAGCCCCACCCGGTTTCCTGCCCACCCTAAGTCCCGGATGTGGGGCATGCTCTGAGATATGTGCTCGAGTGGTTTTTAATAGTTCTCCAGTCATGAATCGCTGCCAGTTTCGCTCGATGAGGTCGTCCACTAATTGATATGGTCCATCATGAAGTCTCTGTTTGCCCCATATTTCGCTGCCAACATATAGCTGAGATGAATGGTTGACCTGTTCTGTCTTCTGTCTTGTCTTGGTTAGAGTTCTGAGTCCAGCAGTTCGATTGGGGAGATCTCCAAAGAAACTTTGAAGTATTCTCAGACCAGATTCTTGTATGTTCTAGCAAGCACAGGGCTCGGCACAGTCCATCGCCCCGATCAGCTGGTGGTTTCAATTGCTGGGTTGTTTCTGTTTTTAGTCCTGAGTTGCACTGGAACCAATGGGTGTTGCAGTCCAGTCTGGTTCTGCCCAGCATATACTTGGCCCTTACATCAACCAGTGGGAGCTACAGCCTAGTCGGGGTGACCCACAATAACCCCCACCAGGCCCACCCCCTACCCTGGTTTGCCAGTATTTGTGGCAGTAGACCAGTCTATCCCCCATCCCATTTGGCTCTTGTACTTGTCAATGGGTATTAAAGCTTAGTTCCATCTAACCAACTCAACCATCCAGCCCTCATGGATGTTGTTGAATGCCTCTCTGTCTAGCCACCCCAGCCCCCGTACTAGTTTTCATGCCCTCCCGCGGGACTAGTGACCCAAGAAGGGGGAACCCACTTTTTCCCTCCCAGGTCTCTCTCAGACCCGGTTTATGCACTCTTTAGGTGGTTCTGTGATTTGGCTTGACAGAATTAGTCCCCAGTGCCAGCTTCTGCCAGCTGATGCTGCCGCCAAGCCCAAACATCCCTCACCCGCTCTAATTTATTCTTGCACCCACAGGAATAATCAGCCCAACCTGGCTTTTCCCTGATCTAGTCCACATGAGGCGCACAGGTGTTGCAGCCTTGCTTAGTCTGGTCTGTCCCCATCCCAGCCCACGCTCTCCAGTGGGAGTAGCTGTCCGGCGAGGGACCAGCCCCTTAATCCCCCTGCCAGCTCTGCCCCTCCTTTCCTGGATCTCACGTGTGCTGGTTGGGTGCTGCAGTCAAATCCAGTACAGGCAACCTCACCCTGGCATTCCATAATGTGTACTGGTTTTGTCGCGACCAAACCGAGCTCAACCCACACTCTGTTCTGGTGTTCGGATTTGCCAGTGGATGACATGAACTGATTCAGCCTGCTCTGCCCCGACCCATGCCGAATGTGTGCCAGTGGGAGACTTTCCATGGCCGATTCTGGGCTGTTTCCTATCATGCTTCTTGCGCTTACCTGCAGGGACTGTGTTCCGCCAGAGGAGTTGCCTAGGCTCCTCCATCAGAACCCCTCCCAATGCCAGATTTTGCGCATACCAGGGGGTTCTTGAGCCAACCCTGCTCAGTTCACCTCCTGTCCTAGCAGGAACAGTGTCATTCCACCTTTTGAGCAAATAAGTATATAAATAAAATATTATGCAAGAGTTTTAAAAATTTGCCACTCAATCTTCTAAAAATATATTTTAAAAATTGATTTTTAGTTCCATTTTTCTGCAAACCTTTAAAGGTTTGTTCCTATACACTCAAAGAATGCCTGGCTATACTTATTCCCTAACATGTTCTCAGATATTGTGGTGTGATTTTCTCTTCCACCCTTTGTGTGGATAAATGACAATGTGTAGGTCATGCTCTGGGTTTTGTTGTTGCCATATTTCTAAACTTCTCTGTGACATTGGATGCTGGCTGTTCTAGAAGTGAGTATGCATTTAAAACACAAAGGTGTGGGGCTGGCATTGTGGTAAAATGAGGTTAACCACTGTACTAAACATTTTCCAGCGGGGTGCTGGAACCCATTCCAACCTCTCTACTACCCATTCATCAAATACACAAGCAACCATAGAAAGATAACCACAGAGGTTGGCAGGCTGTTAGCGTTTGGTGTCATCCCAAGAGGCAGCTGGTGATCTTGAATCCTTATGACAACTACCCTTCCTCAGGAAAACTAAGATTCAGGGAGAGGAGAGATGCCTGGAGGAGGAACGGAAGGCGTCTCCCAGAAGCGAATTGAGCTGTCGTATGAGATATGGAGGCTCTGTGTTCATGCCGTGTTGGCTGTGTGTGTGCTAGATGCTGGAGTTAGTAGCGCTTGGGAAAGTGGACAGGTTGACTGCCACATGGAAGTCTTCTCTTTCCCAGCAATGTCGATGGGTAGACTCAGATGCTAGAGCTGCACTCTGGCAGGGGGATGAGGCATGGGTGATCTGAATCCATCCTCCTTCTTGTATTTGTGCAAACAGAAGAAAAGGCAAGATGCTTGAAGTTCTATGCGGGACAAATTCAGAAGTGGCCTTCAAGTTGGGGTGCCAACAAGCATGGCTTTCTCCAATGATGAGTCTTGGGCACCCAATTGTGGTAGAGCCTAACCTGCTGCTGGGGATGCCTGTAACCAGAGCCAGGCACCTGTGCAAGCTCAGAACACCCAGAACAGCTGGGGTGTTCTGAGCTTCCAATGCACTGGGGAGGCAGGAGATGATGGCGGCAGGGTTGGGGGTCTGCCTCTGCCACCGTGGGAATGACCTAGCTGGAGTTCCCGTCTCATGGATTTGACTTTTTCTTGACCTGAAGGTTACTGGTGTTAAAAACGTGTGATGTTCAAGTGGAACATATTCCTTCCCGCACCCTTTCTGCTTCCACTGCTTCTTTCAAATCCTGTTTTTAAGACCTAGTTATGATTGCTAACAGTAAAACAATTTATTCATTGCAGTTATTTTTGTAAGTTTGAGAATGTATATAATAAAGATTTTTTTTAACTGAAACATGTAACAGTGTCAGAGCCTCAAAAATTACATAAGTACTATTCATCTTTGTGAGTCGGAAACACGAGTCTTCAATTGCTATTTGGAGTTAAGCTGCCGCTGTCTTATTCTTCCTCAATACCTTGCAACAAAAATAATGAGAGGCAGAAAACACAGTAATTTTTACTAGTTGTAGTTGGAAAGGCAGAAGGAGACTTGCCATGTGCTGGGTCAGTCCCCATATATCCATAGCCATCAGGGCTGAGTCCAGTGGAGCCCGAGCTGCAACAGGGCTCACCTACCAGGCCACTGCCTGCTGCCTTGGAGAATCTGCCGAGTACTGGGTCTCCCTCCTCACGTTTCTCTTTCTGAGTTTTGCTGAGCAGCTCACCAGTCTTGTCTCTCCAGACTCCTTGTGTTGGTCGGCCAGGCTGACTGCATGATGAGGATTTACCAAGTCCCCGGGATTCTTCCTGGTAATATCCTGGTTTTCCATTAGACAATGCTAATTATGTTATCAAATCCAAACATTGCCAAACACGCATCGAAAGTTGATGGCTAAACCTAACTGACTAAAGGTCATTCCGACACCATGCTGTGGTAAACCTAATTGACTAAAGCTTGAGCATATGCACAGTGTGTAAGAATTCTGAGCAGCCGATGGGCTGCTTCGTTAACGGATGTGAAAACAGATAGCCCAGCATGAGGGCATATCAGGCTACCCTCCGCCTACAACACCAGCGTTCCTGATGGATGTAGCTTCCAGGTGCAGCTGCTCCTCTTCCCATCCTGTTCCCTGCTCCTGGCCTGGGAAAGCAGTGGACTGAGTGTGTCCTGCACCCATGTTGGAGACTAGGCAGGTACCTGTGGCTCTGGCTCCCACTCCAGGATGAATTTGGGGAGTGACTTAGCAGAAGGAAGCCCTCTGCTGTCTCTCAAACTCTGCCTTCTTCATGACTGCAGTAATTTTTTTTTTATTAAAATGAAGAACAATTAAACTGTCACCTCATCTATTTGTTCATCATTTATTTCAGGTAAAGGTATTTAATGTCCACTTATTTAGCAAATGTTAAAGTATCCAGTAGATCGTATTTTACCAGAGAGGCATTCTGTCCATCAACACGCAGAGACTGCACCTCCCACTCCTTAGTAATCACGTTTGTGCCCACTTGAGTTTTTAGCTTCCACCCACGAGGAAACACATGCGGAGTCTGTGTGTCTGTCTCGTTCCACTGACCATGCTCTCCTCTGGGTCCCGTTCTCCCCACACCCTCTCCAACCTTCTTCTGCCTTGGGTTTTCACTCTAGTCAAACAACAAGGATGAGGTGATACGTATGCTTGCTTGCTTTTATTGGAAAGGTGGACATACAGAGAGGAGGAGAGACAGAGAGGAAGATCTTCCATCCGATGGTTCACTCCCCAAGTGACCATCCTTGACCGCTTTCCCAGGCCACAAGCAGGGAGTTTAATGGGAAGTGGAGCTGCCGGGATTAGAACCGGCGCCCATATGGGATCCCAGCATATTCAAGGCGAGGACCCTAACTGTTGCGCTATTGAGCCGGGCCCGATGCATGTTTTTTTGAGTCCTACTGAGCACCTTGGCATGTCTGTGTTCTCCCACTGTGGTGTTCCAGATTCCTTCCCTCCTAACAGCTGCCCTGACTCGGTGTGTGCCAGAGATAGCCGCAGAATGTGAGCAGTGCTCCAAATAGTCTTTGACTTAGGATATGGGGAGCAGGCTGAAGAGCAGCACATTGCATGAGGCTTAGAACGTTACTTGGAGTGCGTTTCTCTTCCAATGTGTGTGTGTGTGTTTTCCACCCCACAGGGCACACTGTCCTACTGGAAACACAGAGTGTCGCCTGCACCAAGTCCATGGTGGTTGTCCCGATTTGAAAGCAACGGCCTGGAAATATCATCTTGGAAGACGCATTTGCTGAAACAGTGGAAAGAGGAGAGGCTCAGCCTGTTGTCCTTTTTCGCTGGGGATAACTTGTATGAGAGTTTTTCAAGTAAGTGAAACTGCTATGCAGTGTCTTTAGATCTTATGGCATAAAGACAAAATTGCCTGTATTGGCTTCATGAAAACACAACTCCTTGTTTATCAGGACATTCTCTTTCAGGTCATCTGAACGGTTGGCGATACTGTTGGACACCATTCGTCAAAAGGAACTTCAGGACTCCACTAAATCCAGAAGTTGTTGGGCCGTCATGGAAGGCCAGAATGCAGACACAGACACTGACATGACTCTGTGGGACGACCTTTGCTCCATCCTCATGTGTGAAAACTTTAATCTCGAAGAAGGAAGGGAAATACCTTTGCCCCAGCAGGAGTCTTCGTCGGTGCCAAAGTCACCACAGCTGGCCAAACAAGGATCACCACAAAATACAAATCGCAAGAGACAAAGAGCCCTGTCCAATCTGGAGATGGGTCAAGACTTCCTAAAAGGAAACAATACTGTCCCAAACAAGAAGGTCAAGCAATGTTCCCCAAGAGCTGCAGAAGAGGATGCGCATTCAAAGCTTGCACCTCCACCTGGGACCACGTCGGATGGGAATTCTAACCAAGATGAGACTGTTGTTTCTGCTTGGAGTTTCTCTGACAAAAGCTCTGTGCTGCCATCAGAAGCAGAGCTTAGCCACGATGACGGAAACCATACGAGAGACTGTGACTCGGAGCAGGTGCTCAAGGGCTTCCCCAATTTGGGAAACACGTGCTACATGAACTCCATCTTGCAATCACTCCTTGCAATTCCATCGTTTGTTCATGACATCCTCCAGCAAGGCATCCCGTGGGAGAACATTCCCCGGGGTCAGCTGCTTATGTCCTTTTTCAAGCTGCTGAGTTTGAAAGATAGCTGTACTGTAGAGATGAAGGCAGACATACTGGCAGGGATGAAAGGGGTGATCTCGGCTGTGGCCGGCACCTTCTCGGGCAACCAGCAGAACGACGCTCATGAGTTTTTAGGACAGTGTTTAGAGCAGCTGAAAGAGGATACTGCAAAACTAAACAGCGTTTGGAAGGCCGAGAGGGAGCCTGGAGGTGGAAATTCACCTGCCCAGCTGTTATCCGGCAGTGCCACCACCAAGGTGTTTTATTGCCCAGTTGTTGCCAATTTTGAGTTTGAATTGCAGGACCATATGCTTTGCCAAGCGTGTGGTGAAGTCAGTGTCAAGACAGAGCCTGGCAATTGTGTCTCTGTCCACATGCCTCCAGACAGGAAACAATCGTCGCCCCAGTCTCTCCAGAATTGTCTGGAGCTGGTGTTCCAAGGGGAAGTTCGTGAGCACACGTGTGCAAAGTGTGCACACAGCACGTCCATGGTGACGCACACGTTTGGAAGGCTGCCCAGGGTCTTGATCATTCATCTGCAACGCTATTGTTTTAGTGAGAGCTACGTGCTGGAAAAGGATGACAGACAGGTTCAAATTCCCAGATATTTGAGTGTAGCCTCTCAATGCAATGAGAGCACCCAGCAGCCACTGCCCTTGGCTAGGACTGCTCCTGGATGCGGCTGCCAGGTCCTAGACCTCGGTGAAGGGAAGGTTTCTGCGACAGGAAGGCCACCCACAAGGTCAGAGGGCTTCAGTGCAGGATGCGGTGACTCTTCAGATCCACGCAGTGAACTGGACAGAGACGTTCCACACAAGCCTCAGCGAGTCTGTGCAGACGGCCAAGAGCGGCAGCAGGGAGACCCGGGAAAGGTCTCCGAGCTTGAGTCCGATCTGAGGAGCTGTGGAGACGGGCACGTCAGGGAAACGGAGTTGCAAGAGGCCGACCCAGACGCAGGGCTCATGGCTCATCATCAAGAGGTGCCTGGATATCCACAACGAGAGGACTGTGAGGCAAAGAGCGCAGGTGCGGAGGTGGGTGTGTCCTGTGAGTCTGAGACACACAAGGTTCCAGGAGGACCAGCAGGCATGCTGAACCAACTCCTCCAGTATGCGGAGAGTCCCGGAACCAAACACGTCCCAGAGGTGGAGGAAACAGCCGCTGAAGCAGAGCGCCTGGCAGCAGACGTGAGCACGGGAGACCGTCTTTGGTCCTACAGGCTGGTCAGCGTCACCAGTCACATCGGGGGCTCCCCATACTCGGGCCATTATATCAGTGACGCGTACGACTTCCGCAAGCAGAGCTGGTTCACCTACAGCGATCAGCACGTGAGAGAAACCTCAGAGACCATGGTGCGGAAGGCCAGGCTTCGCAGTGGCTACATCTTTTTTTACATGTACAATGAAATGTTTGAGGAACTTGTGAGAAAGGCAGCGACCACCCAGCCCACTAGCAGCTAGGGAGAGACCCTGCGGGACATAAGACGGCTGCTTGAGTTGCTAGAATGAGCTGCCTGCCCTCTCCTACGAGGTCGAAGTGGCACTTGGTGGTGTGCTGAGGCAGTGGTTTTCAGTGTTGCTCTGGATCGGCAGCACAGCAGCAGAGTGACTGATCCAGATGAGAACTTGGAGAGCAGGCGAGACCAAGCGCTGCAGCAACTGGAGGTGTGGAGCAGAAAGCGCTGGAGATGATGGTGCCTGCGAACACTGAGGGAGCTCACGGAGCGTGCAGGCTACCTTAGGGTTATTTTGCTATTGTCTGGATGTGTGTACACATGCATAATAACATGTGAAGGGTTTGAGTCCAAACACATGTTTTTCTTGAGCTCATGCATGTCTTTTGTCAACTCTTGAAAATAAACACCCTATTATACAAAACTCCTGGCTGCCTTCCGTGTGTGTTGGTAACTCTTTGCTGCAACCAGCGGAGGCCTTGCAACCCACCATGTCTGCATATTCTCCCTGGACTGCAAGGTCCATCAGCAGGTTTGCATGAGCAAGACTGTACGCATAGTAATACGATGGGGCGGGCACTGTGGCTCAGTGTTGAGACACTGCTTGGGAAGCTTGCATCTATATTGATGATCCTACGACTGTGTCCCACCTCTGCTTCTGCTGCAGCTCCCTGCTCATTCACAAGCTAGTGTCAGTAGATAATGGCTCAAGAATTTGGATTCCTCCTGGGCCACAGAGCCACTCATGTACATGATATGCCATTGACAGGAGACCTAAGAGGGTAACTTTGGTAACTCCTTTGTCAGGACACATTCCCCTGCAGGTGAGTGTAAGGACCAGCGCGAGGAGCAGCACTTACCATGCCAGATTACGCTATCCATTGTAATAAGTGTGGGTCATGTCGGTGGTCGGGTCAGTGAGTTCAGAACTGTCACTAGTAGATGTGAGAATCATGATGGGGTGCAGGACGGACCAGGTCGTGTTACAACATCAGCCAGTTCACATTATGGTTTGGAATGGGGTTTGCTGGGCTGGGCTAGGCTGTACCATAACCAGCATGAGCTGTAATCCGTCACAGAGTAGACTGGTGCAGGCTAGAGCTCACTGGCAAATGCCGAGGTGAGATGGGGCATGCCAGACTGGGCCATGGCACCCACCAGTACATGTGAGACCAGGGGGGAGTAGTCAGCCTGATAGGGGGTAGCTCAGGATCCCTTGCTGGCCCACTGCTCCCACTGGTTAGTGTGAGAACTTTGACTGGGGAAGGAGCAGGCCAGATAGGGCCAAACACCTGTTGGCCCGCAATGAACTGAGTTAGGGGAGAGCCAGGCTAGGCTAACTGACTGTATCCACTGGTACATACAGGAGCCTGAGAAGTGCAGCATCAGCTGACAAGTGTTGGGACTAGGGGAAGATCCTAACTGGCTTGACTACAGAGCCACCTGCAGAGTACAAGATCCTGGAACAGGAGTGGGCCTAGCAGGAAACTGTGGGTATCACTCATGGGCTGCAATTTGCACTGGTGGGCATGAGAGGCAGGTTTGTGGGTGGGGCTGTCTAGACAAGTGGTGGCACCCAGCAGCATGGGGTGGTTGGGTTGAACTAGGTTCCAATGCCCACTGATGAGTACAAGAGCAGAATGAGCTGTGGGGCAGACGGTGCCCGTCTGCTGCATGTATTGGCAAGCACAGGATTCAGGGCTGGTGGCAGCCTGGTGAATGTTTTGGGGGTCGATCCAACTAGGTTGCAGCTCCCACTGGAGGCATGAGGGCTGAGGGTGTGTTGGGCTGGTTTGTTCTGGGTCTCAGCATCCATTGGTTGATGTAAGAGTTGGGGTCGGAGACAGAATGGACCCAGCAACTGGAACTACCAGAGGCTGACAGACTGAGCCAGACCAGTGCTGGCAAGCACATATGAGCCAGGTCTGGGATCACCTCAGACAAGGTCTCTTTGGGGAACCTCCCAACTGAACCTCTGGACGCACAATTCCAGCCACGGGCAAAACTGCAGGAAACGTGCAGAGTATGTCTCAGAGCTGGGCCTCCTCAGTGGACAAGACAGAGCAGTGGACAGTATGGCCAGCTGCACACGGAGCCTATGGCAGCCCATGGGGTCTGCAGAGAACATCTGTGCCATAGCAGAGGGATAGACACCAAACTGAACAGCTACCCAGCCACGGGTTCCAGTAAACATCTGGCGAATGGATACTGATTGAGTTCTGGCTCCGGGCCTCGGTCTCAACAGCCCTGGTGTGTGCAGGAATTTGGAGAGTAAAGCAGTGGTTCAACGACTTTGTTCTGTCTTTTCTCTGTATGTGAATGTGTGTGCATGTGCGTATATGTGAGTGTATGTGTGTATGTATGTATGTATGTGTGTGTGATTCTCAGTATATCATGTTAAATAAAAATGGGGGTCCCTTTCGCAGTAGCCTAGTAGGTAAAATCCTTACATTGCATGCGCTGAAATACCATTTGGGCTCAGGTTCTAATCCAGGCAGCTCCACTTCCCATCCAGCTCCCTGCTTGTGGCCTGGGAAAGCAGTTGAGGATGGCCCAATGCCTTGGGACCCTGCACCCGCGTGGGAGACCCGGAAAAAGCTCCTGGCTTCAGATTGACTCAGCTCCAGCATTGTGACCCCTTACGGAATGATTCATCGGATGGAAGAACTTCCTCTCTGTATATCTGACTTCCCCCGCAAAAAAAAGAAAGAAAAGAAAAACAAATAAACCCCCAAAACCCCAAAATGTAAACATTTTAAGAGGAATCGAAAGTTTTGTTTTGTTTTATAAAATTTGTGGAAGGATATTAAAAATGTGCCCTCATATAGTTTTCTTCTATGACATTTGTATTTAACATTATTTTGCATTTCCCATGTAGTTAATTTTGTATTTATACCTGATAGTTTTAGAAGACATTTTAAAATTTGCTTATGTATTGTGGAAAGGCCTTTACCCTAGGCCTAAGGTAATGGCCCACCGGTTAATTCTCACTCCCCTAGTGCCTGGATCCCATATGCCCCACTTCCCATCCAGCTCCCTGCTTGTGGCCTGGGAAAGCAGTCGAGGACGGCCCAATGCATTGGGACACTGCACCCGTGTGGGAGACCTGGAGGAGTCCTGGCTCCTGGCTTCGGATTGGCTCAGCTTTGGCCATTCCTGCTCTTGGGGAGTGAACCAGCCAACACAATATCCTTCTGTGCCTCCTTCTCTCTGTAAATCTGCTTTTCCAATAAAAATGAACATATTTTTTTAAACAAAAGCTTTAATGTTATACCAGAGGCAATCTTGGCAGTAAAATCTTTATGAATGGTATGTTCAGGAAGATGCAGTTTGCATGATTTCACATCCATAGAGTATTTAAGTATATCAGAGAGCTTGGACAGGCATTCCGCAGCCGCTAAGGGCGTCGATGCCTTTGTTTTACAGTGAATAATTACTTTATTCCCTGGAAAGGCAGTCTGGGAGGGCCTCCAGGGGCACTGAGCACGTCCATCAGCTGGCCACTTCCCAGACAGGGATCCTCCACGCGGAAGCTGCGGGGCCGGGACCTGAACACGCAGCTCCGCTCTCCGAGCCACCGCCCACCCCGATACGCTGGGCAATGCCAGCCAAGAGGCTGCTTCTCGCAGTCCTTGCAGTGCCCCTCCCCGCGGCGGCGGGTGAGTTTTCTAGAAGGTCGCGCGTGGCTCCTCCCACAGAGCAGCGGCAGCTCGGCCTTCCAGAACTCGCGGGAACCCCAGGGCAAGCAGGCCTGGCGCTCCGCCCTGCGCCCTCTGGCGGCCGGCCGAGCACGCAGCGCAAAGAGCAGATCCCGCCTGCCTTTCACACATGGGCTCCCAGTGCCAGTGCGGTGCCAGTGCGGTGCCAGCGCGGTGCCAGCGCGGTGCCAGCGCAGTGCCAGTGCGGTGCCAGCGCAGTGCCAGCACAGTGCCAGCGCAGTGCCAGCGCGGTGCCAGCGCAGTGGCCTAAGCTCGTGCTCTCTGCCGCCATCAGAGGTGGCGACGTCAGCCTCAGAGGGTCACAGTAACAGTTCATCTGGCTGAGGTTCTGTGAACTGCCTGGCCCGTGCCCCGGGAACCCCCACATATCCAGGGTGTCCGTCGGGGCCACCCTTGCTGGCAGGCGGCTCCAGCGAGGGTTTCCCAAGAGAAGCACATTGCGGGAGAAGCGGTGTCTCTTCAGTGAGCCCCAAAGACAAGGCGACGTGAGGTACAGTATTCCTCCTCTCGAACGGAGTGTACCCTGCAGAAGCGACCCTTGGCACCCCGCAGCTCTGCACGAACGTGGGGACCCGGCCATGGCATAGCTACCATCGAATCCCCTGAGAGGTTGTAAGGGAAGGGAGGTGTTAGGCGTCCCTTTGGCTTCTGTCCTTCATCTTCCTCTTTGAGGGATGGCCGTGGATGCATGACTCTGGGGTGAACCTGAGGACGACGGTTTCTGGTCGAGGTGACACTTGGGCGTCACCCAAAACTCTGCCAGGGATCCTCTGGGCCCGACTGGGTATCCGAGTGCCACTCTCTGCTGTCTTAAGCCGTGGGCTTAACATACAGTATTTTTTTTTTTTTAAGATTTATTCATTTTATTACAGCCAGATATACATAGAGGAGGAGAGACAGAGAGGAAGATCTTCCGTCCGATGATTCACTCCCCAAGTGAGCCGCAACGGGCCGATGCGCGCCGATCCGATGCCGGGAACCTGGAACCTCTTCCAGGTCTCCCACGCGGGAGCAGGGTCCCAAAGCATTGGGCCGTCCTCAACTGCTTTCCCAGGCCACAAGCAGGGAGCTGGATGGGAAGTGGAGCTGCCGGGATTAGAACCGGCGCCCATATGGGATCCCGGGGCTTTCAAGGCGAGGACTTTAGCCGCTAGACCACGCCGCCGGGCCCAACATACAGTATTTGCTAACATGTTCAGTTAAATGCCAAATGTATTTTTTGTTTAACTCCTTTAGACGTCTAAATTCTTCAGAGTTCTAAACCAAGTCTCATGACTTTGAAGGTTCTAGCAGGACCCTGGAACTCTCAAAGATTGAGACAAAATTTGGGTAACATAATTGTCATTTTAAATAATTTGGATTATAATCTCACAATGTTATAAAATTATGTTAAGTTTGTTGCATCATATATGCTATTAAAGTAAATGAGTATTTATGTTCACTGGTCGAAATGTTTCCTAATCATGAAATTGGTCCAGATTCTAAATTATTTGTGTTCTTATTTACAAAGAAGTATGTGAGATTTTACCTTACAGGAAAACAACAAATTCTTTAAAAATGTATAGTAAAATTGGTCATGATGTGTGTAATTGCTGAATGTTGGCCTTTAAAACAATGGAATTGAAGTCTGATTTCTTGTGAAAAACAACAGTGTTTTGACATCTCCTTATAAGTTATTTTCGTCTTATTGATAGCTGACCCTGCCAACTAGCTTCGGTGAATTCTTAGGTAGCCTCTGAAGACAGCAGCCAAACCCAGAGGAAGGCAATTTGAAAAACTTGGCGCTTCCTCGTTTAGAGGCAGGTTTGTGTGAAGATGTGTTTCCACGAATTGGGAGAAATGATTGAAAATTGTTTAAAGCAATTGTATTTAAACATTTGGTGCGCTTTTATTTAGAAAATGTCTTAATATGGAGTCTTACATGATTGTTTCAAAATGTAAATCAAGAAAATTAGCAGATTATTAAGGAAGAGAATTGCTGGTAGGATATTTTGTTCTGCAGAAGTGTGGCTCTCGCAGACCGGAAGGGAAGGCGGGGACATGTTGAGAAAGAGATGGGGAAGTCAGAACATTTGAGAAATGAATCTTGTTAGTTTTATATATATATAAAATTGGTTATAAGTTTAAGATAATATTGATTAATTTTATCAATTATATTATGGCAAAAGGATCTTTAGCAACGGAAGACAATGAGACACAGCTAAAAGCACACAGTAGCACCACTGAGCCTGTGATGGTCCCAAATGTCTTCTTGTGTGCCCACTTTGGTCCTGGAACTTACTCTAAGATGTGTGCGCCTCCGCGTGCTCGCCATGGCTCTGTGCAGAGCAGAATCCTGCGTCAGTGCCCTGAGCCGGCCGCCAGAGCCTCCTCCCCAAGTCCTAAGTGGGAATGCCGGAGGAGCTTCCCACACTCTGCCTCCTCCCCCTGCCACCTCCTGCAGCACACATGCCACTCCAGACTCCAGCGTGAGACCCACAGGGAGTAGAGCAGGCAGTCTTGACCAGAAACGGCTTGCCTCTCCCTCAGTACCCTGGCCATGCCTGCAGAGCATCCTGCCTCCCCTCGGTTTTAATCCCAGAGGACAGCCCAATGCTTTGGGATCCTGCACCCGCGTGGGAGACCTGCCCCCCCCCTCCGCGCACTTGCCTATGTCTGGAGACAGCAATGCTGGGCAAGGGAAGTAGGTTGCAGACACTGCCCAGAGCCCCCTAGCACACAGCGCAGCCCCTTGCTTGCTGGGATGCTGCAGCAGCCTTGATTGGGTGACCCTAGGCTGAGAGACCAGAGGGGCACAACCCACAAGGTGAGAAACCGTCAGCAGTTGGGTGGTGGATGGCTCAGCAGGTGCTTAGGCCGACCTGGGCTGAATTGTCTCCCTAAGCACCCTAGTTCCCTTATACCTTGTTCTGTTATTGGAGGCAGAGCTTGGAAGAGACCATCCTGTTCCAATGAGTTCATTGGGCTGCTTTCTGGTCCCCTATTAGTGCACACTGCTAAGAATCAGGGTCAGGACAACCTTAGAGGGAACCACCCCTGCCACCTTGAACCTGGAGCTTTGCAGAACACCCAAGCTACTCAGGCTGGTGTTTTGTCCTGCAGTCTGAGCTGGCTTAGAAAGCACACGTGGGACTCTCCAATTAGACTCTCCCCCAGCCCTCACCCCATGTGAGAGGTCCGCGTCCCACCTCCACTCTAATACTGAGAAGCTGGGGGTGGGGTTGGTGTGAAGTTAACTTGTTGTCCTTAGGGACGCTAGGGACGGAGGATCTGCCGTGGGCGTCCGCCATCCGGGCTCTGTGACAAAGGCAGCTTGGTGAGCGCTTTCAATCTGATGCCTTCTAGCCTCTGAATGGGGCAAAAAAGTGACAAGACAATGGTTGCAAATCTGCTCAGTTTCAGTACCCTGAAACCACAGGATGTGTGTCCCAAAGCAACGTGGAGGAGTGCTGGGGACGCAGCACTCAGTGTAAGAAAATGGGCTCACCCCCAAAGAAAGGGACCCACTGAAATAAAACAGAACGGCTACCAAAGATTGCGGAGAGCGGGCACCCCACGACTGGGAGGAGGTGGGGACTCTGCAGTGATGGAAGGTGGGGACATTTCTCAGTTTGGGAGGTTCATCACGTCTGACTCTCAGAATGTATATCACTCCAAGTCCTTCAACTCCATCTCCTTCCCAGGAAGCCAGCGCCCCAGGCGGCAGCTTGCCCTGCTGAGCTGTAAGCACCTCCCGCTTGACTCTGAGGGGCTTCTAACCAGCACTAGTCTGGACTTGGGCTTGCTGAGCTCTGTGGGGTGCCTGACTTGGGGCTGTGTAGGGAGAGGGTCACCATGAAGCACAGTGGCTGGCTGGGAAACCCAAGAAACTGCAGAGTGTGTGGGTTGGGGAGAAAGAAAATTGCTCCCCGTGCACTAGAGACCCCGAAGGTGGGCACAGGGAGCCCAGGGTGGCAGATTTTCTAGGGTTTCCCTATCACTCCTTTGGTAAGGAGTGATAAACTACCTTCTCAAACACAGAACTTGGAGGCCGCAGGTTAACCTGGCTCAGCCTGGGCTGCTACAGCCTGTTGGGTGAGTCAGCACTCTGAGCTGGCAGCCACAGACTGCAGCTGAAGATTGGGGGGCGTGTGTTAGATGGGGGCGTTGGGGGGAGCCCGAGGCACGGTGCTGCTTTACGGCTAAGCCCTACCAGATGCACCCAATCCGCTCCTCTGAGGGGCAGAAGCCAGTGATTGCGGACAGTGGCCAGGAGGGGGCGCTCCTGGAGCACTGGCCAAACCCAGGACTGCTGGGGTGTGTGTGGCGTGTACGCTCCTCCCTAAGAAACTCTGTTTCTTATTTATCCTTTCATCCAATGCTCAGAAATTGCTAACAGAGCTGTTTTAAACAGCAACAAAAACATGCACGCGAAGCCACAGACACCACCACAACCTTGATTTAGGTGCTCCACCCAAACATCATCGAGACATACATTTGAGAAGTAGAGTAAGCGAAAGCTCTTCCGTCCACTGCTTCCCGAGTCCGGCCAAAGCCTGGGGCTGGCCAGCAGCTCCACTGGGGTCTCCCGTGGTGGTGGGAACCCCAGAACATCTGCCATCAGCTGCTACCTTGCAGGAAGCGGGACCAGAGGCAAGGGGCAGGACCTGATTGCAAGCACTTTGACATGGGATGTGGATGCCCCCGGGCAGGGGCTTGAGCCACAATACCACAACAGCCCCACTCCACTCACAAATACATGTAAATTAAAAATATTCATGGAAGCACTGTGGGTAGAGAATCCTTGTCCTCAAAGAGCTGACATTTTGGTGGACAGGTAGACAACTCCAGCATAAACATTGCGCACTGTGGCATAGCACGTAATCCCACATGGGTGCCAACACGAGTCCTGGCTGCTCTGCTGCCCACCCAGGCCAGTCTGTGGCCTGGGAAAGCCAGTAGAGGGCAGTCCAAGGCCTTGGGACCCTGCACCTGTGTGAGAGAACTAGAAGAAGCTCCAGGCTTCTGGCTTCAGCCTGGCCCAGCTCTGGCTGTTACAGCCATGTAGGGAACAGATGAAAGATTCTCTCTCTCAAATAAGCGCATCTTTTAAAAATTAAATTTCGTTAACACTGGCACAAGCCAAGGTGAGGCGACTCCTGAAAGGTGCGTCTGGGTTCGCTGACAAACCCTAAAGCCGATCGTGAGGAGGTGTTAGGGCAGCAGGTGCCCTGGACTGAGAGCCTTCCAGGTACGCCCTGCACCTCAACCTCAGTGTGAACGACACAGGCACAGACACAGGGTGGGCAGGTTCAGGACATTTTTTTTTTTAATTACATTGCGTTATGTGACACGGTTTCATAGGCTCTGAGATTCCCCCAACCCCTCCCCCACGGTGGATTCTTCCACCTTGTTGCAGTATTACAGATCAAATTCAGTCAAGATACTTTCATTGCAAGCATATACCAAGCAAAGAGTCCAGCATCTTATTGTCCAGATAAATTCAACGGTTTCTTGGGGAGACCATCTCTGGTCTGAAAGCAGAGCTGGCAGAGTATCATCCCGATCAATTAAAAGCCCCGACATTACATCAGCAACAATTTATAACGTTATGGAATTGGTTGACATGGTATTGAGTAACCAATATGTTAAAAAAAATGCAAGTTCTTAACCACATCCTGTGACTACTTCATTGACATTTCGATTTTAGCTTGTACATAACCGGTTTCTATACACCTTAAAATGGCTAGAGGGTACTATTCAGCTGTCTCATGTCTATCCTCATTTTAGTACTTAGCAGTCTATAGTGTTGAAGCATAATTTTGCTGAACTTGGCAGATTTTAGGGTAGTCTAAACCGGCTTATAACTCTAACAAGACATATGTCAACAGTTGAGGTGTAGAGCTGTTTTAGGAGGGGTGTGCAGAGAAATCTTCAATACCTTAGTGAGGAGCAACTAGTCTTTGTGTTCTGCCTAGTAAGGTATGTGTGAGTCCACTCTGACCGTTTCCTCCTGGTTCTAAGCTTTCCTTGTTGTTCTGTGTCTATCGATTCTAATTTCGTTTGTTTGTTTGTTATTTTTTTTGTGGGGGGGGCCTCCGGAGCGACTGTGATGGTCATTGCAAGAGAGGATGGGGATCCAAAGTTGGAACTAAGTAAGGACCAGAGACAACTCCTGTCCCTAGTCCCGAAGGAAGTTTACTGTTCTGTTTCTGCAGACTACTCAGGGATCCTGGTTGTCATTCCGATGACCTTAGATCCTGCAAGGAAGGATTTGGGCTTCTTCCATCCCATGTGGTAGACCCAAACGGGGGTGGATGACCTCAGAGTTCTTGGCCTCCGAAGGCACTCCAATTTCCCGTGGTCTCCTTGGCCATTGGGATGCAGTCCTTGGTGCCCGTACTGATAGTCCTTGGGGGAGGATCCAGGAGTCTCCAGGGTTGGGATACAAGCCTCCTCCTGTCCCCCTGCTCCACTCTGGGGTCCCCCCTGCTCTGTGCATATGACCTCCTGTTAAGAGGTTGTCAGGATCACTGTTGGTTCCCCCTGTATGTCTTTGTAGTTTTACTATTGTCTAATGCTGATTCGAGTCTGTTGTCTGCGAGTTACCTCGTATGTTCCTGATAGGTTATGCGCCATGTCTTCCTCACTCATTCTGAGGAGATGGAAGCTTTCTCTGCTCTCAGGCTCAGCGAATGCTGACTGCGCGCAGCACTCTCCTGTACGCAGGCCACGCTGCCATTCATGCGAAGTCTGTCCGTGCTTAGGAAGTGCTGGTTTTTAAAAAGAGCTCTTTACTGGGGCCACTACTGTGATGTGGTGGCTGAAGCTACCGCCTGTGGCACCAGCAGCCTATCTGTGCTTGTTCGAGTCTCTCTCTCTCTTTTCATTGAGAGCGTCCTGCTTTGTGGCATCGCAGGTTAAGCCACACTGACATCCCACAAGGCACCAGTTCGAGTCCTGGATGCTTCATTTCTCATCCAGCTGTTACTGCTCCTGGGAGAGCGGTGGGGGAATGGCTCAAGTCCTTGGGACCCTGCACCCACGTGGGAGACCCAGAGGAAGCTCCTGGCTTCTGGCTCTTCTGATAGGCCCAACTCTAGCAGTTACGGCCATCTGGGGAGTGAGCCAATGGGTGGAAGATTTTCTTCCTTCTTCTCTCTCTGTAATTGCTTTTCAAATAAATCTTTAAAAAGAATTTTAAATACACAAAAGATTTATTTATTTCTTTGGAAGGCAGAATCGCAGAGAGAGGACAGAGATCTTCCATCTGCTGATCCCCGCCCCAAGTGGCCACAGCAGCCGGAGCTGAGCCGACCCTAAGCCAGAAGCCAGGAGCTTCTTCCGGGTCTCCCACGTGAGTCTCGCTGTCTCTGTCACGCTGCCTTTCAAATCAAATCAATCAATAAATAAACCTTAGAGAACGCACTAGTTGCGGAGGGACAAAGCAAAAATGACAAGTTTGCCGTGTAGGACAATCTCAGGTAATTCGTGTAGATATTCCGGCCTTGCTTTCTGGCATGTCAAGCACTGCAGTGGCTTCCTTCCAAACGAGCAGACCACGGACAGGGAGGACGAGAGGGCACACCCTGAGGGCGCGGAAGGCTGACCAAGCCCACCAGGTGGCCAGAGTCAATATTAGCCGTGGGGTGTCTGTTGACCAGATGTGCCCGGAGAGGCCTTGGCCTCTGGGGTCGTCTCCCAGAGCAAACGATCCTTTCCTGATGGTGAGGAAAACAGCCGACACTCTCGGGTCAAGGGGCGTTCTACATTGGAGCTGGCCAGTCCTGCTCAGGATGGTCAAGGCCGCCAACGGCAAGGTGGGCGGAGGGACGTTCACAGCCGAGGGTGGTCGGAGACGGCGTGAAGACTCAGGCCACGGCAGAGCAGGGTGGGCTCCTGGATGGACAAGGAAAATGCCAGATCAAAATGAAGCAAATCTAACTCATTTGTGGCAAAATGTGTTCATTTTACTGCCTGAATTGTGTGGAGTGCTAATGCTAAGGGAAGCCAGGTGCAAAGCACACGGGAAGTCCCCCTTTTGCAACTTTTCTCCAAACCTGAAACTTCCCAAATACAAAGGTTAAGGTTTGTGGGGGTTATTTAACTGGGCATCCTGCATTTCCATGGGTTAACTCACCCCACATTCCTCCCTGGTGTGGAGATAATGGAAGAGCGGGCACCGTGTATGTGGTGTCAGGGCCAGGCACAGTGGGCACCATGCATGTGGTGTCAGGGCCAGGCTCAGTGGGCACCATGCACGCGGCGTCAGGGCCAGGCTCAGTGGGCACCATGCACGTGGCATCAAGGCCAGGCAGAGCAGGCACCCTGCACACGGTGTCAGGGCCAGGCAGAGTGGGCACCATGCATGCGGCGTCAGGGCCAGGCAGAGCGGGCACCATGCACATGGTGTCAGGGCCAGGCTCAGTGGGCACCATGTACGCGGCGTCAGGGCCAGGCAGAGCGGGCACCATGCACACGGCGTCAGGGCCAGGCTCAGTGGGCACCATGTACGTGGCGTCAGGGCCAGGCTCATTGGGCACCATGCACGCGGCGTCAGGGCCAGGCAGAATGCGCATATGACCCCTGGGGGAGTTGGAATTATGCAGACACGGTGGCCCAAGGTGGGGAGACAGCAGGACAGCAAGACCCAGGGTGAACTTTCTGAGCAAAGCCCAGCCTGTTTCTGCTTGTGCTGGGACGGACACCCAGAATGGACCAGCACCTCCCTTCAAGGTTCTGGAGAATGGGTTGACTTTGATTAAAGCATTTATCACCATATCTTAGTAGACAGAATCCAGACAATGAAAGTTAGTTCATATCTGAACATATAGCCAGCCTTCTACATGCATATACCTGTATGTACACATGAACAGACATGTGCCTGGACAGAGATGTAATATATAATGCTAATTCACATTTGTAATTAATAAAATTGCATTTTTAATTTAAATTACATTTCTAACTTGATTTAAAAAATGCACTTATATAAATTGATATCTGGCTTCTAATAGATATTAGAATATGTATTGAATATGTATTCATAAAATATATAACCATAGTATAAATGTACTCTCCTATACTTTCATTTAGACTAGTTCTATAACTGTTCTTGTATATATTTTTACATTTAATATAGAACCTAACATAACACACATATGCTATATTTAACATGTGTTATGTAAACATGTTACATCAATATGCTTTATCTCTGTTTTTGAAAAGGGTAAGAATCAAGCTGACATGAAATGTTTGTTCCTCTATTGACTGCAGCAGGGAAGCTGGCTCCACAAACATTCCCCCGCGCCCTTGCTGCATGCCAGACCCCACGGTAAACACTTCGAAGTGACAGGAGCCTGCGGGCTGCGGGACGCACAACTGTCAGCTCCCATAATCTGGGTGAAATTCTGCAGAGAGCCCAATCAAGGGCTAGTTTGTAAAACAGACGACCACTCAGACAAACGTGATTTGAAGCAGACGCCTCCAGAATGCCGGCCACATGGCCCCGTGCCTGAGAGGCTCCGGCCTTAATTAGGCAGGGTGTGCACAGCTCCCCAGCTCTGCACAGGCCTCCGCTCAACGGAAAATTCCACTGCTGGTTTAAGGCCTGACGTCTCATCTGGCTTGGCCAAAGGTGGGCGACGTGGAGGCTCGTCCTCACGGGCACCACATGCCGTACTTCTGTCCCTCTCCCAGCTCTCACTGATAGTTCTCCATTGTCTCCATCCCCAGCCTGGTCCCAGCCACCCTCAGATGCTGGTGTAACCGCCTCCATTTCTCTCTCTCTGGCACACCTGGCTGGCCTCTCGGTAAATGTCCGCTTGGTGAACCAGGTAGCTTGTGAAAGCTGGGAGCGGTTATTTGGGGCCCCTGTACCCCTTCCATCTGCAGGTCCCAGGGGATCAAAGCGTCCTCTGTCTCGTCTCTGTTACTCCTTCATCTAGACCAGGTCACCATGAACTTGGGCGTGCAAACAGGCGTCTTCAGAGAAATACAGCCAATAGATTCTTGATACATGGGTAGTTGGATGATGGGCTTATATACACTCTACATTATCCCCCTACGTGTGCAATTTATAAATACATGTGTATTGTAGATAGATGAATTGCAGATGGATATGTTACAGATATACACAGTTGATCCTCAGCGTTCACAGAGGATTGGCTCAAGGGCCTGATCTAACCTGGGCTGGTATTTACATGTAACCAATGCTAATCCTGCCACATGCTTTAAATCAAACTCTACACTACTTCCAATGCCTAACCCAGTGTAAACGCCATGGAAACAGCTGTTGTACTGTAGTGGTTGGGAAACACTGACACGGAGAAACGTGCCTGTGCAATACAGATGCAGCTGTGACTGGTGGACTCCACGGATCATGGACATGGAGGGCTGGCCACGTGTGTGTGTGTGTGTGTGTGTGCACGCCCTTGTCCTGGCCAGCCAGCAGCCGATGACTAGAACTGCTGAGCCACAAATCCACAGAGTGGCCTGACAGAGAATCGGGGCCGCCTTTCTCTCACAGGCTTGGCAGACCTTCTTTCTCAGGAAAGGGTCTTGGTTTCACAGCAGGAGGCCATCTGTGTTCTGGAAGGGTTGGTGAAGGTTGGTCACGTCTTCACAGTGACCTCTGGCAGGACAGCTGGGCATCACGGCCTGGCCACGTGGGCACTCCCTCCTGCATCAGACAGCCCTGGTCTTACTTGGCAGACCTTCCATTTGTGGGGTGCTTCCTGTTGGGCTCCGTCCCTTGAGATGGCAGATGACTCGAGCACAGAGGCTGGCAAGTAGCTGCCCCCTGGCTGCGTGCCATCTGGCTGGCCCTGTATGCAGCTTTGCCAGCCCCAGTTGGGGTCACTGATTCTTAATGCAAAGATCAGCTTTCCGTTGGAGCAATTCTGAACAATGTGAAGGAATCTGCCTTTTTTTTAAAAAATTTTTCCTATTTAAAAGTGCTTTCCAAGTTGCACCTAATTACAGGTTACAGTATTATTGCTTTATACTTGTAGGAAATTTGGCATTTCCAACTCCTCCAGTAAGTACTTTTTTTTTATGTTGGGGAGCTTCAAATTCCTCCTTGTGTTTCTAAGATTGATTTATTTTGTATTGGAAAGGCAGATTTACAGAGAGAAGGAGAGACAGACAGAAAGATCTTCCATCTGTTGGTCCATTCCCCAAGTGGCCACAATGGCTGGGACATGAACCAGTACCCATATGGGATCCTGGTGCTTGCAGGGGGAGGAGTAGCCAAGCGACCCATAGTGCCAGGGTCCTTTCTAGTTTTTCACAAAATATATAAAAACTTGCTCGCACCTAGTCACCCTAGTAGGCTGTAAAATACTAGTGTCTACTCCTCTTATCTGTGTTTTGTACCGTGTTGTACCGCTTTTCAACTCCCTGATACCCATCTGTGACCATCCTACCCTCTGCTTCTGTGGCGTCCAGACTCTCAGCCCCGTGGATGGGGAGGCCATGTGGAGCCTGTCCACCTGTGCTTGGTTTATTTCACTTGATGGGCTGAATGTCCTGCAGCACACACAGAGGCTTCTGTGACGGTCAGAGAGCGCTGGCTGATCGGAGACCTTAGCAGTCAGGGCCCACCTTGGAATGGCACGACCCAGCAGAGGGTAGACATGGAGCCCTCAGCCAGCAGGGCCCACCTTGGGATGGCACCACCTGACACACTGTCAGGGGGTCTCTGGGATTTATCAGCTGTGTCCCAGACACCAGTACAAGTGGAAATCTTACTGCTAGCCAGCTAAATTACATTATAATTCGTAATCACCTTGCACTTGCATACAAAGACTTATTGCCAGCCTTTGAATAAACATAACTTTTTAGAAGTGCAACAAACGGTCGAGTCCTTCAGGGGGACATGTTTCTTGGCTCAGTCCCGGATTTTACTGAGAAGTGTTCGTTTAGTAAAAATTACATCACCGAGTATTGCTGCGTGCCTACTGTGAACTTTGTCCACGCTACAGAAGTAAATCTACAAGCAGTCACGTCTTGTGGACAGTGCTGCTTCGGGCATGCAGGACAGCGGCTGCCGCGCCTGGAGCAGGCTGCCCACGCACCTGCAGAAGCTCCTGGAAAGTGCTATGTGTGCAGGCCAAGCTGGGTTTCTCTGCACCAAAATAAAACCATCGTCTCGGTTTCCACTAATTTTTTGAATTTCCTTCAAGTAGCATCAATTTCTACAAGAATGGTTTTGATTTTCTTTTTCATCAATTTAGTGACGCATTGGTAATTGTGTAGCATGTTGTTTAACTTCGTGTTGATGAAGAGTTACTCCTTTTCTCCGTGTGGACTGTGTTTTGCTGGCTCTGTATTTAAGAGGGTGTATGACAGAAGTGTGGAGGAGACTGACATGCCCAGAGCTGGACACAGTGGCAGTACGCCTCTCTGCATCAGACCAAAGATGGACTCCCAGTGAAATAGTTGAACGCATTCTGACAGCAGGATACTGACTCCGCAGCGTTGTCCCTGCCTACAATGTCGGGAAACACCTCAAAAACAGCCTGATGGGCTTCGACTGTGCGTGGAGGACTGTTCGTGGAGGACTGTGCGTGGAGGACTGTTCGTGGAGGACTGTTCGTGGAGGACTGTTCGTGGAGGACTGTTCGTGAAGGACTGTGCGTGGAGGACTGTTCGTGAAGGACTGTTCGTGGAGGACTACCGCTTGTAATACAAGAGACGAAATCCATGGGGGGGGGAAACTTGAGGAGGGGGACAGGAAATCCCAGAGCCTATGGAACCAAGAAATAATAATCTTATGCTTTTGTATGTGTACATAACAACTCCTGGGGCCAGTGTGTGACATGCTAGGCTTAGGCCTCCACCTGAGGTGCCAGCAGGCTATATGACCTCGCTGCTCCACTTCCCACCCAGCTCCCTGCCTGTGGCCTGGAGAAGCAGCAGAGGACGGCCCGAAGCCTTGGGACCCTGCACCCACGTGGGAGACCCGGAAGAAGCTCCTGGCTTCTTGTTGGCTCAGCTCTGGCCATTGGAGCTATTTGGGGAGTGAGCCAGTAGATGGAAGAAGTCTTTTCTCTCTGTAAATACACTTTTCCAATAAAAAGTATCTTAACTTTCCCCCTTTATTTTAAATTCAGAGATGCACATAGAGAATGATAGATACAGAGCGAGAATGAGAGAGGAAGAGAGTGTGTGTCCGTCTCCTAAGTTCCCCTCTGAATGCCTACTCCAGCAGGGGCCAGCTCAGGCCAAGGCCATGAGCGTCAAACGCCGCCCAGGGACGCTCAGGTGGACAGCAGGGAGCCAGGTAGTTGGACCATCAAGTACAGCTGCCTTCCAGGGTGCCCAGGAGCAGGGAGCTGGCATCTGGAGCAGTCAGGACTCGAACCCAGGCCCTCCACCATAGCATGCAGGTGTCTCAAGCAGCTGCTTTATTGCCTACACCCTCTTCCCAATTACAGGCATTTATTTAATTTTAACATTACGTTTATAATATCATTATCTTATATTAGCACTGTTTCTAGAACATCCTAATATGTATGTGAATTTCATTTTGGAAAGGTGAGGCAGTTTAAACATATTGGTGAAGCATAGTGCATGAATCACCAGGATTGTAAGTATTCAAATATCCGTCGACAATAGGATGGATGGCGTTAGTGTTGTGGCACAGTGAGTTAAGCTGCCTTCTCTGACGCCAGCAACCCCTGGAGCACCAGTTCAAGTCCTGGCTGCTCCACTTCCAATCCAGCTCCATTCTAATGGGCCTGGGAAGGCAGAAGAAAGTGACCCAAGTGCCTGGGTCTCTACTACCCATGTAGGAGATGTGGATGGCTTCAGCCTGTCTCAGCCACTTGGACAATGAATCCTCTACTTGGAATTCTGTCTGAAGCCAGGAGCCAGCTGCCCCCCCTTGGTCTCTGATGTGGGTTCAGAGGCCCAAGGCTTTGTGCCATACTCTGCCAGAAACCAGTACCCATGTGAGATGCTGGCAGATTAGCTTGCTATGCCACAGCATTGGCCTCAAGAGAAGTAAGACTTAAACACACACACACACACACACACACACACACACACACACACACGGGTGGAAGAAGAAACCTGTGGTATGTCCATGCAATGGGATTCCAAGTGGTGAGGAAGACGAGTGATGGGCCTCAGCGCTAGCCCTGCCCCGCTAAGACTCTCAGGGTTGCTGAGTGAGCGGAACAGCTGCAGGGGAATGCATACATTGCTTGAGTCCACATGCGTGAAGTTCCAGAACAAGCGAAACTAACACGATGATGGCAGTTGGAAGGAATGTTGGGAGTGGGGGGAAGGGGTAGGGAGGTGGTCGCCGCGGAGTGGGGGTGCCGAGTTGTTCCGAGCCTTGACCATGTGGTTGCTGGGCAGATGTAAACCATCGGCATTCTGTAGGTTTGAGGCTACAGGTCCTTGAAGGAGGATCTGAGAAAACAACAGGGCTAAGACCATGTGGTACATTCATGCCAGGGAATCATATTTTAAAACGAGAGCCAAAGACTCAAACCACGTGTAACTGTACGCATCATTTGGATGCGCTGCAGCATCATAATTGGGAGAAAGCAAAGAGGCCTGTCCGAAAGAGCACGTGCTGTGTGCTCTCATCTCTGCAAGTGTGAGGCCACACGAACCTGCTGGGTGGGAGTGAGAATGATGGTGACAGCTGGAGTGGAGGCATGGGGCTGGGCACTGGCAGCAGCCCCGATGTTCATCTGATTGCCAGTCACACATCAAGTGTCTGTAAGTTGATTGAGCTGACCTGTTCTGATGGGTCAACATGCCGGTGAGTCTATTAAAGTCGGTCAAGACACATCCATAAAAATCGTCACTGATGGACCCATTGGCTCTTGGGATGGGGGCTTCACACTCCTAGTGCAGTCCACGGAATGCCTCCCAGAAGCCCAGAGCTTACAAGCGTCTTCTGGAGGGACTGGTGCACGTAAGGACACATTTACAAGTAAATAAATGGGGCTGGCACACTAAGCCTCTGTCTATCCCATAATGATGCCGGTTCTAGTCCCGGCTGCTCCACTTCCCCTCCAGCTCCCTGCTTGTGGCCTGGGAGAGCAATCGAGGACGGCCCAAAGCCTTGGGACCTGGAGGAAGCTCCTGGCTTCAGACAGGCCCATTTCTGACCGTTGTGGCCATTGGGGGAGTGAACCAGCTCTACCACTGCTCTCTCTGTAAATCTGCCTTTTAAATAAGATCCTTTTAAAGACAAAAACAAGTAGATGGCTGTTAGAGTCCAGCACTGACTCCTGCGCAGACCACAACCAAGTATGCCTACAGCCACACAGGGATTTTAGTGATTTTGTTGAACAGGTAATATGATCATGAAGCTGAAACTTCTACAGATACAATAAGGCTGTTGGTGACTGAAGATGAAGTGCCGAAGCATGCTGCAGCAGTGGGTGAGACGCCTGGCTCCAGAGGCGCTCCGTGAGATGGGCAGGAAACATCCTGCATGAATGAGTTCACACAAACGTTAATGATGGCCACAGCTGGTGTCAGGGTGCAACAGGAGCGACTGTGCCTACTTACTAGTTGCTTTCGTCTGTATGTGGGAGAGAATGCTCTCCCGTCATCTGGCTTACTCTTGAGCTCACAGCAGCTGGGGCTGGGCAAAGCTGAAACCAGGAGTCAGGAATTCAGTGTGAGTGTCTCCTGTGGATTGCAGGAGCCCAAGAACTTGCTCCAACACCTGCAGGCCTCTGGGGTTTGCACTGGTAGGAAGCTGGAGCCAGGAGCCAAGCCCAGGTACTCTGATCTGATGTGCCAAGTGGCATCTTAAGTGCTAGGCTCAGTTCAGCCATTTGTTGATTTTTATTTTGTGTGAATTCTACCTGCGCACAACTTTTCTCTTTTCAAAGAGACATTGGGGGGGCTGGCGCTGTTGCTTAATAGGCTAATCTTCCATCTTCAAGTGCCAACCTCCCATATGGGTGCCGGTTCAAGTCCTGGTTGTTCCACTTCCCATCCAGTTCCCTTCTTATGGCCTGGGACCAAGCTGGGATGCTAGCATGGGAGGCAGCAGCTTCACCCACAGTGCTGCAACACTGGCCCCAATGTTTTGAGGTTTAGGTGCGCAAACAGTGGGTGGTTCTAATGGCTCAGGGTCTCCACTGTGGAGTTGCAAAGGACAAACCCAGAGGGAAGCTAAAGAAATGGCGGTGTGGCTAAAGTCACGCAAGTTGTTTCACAGGGTCTGTCCCACTGGAGAGTCCCTGGCTTCATTCTAAGGTTCTCGCACACACCAGATTGTTTGAGCTTCTTGAATAGAGGCAGTTACAGGGAAACAGCTCAGGTGAAGTGCTGTTTGCTTTTACAGACTCAACAGGACAGAAATCAGGGTAGGAGACCTAACTGGCTCCTTTTGCTCAGCGAATCTGCAAGTCCGGTCCCATCTAAAGTTTCTCTGGCATCACTCATAACTAACTTTATATTGTTTCTACTATTTTCTCCCACCATCCCAGTACTTCCCTGAGGACTTCCCTGCCAAGTCTCTGGCACACAGGGAGGCTAACACGGAACGCTATTTTGGGGAAATACAGGTGAGCATGATTTCTGGGCAACAGTTCCGCAGGCTCCTGCTCCTACTCCGGGAAGGGAGGGAGGCACGCCCAGCATGTGGGAAGCCACTTGGCATAAGTAGGTACATGGTATTTGCTGAATGAGTAAGTGATATGACTGATGGAAACCAAGCAACCTAAACCTAAAAACTGAAGGTTTCAAGCACTCCAAAATCTAACCCGGACCAACAGGAGCTCACATAGCCGGGCTGTGATGAACCCTGGCTCCTCTCGAAGGATCCTGGGATTTTTAACCCCAAATTTGCTCTTACAAAGATACCTAAAATGGAGCGCTGATTAAATGTTAATCTCGCATACGGTGCACACCAGTGCTGATTCCTCACACTTTTTCAAAATACTTCCCCTGTCCTGTCAGACAGGTGGTAGTCGACCGATCGGGTTCGACTGATTTTTTTTAAACTTTATGATGATGTGTAGGGTCAGCAGAAATGACCTGGAATTTTGCATTTGAGTCTCCTTGCAGTCTAGCAGAATTCGCAAAGACCCTCCTTGGCGAGGCCGGGATGCAGCCACAGGCATAGCCCCCTGTCAGCAGCGTGATCACGCCATGTCCACAGCGCGCAGCAGCGCCTTTGCCAGTGGTGAGTCCAGATGGGGTCAGGTTTGCTGAGACGTGACATTGCCCTTGAGCCTGCATCTGCTTGCTCAGCACAACCCACCCTCTAAGATAAGCAATTTGCTGACTCTCCACAGGCTTCTGCACTTAAGGCCATCATGTTGTCGAGCCACAATGGCCACGCTTTTAAGAAAGCCATTTGTGAGCAGGCCCGTCCTCACATGCGAACAGATTACTGATGGTTTCTACATTTTCACGAAGGGAAAAAAAATCAAACAAATATTTGCTGTAGCAGCTGTCCTGTGCTTTGCCCCTGGAGCCCATCTGTTTCCTTTCCTGAGGTGCAAAACCATGGTGAATTTCCCTGAAGCATGAAGGCGCCCCGGGGAAGCACCTGTTCTGAGCACCCCGCGAATGCCCCCAGCAGCTGCCGTGTGCTAAATCAATAGCGACCAGCCTCCCAGGGCACCTCCAGGCCGACCCTTGCCGGGTGTCAGTGGGCACTGGTTCGGGCCACAAGTGGACTGGAGTCCTGGGTCTCGCTCATTTCCTGAGACTGCTCCAGGTGGTTAGGGCTTGGTGGGCGCTGGCGAAGAGGGGCAAGTCTTCTGGGACATGCTTGAAGTGGAGCCCTGACACTTGTGTTGCTACAGGAGGCAGAGAGAGACACCAGGTGCTTTCACAGCGCAGAGGGACTTGCAAATCCCGTTCAAGTGCCCAGCCCACAATGAGGTCTCCGCCGCCGGGAGGGCTGCAGCTGACCGGCAAGCAGGGCTGATGGGGAGGCACACAGCACCTGCCCCGGCAACTCAGCGACATCCTGCACCTTTGTTTCTTCAGTTAGCAGCTTGCATGCCCAGATTTTCATTTGTTTGTTCCCCTATGCTGTGTTTTCTACAAAGAAAACCCTCTGAGGGAGACCTTTAACAAGCTCCCAAGACTTGAATGGACCACAAAGGTGGTGTGGGGACTCCAGCTGCCCCCGGCCCTACCACTCGTCCTATGTCGGCAATGGGGGCCGTTGTCATGGATACCACTGCTGGGTGGGGGTCAGGAAGGAGTGTGGATGGACTTTTCCAGGTTCTCAAGTGTCCAGCCTACTTAGGTGGACATCCAGGCCACGCCCAGCAGGGACATCGGTAGCTATCTGTATCCATGCTTTACCAGTGGGTCATGCGTGTGGGTTTTAGCTGTCGCTGTGACCTCTTGAAGCCGCAGTGCACTGTCCCCTGACAACAGAGGCCTTGGGCAGTTAAATTCCTCCCTGCCTACCTGGCCCTGTGACCCAGGCAATGTTGTGGCCCAGCTCTTGTCTCCAGTGCCTGTCCATTTTTTATAGTCTGCCATTCTTCTCCTTTTTACCCTGTGTAACCCTCCCGAATTTCAGAGTTGCACCTGCTAAGGCCAGAAGAACATGCTTCTGGATAAGATTGGTTTTTGGTTGGAATTCACAGATCAGGGAGGCAAGACAGAGGGGGGGCGCCACTGAGGAAGAACACAGCCGTGGGCTTCGCACGAACACCATGAGAGGTAAAGCTGCCTGGGTAATCATTCCTTCTTTTCTTTTTAAAGATTCCTTTATTTTAAAAGTCAGAGAGAGAGGGTTCCCATTCGCTGGTTCACACCCCCAGAAAGCTGCAATGACCAGTGCTGGGCCAAGCTGAGACCACGAACTGCCTCTGTGTCTCCCCCTAAGGTGACAGGGACCCAGGCACTTAAGCTACTTCCTATAGTTCTCCCAGGCCACTAGCGAGGAGTTGGGTCAGAAGTGGAGCAGCCAAGACTCGAACCAGTGCCCCTGTGGGTTGCTGATGTCCCAGGTCGTGTGTTTACTCTCTGTGCCGTGACACTGGCCTCGATAGATTACTTTTCTGGCGAGGACGGGGGCAGAGTAGATCCCTGTTTCTGCTCTCTTGGGTAGACGGCATTGCTGTCTGCAAGAACTGGCCTGTGTGATCTGCAGCACCCACCTGTCTCCTTGATGACGCAGAGCTGAGCACAAGTGGCTTCATTTTGCCGGGGTCCCGACTGTCCTGTGGGGCTTTTCAGAAGGCACTCGGCTCGGAACAAAGGCTTCCTGTCATTTTCGTTAAACACCAACATGGCAGCCACAACTAGTTATACCTTGAGTGTTTGAAATGTGCTTGTCAAGTGACTTTTACTGTGACTCTAAGAAAAAACTGCTCGGGCCCGGCGGCGTGGCCTAGCGGCTAAAGTCCTCGCCTTGAAAGCCCTGGGATCCCATATGGGCGCCGATTTTAATCCCGGCAGCTCCACTTCCCATCCAGCTCCCTGCTTGTGGCCTGGGAAGGCAGTCGAGGACGGCCCAAAGCTTTGGGACCCTGCACCCGCATGGGAGACCCGGAAGAGGTTCCTGGTTCCCGGCATCGGATTGGCGCGCACCGGCCCGTTGCGGCTCACTTGGGGAGTGACTCATCAGACGGAAGATCTTCCTCTCTGTCTCTCCTCCTCTCTGTATATCCGGCTTTCCAATAATAATAAAATATTTAAAAAAAAGAAAAAACTGCTCACTGAGTTCTCTGGTGTTTCAAATTTAAGTGCCATAGTGAAATCATTTTGCATCTATTAGGCTAAATAGAAGCTATTGTCAAGACTTGCTTGCTTGCTTGCTTGCTTGCTAGAAAGGCACTGTCTACCGGAATATTACAAATGGCACTCAGCTGGGGCTAGCACTGCGGTGAATGAGCTCTACTTCTGCCTGCGGCAGCAGCATCCCACACGGACGTAAATTCAAATCCTGGTTGCTGCCACAGTGCCAGCTCCCCAGAGGAAAAGTCTTCACTCTGTTGACCATCGCGAGAGCAGGATTCCCAAGCATCAGGCACCTCTTTCCTTCTGTTTTATTTCAGCTAAACCTGACGCTCATTTGGTTTGGGAGGAATCAGGGTTTGCTTCGTTCGGCTCAAACTTGGGTGCCAGACTCAATGAAAAGAGCCACAGCTCAGAAGGTCTATCCTGACCAGCCAACAAACGTTTGCTGAAGGAGTGGGCCTGGCATTGTGGTGTACCAGCTAAGCCTCAGCCTGTGAAGCCAACATCCCATCTAGGTGCTGGTTCGAGTCCCCGCAGCTCCACTTTCCATCCAGCTCTCTGTTAATGCATCTGAAAAAAGCAGCAGAGGATTGCACCTGATGGGAGACCCAGAAGAAGCTCCTGGCTCCTGGCTTTGGACCAGCTCAGCTCTGGCCGTCGCAGCCCCTTGGAGAGTGAACCGGCAGATGGAAGATCTTGCTCTCTAACTCTCTTCCTCTTTCTGTCACTCTGCCTTTCAAATAAATAAAAAATAAAAATCTTTTTAAAAAAACCCCTACAATAAATGATTGGAGAGGAAAAAGTGCAGTTTACATTATTGGTGCCACAGAAACCTGTGGTTTCCATGGAGAGTCGGCTTTTGTGAAAATATCAGTTTAAATCTGAGTGTGTCCCAAAGACCTGCTCGACCCCAGTCCCAGCCGGATGGTAGAGCCACCTGCTCTGGTGTCCTGGCCTCCATCCTGTCTGAACCAGCACCTGAGGATGGCAGTGATGTGGGCTCTGTCTGTTGCCATGGATACTGCAGCCAGAGGAGACACGGGGAAGCTATCAGAGGATGGAAATCTCCAGACGACGTGGGTGGAGACACCAGCATGTCATGCCACTGTCCCTGGCAAGAAGCCCTGGGCGGGAGTGAGAATCAGAGGGAAGCTGTCACTTCTTGCAGTTTCCTCTTATATATAAAAAAAATGTGTGTGTGTGTGGTTGTTTTCTCTGGGCGTGGATTCTGGTGCAGATGCTGCTGGTGAAGTTACATGCCATCACACTGGCCAGGCAGTTGCCTGGACTTCACAAACAACTGTGTTCCAGGTGTCCTCTGCCTCAGAGCGAGGGGCCAGAAGAGACGGAGGGCTGGACCACTCCCCAACCCCGTCCTGACCTGCAGGCGAGGGTCTCACACCCGGCCCTCTCCACCTCTCTTCCCCATCGTTATTAGCTGAAATCTTTATCAGTTTATCGTTTTTGTTCCTCTCCCGTAAACATAAGCACTGCAGAGTCAACTGCATCTCTACTCACACACATAAAGGCCCTCGGCGCAGGCCACGCAGGCAGCTCGACACCACAGCGACAGGCAGGATCGACGAGGAAGCTCTGTGCCTGTCCGGCACGGATGCAGTCCCTCCCAGCAGCATGGACCCCCTTGGTGGAATCTAAGGATCAGGGTTGGTGATGATGTGAGCTTTCTGGGAAAAGCCTAGAATAATCCGCTTGCTCGTCAAATGGCACCGCTGTGCCATCCTCACAGTAGGCAAGAAAGAGAAAACGGGCGTTGTCTTCCTGCTGAGGTGGGGACTGACAAGGTGTCAAGCTTAGAACCATCCCTGAGGAACGTGTCACAGGTGCAACCTCCAGGCAGGCAGGCAGGCAGGTGCCTCAGACAGGGGGGGCGAGGGGAAGCTGAGAAGGCAGAGTTACAGAAACAGAGAGGGAGAGATATCCCTGCCTGTGGCCTGGGAAAGCAGTCAAGGGCGGCCCAAAGCCTTGGGACCCTGCACCTGCATGGGAGACCCGGAAGAGGCTCCTGGCTCCTGGTTCAGATCGGCTCAACTCCAGCTTCTGTGGCCACTTGGAGAGTGAACCATCAGAGGAAGATCTTTCTTTGTTTCTCCTTCTCTCTGTAAATCTGATCTGCCTAACAGTAATAATAATAATAACAATAATAATAATAATAATAATAGTAGAGAGAAAGGGAGAGAGAGCTCTCATCCTCTGATTCGTTCCCCAAAAGGCTATAATGGCAGGTGCTAGGCTGGTCTGAAGCCAGGAGCCTCTTCTGGGTTTCTTACTGGTGAACAGCGGTCCAAGCACGTGGAAGGCAATGCTAGGATGGCTGCTTAACCTGCAGTGTCACAATGCCAGCCGCAAGTTGAATTTTCATTCACAACATCTGCCACGAATCCGCAGGCGCCAGAGACATTAGAAACTGTAGCTTGCACTCTGTGAGTGTATCAGTGCTTAAAAACAAAGAGGGCTGAATTCCAGCGAGCCGGGCTGCTTTACCTGATGTCTTGGGCCTTGGGGACGCTGCCCTCATGGCGACATCCATTCCTGGGGTATCCGTGTGTGACTGTTGCACCCCTAAGCCAGCCAGCACCTTAACACATCTCCACGAATCAGGTGGAAAGAAGATCCTGGCTACATGCGTGGGTTTGTTCGTTTTGCCAACTGGGGGTTTGGTTTCTGTTCCAAGCTGCAGAGACCCCGACAGACCCTGTGCTCCCCTCTTCTTCTGCATAGCACCCCCTCTGGAGATCCAAAGCCAACAGTGCACTGCTACAGGGGGCCCGGCCCCCGCCTGCCCACTGTCATCAGCCCTGTTGTCCCCCTCAAAGAGCTCTCTTCTGGCAACACTGTTGCTATGGAAACCACAGCTGGTCCGAGGAGAGGAGAGGAGGGGGCTACGGTGAGAGCTAGGAAGGCTGCAGAGAGGGGCCTGGAATTTTCCAGCCAGACAGTGCTGAGGTACAGGTTCAAAACCCCAGCCTGCACCCACCGTGGGGCCACCTGGGTGCAGGCTATGAAGGGGACCAAGGGCAGGCAGCTCTGCCTTTCCCCTGGCCTCTCCTCCAGAGTGGGTGGGCGTGGGGTGGCTCCACCCTGGCTGGTCACCCCCCTGTAGAATCACCGCACATCAACGGGGCTGCCCCCTAGGGAAAAATGTTTCTAGAATCTTCCACAGCAGGTTCCCCCTCCCCTTTTCCTGCCCTTGCTTTCTTTGGATAACTTGTTATTTTGAAGGTTATTTTCCATTTACTTTGGGAGACTCAGTCCCATCCAACTGGGATCCTGGGCCCCCTGGAGCTGGGAGCCGGGAAATTCAAGCCAGGCCTCTCTGGACTCTGCACCTGAGCTGGTGGCTGATTGAGGCCTAAGCACTCGGATGTAAGTGCTGTTCCTGGGAGAGCAGGTCCAAGTGCCGGGGGCCCCTCGGGAAAGGCAGCAGCAGCCAGAGATTGCTGGGGTGGACACGGCCCGTGGCCTTAGGTGGCGTGCACTCCTGCACCAACTGGCCATGTGTTCTGTGTCGTGCTCCGCTCTCGGCCTGGATGGATGAAGCCGCTGAGAACGCCTGGCCGGGGTGGTGAAGAGCAGCACACAGGAGACCCAGAGGCGGAGTCCCTGGGAGTGGAATCCAGCTCCTCGGGTGAGCCCAAGCCACGGGGACTGCTTCAGAGGGAGCTGCTGGCCTGCCCGCCCTCAAGCCCATCTCCTACACCTTAATGCTGTGCTCACTGGTCACTGCATTCATGCATGGGTTAATTTTACACCAAGATAAGCTTAGCTGGCTTTTGGAGCACCTCCTGACATTTGCAAGCCTAGAGCAGGAAGAAACAAAGCACCCAGAGCCACGTGTCTTATTTAAACTCCGCTGAGCGTCCACATCATGAAAGTAAGGCAAAGCTAAAACTACTTTCAGGCCGCCTCTTGTCCCGACACATTCATAGCATCATGTAAGCGGTGAAGGGACCGAAGGCCCAGGTTCCCTCTGCCCTCGGGCTACACCTCCGTAGGCTTGTGGAGGAAGCCCTGTTCCGCCAGAATGGCTCCTGGTTGTCCAACAGGGCCTGCGGGGCTGGGCAGTCCTCGCGTCGCGCACCAAAGAGCCAGGAGGGGGAGCCCAGGGATCTATCCTAAAACCTACTCAGGATGTGAAGCCGCTTCCCAAACCCTTCCCCTCCAGGCCAAGGTGGGGCTCCCCCAAAACGCTCCTGATGACCTCTCTTGGAATGTGAGTAGTCGCAGACTCAGTATTTGTGGAGATAACTGAGGTTAATAGGGGAGACCCCAGGGTGGACCCTCAGCTGTTATGACCCTGCTCCTCAGTGGAACAGGCAGGCGGGGCACACATGTGCTTAGCGCAGGCACCGCAGGTAGACTCACGGAGAAGCCAGCACCCGCAGAGCCCGAGGAAGCCCCAGGAGAAGCCAACACTTGGGCTGTGTTGAAGCTGCCGGGCCCGTGGCTCCTGGTTCCGCCCAGGCAGACAAAGGGCCGGGTGTCCACCGAGCCCTTCTGCTTCCGGGAGCTTAGCTGGCTCGGCTCTGTCCTATGTGTCCACCTGACTCAGCTCCTTCTCACATGTCCACCCCACTCAGTTCTGTCCTGTGTTTCCACCCTAGGCTGTTCTGTCCTGCGTGTCCACCTACCTGGCTCTGTCCTGCGTGCCTACACCACTCGGCTCTGTCATGAGTGTCCACCCCGCCTGGCTGTGTCTTGTATGTCCACCCCATTCAGCTCTGTCCTGTGTCCACTCCACTTGGCTCTGTCCTGCGTGTCCACTCCACTCGGTTCTGTCTCCTGTATCCACTCCACTAGGCTCTGTCCTGCGTGTCCACCCCACTCGGCTCTGTCCTGCGTGTCCACCCCACTCAGCTCTGTCCTGTGTGTCTACCCCGTCCTGTGGCACAGAACATCCCTGGAGACCGTGACTTTCCTGGTGTCGTCAGAGCCTGGCTGTGTGGCCGGCCTCACCAGGGAAGTGCTGGAGGTGCCTGGCCTGGACTCAACATCCACTTCCGGCCGGAGGGGATGACGAGGGGGCACTGCTCAGTGCAGTGCCCACCTTGCTTTTGCTCCCCTCGCATTCTACGTCCCTCCCAGATCCCGTCCTTCTAGAACAACGCAGATTGGAAACCTGAGCCTCTGGGCCCACAGGCTTGAGGGAGGCTTCGCTGGGAACTTGTCAGGAGTCTGTTACTCCCGGCCTGGCGCACTCCTCCCTGACGGCAGCCATGGCCCTGCGGAGGAAGCGAAGGCAAACGTGTGAAGCCGAGGTGGCGCCCATGCAGCCAGGGCGCCGTCAGCTGCAGTGCCCGGGAAGTCCCCTGGAGATGCCCAGTCCTCCCCTGAGGATACACCGCCTGCACCTGGACACATGGACCTGAGGAGGCATCCCCTCTCTGAGCACACTCTGAGCAGTCTGAAGCCATGGCAGTCTGAAAAAATTAATGGATTGAAAGTGTGGCATGGCAAAGCAAGGAGGACAGGACTGCATTTTCTAAATGTTCCTTTGACTTGCAGCAACACCCCAGGCAGGAGGCAATGGCGGGAGGGAGGTGGAGTTCGCAGAGCCAGGCTGCCTAGTGAGGAAACGCTTGCTGGCCATCCGAGAGCTTCCTGCAGGTGAGCCAGACACAAGGCCCTTCGGGATGTGCGCAGCTGCTGAAGGGCAGGGACAGTGGAGAGTCCACAAGCCAGACACAGCCCGACACAGCTCCTGAAACCCTGCCCCCCACTGATTTCACGCCATGGTGGCGTGTCCAGAGCGGTGCCCCACCCTCCAAAGAGCAATTATTAAAATAAGCTCACACAGCTATCATTTCTGGGGTGAAAAGTTTAAAATCTACTCTTTCCATCATAAAAAACAAACAAACAAAGCCACAGGCATTATTGTTAGCCTGTGGGTGGGCGCCGTAAATAACAGAACGAAGTTGTAGTTAGCTTCTGTTACTTCTTATTTTATGATTATTTCACGTCACCCTTTGCTACCCATCGCAGTTTCCCTCGTGCGTCACACACGGATTTGTTGTGCTTGCCGTCAGCCCCGGATCTCAGGGCAGGCGCCGTGCTGTCCACTCAGTGTCCACTGTGGCTCCTGGCAGACGAGGGTCACCAGTGGTCGTTGGACACTTCCTGCCGCGTGACTGAGCACGTACCCTGGAGTCCAGTGCGGCTACACCGAGCGAGAGCGTGCCGTTCAGCATCAGTTTGTAGGCTAACCCCATGGAGGGACCTTTAGGACATAAATGCCAAGGGCCCGATGGAGGAAGAGGCTCTGAGAGCAGCTGTGCTGGGGCGGGTGCCCAGTGCTGAGCCGCCAGGGAACTCCTGGCACCCTGATGCCCACTCCACACACAACTTCAGCCTTTCCAAGGCCGCCGCTCCCTGCCCACTGCCCACACTCAAGCCTGAGCTGTCCTTCCCAACAGTGGAGCTGGCTGCACCATTCTCGTTTCAAATCCCTACAATCCCCCGGAAGACATTAAGAATCTTGCTTAATTCCCACAGCAGCTGGGGCTGTGAGACCTCATCAGTTTCCCTGGGAAGAGAATGAACTATTGATAAAGGGCGTGATTGCATCCTTGGCTCCCCCAGCGACAGGCGTCCCACCTCGGGGAGCCAAGTCCACAGATCCTTGCTGTCTGCCAGCGAAGTGGACACAAGCGATCCCAGAGGTCATCAGCCATGCATCCAGAGCCCGACTGGCCGTTGGCTGCCGATACGCTCAGCCTCCCGGGATTGGCATTCCATGTTCTGTTTCTCAGGGTACCACCCCCTGTTATACGCACAGTGCTCCTCCAGGGATGTGGCCTCGCAGGCCCACAAGCTCTGCCAAGGCAAACCTGGAAGGTCATGTTTCCCAGGGGTGGACATGCCTCGACCACTTGTCAGGAGATCGGCTTTCCTTCCAGCTAATACCCCGGGCAGCTGCACCAGCCCTGTGGCATGTCAGACTGCCTCTGACCAGCCTGCGCCCCTCCACCCCAGGCGACCGGGGACCCAGCGGTATCCTTGATCAGCGGCAGCTGACGCGGTGCTGTTGGCCATGGTGCTGCTGTTCAGGCCAAGCGCTCCATTCCATGAAATCTGTCACAGTGGGGCGGCTGCCAGGTACCCCCACACCCCTCTCTGTGCCGTGAGGAGGCGGGGGTGTGGGTTGCTGGAGACACCCTGGCCCACCCTCCAATGAGCTCTGAAGTAGTTTCCTCTTCCCACCACCTGCTGGTGCGATGGCTTCAAGCACATTCTTCCTTCCACGGGGAGCAAAGTTCCATGGAAGGGTTCCTAGTGGGGGACCCCAAGACTCCGGCTCCAGCGTCTCGCTCTCCTTTCCCAAGACCAGCATGTGTTCTAGCAAGACCTAATCATGAAAAAGAACACCAGACGCCCAATGTGTTGGGGAGGTTTCGGGGCTTCCGGCAGCCTCCCCCTCCGCTCAGGTCCTCAGCCGTGATCCACTCTGTCCCACCGGGGGGTACAGCAGAAGGGATTGGGCAGCACTGGTTCTCTCACAGATGGTACAGCCAGTTGGCCTGTCCAGGGCCTTCCCTTTCTGACACTCGGGCTCCCACGGGTTCTCCCAGAGATTGTTAGTAAAAGGTGTAGTCGCCTATAGAAAGCTGAGAGTGCACCAGGGTCTGGGGCAGGGTGGGCCTGATTGCTGGGGGCTGCGCTCATCCCTCGGGGTCTGGGGCAGGGCAGTCCTGATTGCTGGGGGCTGCATTCATCACTCTGGCTCCCTCGCGGGTGGCTTTCACAAACACAGATCACCAAGTGCAGAGCAAAAGATGCTTGAGAAAATGAGGTGAGCTCCGTGGGGCACGGCTAAGCCACGGCCTGCGACCTGGGCATCTCATTGGAGCATCTTCTAATCCAGCTCCCAGCTAACTGCACCTGGGAGGGCTCTGATGACGGCCCAGGTGCTTGGGCTCCTGCACCCACGTGGAAGAAACACAGAAAACTGGCTTCAGCCTGGTTCAGCCTTGGCTGTCACTGCCACTTGGGAGAGTGAACCAGTGGATGTAAGATCTCCCTTTTCTGTCTCTGCCTCTCCCTCCGTCACTCTACCTTTCAAACAATAAATCCTTAAAAACCTGAAAATAAAATGTACACCTGTACAGATTCTGCTTGTCATTACTCTAGAAGCAACGGTCTACCCAGCACTTCCACATGACAAATCAGCCAGAGATGATTTCAAGTGTACAGGGAGGACTGTACACTTGCGGACAGGCAAGCACTGCTCATTGGACACAAGGGTCTCATGCTCCCAAAGACAGACACCTGAGCAGCAGGATTCCTCGCTCCCAGCTCAGGGGCCGCTGTTGGTCGGGCCATGGCAGCCTCCCTGCCGATGCACATGTTGAAACCATTGAGGCCATGCAACGGGCACCAGTTCGTAGGGCAGCAGCCCCCGGAGGCAGCAGAGGACACAGGGACGACCTGCAGGAAGAGGATGGCACACGCATTGGCAGTGGCTTGGGTACATGTAACACAATCAAAATACGTAAGTTTAAAATGTCACCTCAACAAACAAGCAAACAAAACTAAACTACTAAGTTAAAAGAGAAAATAAAAATTTTTTTAAACTTTAGAAAAACCCAATACAAGATTGAATGTCAGCAAGAAAACAGGATATAAAATTCAGATCACATGATTAAAAAAATACCTGCTAGCTTGGGGCCGGCACTGTGGTGTAGTGAGTTAGATCTCTGCTTGCAGTGCCTGCGTCCCTGTGGGTTCCAGCCCTGGCTGCTCCACTTCCCACCCAGCTCTCTGCCCGTGTCCTGGCACAGAAGTGCAGGATGGACCAAGCCCTTGAGCTCCGCACCCACGTGGGAGACCTGGGAGAAGCTCCTGGCTCCTGGCTTCAGACCAGCCCTGGGGACTTCAACAGTTCAAGGAAAACGGACTTAAAAACATGTTTGTTTTGGGCAAGAATTGCTTGAAACGTACATAGTTTCTGTTCACAGTGTTCATACATTTGCCATATGTTTTCAGGGCCTGGTGTTTACCACTCAGCCTTCAAAGATGAACATTTTGCAATAAGGCGACTGCGGGAGGGGAAAATTCTTGAGGACATGGGTGCTTGGGGAAGAAACAGATAAAGTGGCTAGAGGTCTAATTACAGGCTTCATCAATACCTCATTTTTCTCAGGAACCTGATAGATTCTTACAGCCCCGAAATTGCTGGGAGTTACACAGAACATTCTCTTTTTCTCTTAAAGCTGTGCTGTGTTGAATCAAGCATTGTGGCCTCTGTAAGAGCAAGAGCCTGGGGAAGATGCAGAGAGCTCCCAGAGTGTGCCAGCCTGGCGCTGGGCTGTCCAGGGCTGGGCCCCACCACAGGAGCCATGCCCACAGGCTCCCACAGCGGTCTCAGTGAGAAGCCGGGCTGAGGAGCTGGAAGAGGGCTCTCACAGGGGCCCTGCACTGTGGAAGGCAGGCCAGGCCCTGGGCCTGGGGCTACAGGTCCATCTCTCTTCCTCTTTCTGTTTCAAATACACCCTAGCGTGGAGGATGCCGTAAGCTTTGAATAAGCCTTGTGTTCCCTCTCCCAAGGGGCAGAGGATTGAAGTAGCAGACACATGGTCACTTCTTCAGCTGATACATTTCCTGGACATTTGTGGGAGATGTGGCCCCTGGGATCGTGTAGCCCCCATGCACTCACTTCTTGGGATTTTTGCCGCATCTGTGTCGGCAGCTGGCCTGGGGCGTGCTATTCACCGCTGTTCTGCACGCTAACTTTAAACATCCAAGTCTACATCACATTTTGATTTCCACCCTGCAACTGTTCACTGGGGAGCAGAGGACGAGAAGAAGCAGAAGTAGAACGGTATGGAAACAGAGCAGGTATGGGCAAAGCAGTGGTTCTCAAGCCATGGCGCCCTTACCCTCACAGGCACAGCTGCCAAGTGTGGACTCAGGAGACCAAGGACGATGCCCCACATCCTATGTGACAGCCCCCCCCCACACACACAGAGCCTTCAGGGTGACCTCACACCAACATCATCTCTTCCGTTCTTCAGGGAGCCCCAGGTAGAAGGTGGAAAGGAGCTGAGAGTCTGGAGTCGGTTGGCAGAATCCCAGAATGGGGACAGGGATGAGCTGGCGTGCTTAGAGATTTTCAGATGATGGGCGCGGCAGCTGCTGGCAGATGCGTGGGGCTCTATGGGACAAAAGACTGTCACCACATCAGGGTGAAGTCAAGGACGGGGCAGAAAAAGGCAACCAGACAGCGGATGCAGCTGTGCCAGTCAGGTGTGACGGCAGAAGTGCCAGGCCGGTGGCAGCAGGAGGGCAGAGGGTGTGGCGTGACTGAGGCAGGGTTTCCCTGGCGAGCCAGAGGGAGTCCCCTCCTCCAGTGTTCAAGGTGAGTCACGCTGTAACACAGTATCTTTTTAAAATCAGAAACAATGGGGCTGTGATGTTGAGTTGTAGGCACCCAGGTAGGAGACTGGGGTTCCAGGCTCCTGGGAATGAACGCACAGATGGAAGAGGCTCGCTCGCTCTCTCTCTCTCTCTCTCTCTCTCTGAACTCAGTTTTTCAAATAAATGACTTTTTTTTTTTTTTTTTAAAGATTTTTATTGGAAAGCCGGATATACAGGGAGGAGGAGAGACAGAGAGGAAGATCTTCCGTCCGATGAGTCACTCCCCAACTGAGCCGCAACGGGCCGATGCGCGCCGATCCGAAGCCGGGAACCTGGAACCTCTTCCGGGTCTCCCACGCGGGTGCAGGGTCCCAATGCATTGGGCCGTCCTTGACTGCCTTCCCAGGCCACAAGCAGGGAGCTGGATGGGAAGTGGAGCTGCCGGGATTAGAACTGGCGCCCATATGGGATCCCGGGGCGTTCAAGGCGAGGACTTTAGCCGCTAGGCCACGCCGCCGGGCCCCAAATAAATGACTTTTAAAAGCTTACGAACAATGCAAACAAACAACAAAGCCAAGGACAATACCAAAATGTTTACCTGGGGTGGAATCGGGGCTTCCCTCTCCTCACACAAACCACGATGTCTTCCCGTCCTTAGCTAAAGTGCTCACATTTCTGCCCCCTTTTATTTGCATTGGCTTAGGAAATGTTTAAGGAAACAGTGCATTAAAATACCATTTATCTTTATTATAGTCAGTCCTCTATCCACAGGTTCTGTACCCACAGATCCAAATTACCATTCAGGGCTGTACCAGGCTGAAGCCAGGAGCCAGGAGCTTCATCTGGTCTCCCATGGGGCTGCAGGAGCCCAAGCACAGGAGCTGTCCTCCACTGCCATCCCAGGTGTATCATCAGGGAGCTGGATAGGAAGTGGAGCACCCAGGACTTAAACCAGCGCTCAAAAGCAATGCCAACATAGCAGGCGGAGGCTTAACCTGCTTGTACCACCACACTAGTGCTGCAAAAATGTATTTTTTTAACCAAAGATTTATTTACTTTTACTGGAGAGTCAGATATACAGAGGGGAGGAAAGACAGAGAGGAAGATCTTCCATACTGATTCACTTCCCAAGTGGCCGCAACAGCCAGAGCTGTGCTGATCTGAAGCCAGGAGCCAGGAGCCTCTTCCGGGTCGCCCACATGGGTGCAGGGTCCCAAGGCTTTGGGCCGTCCTCAACTGCTTTTTTAGGTGCATTAGCAGGGAGCTGGATGGGAAGTGGAGCTGCCGGGATTAAAACTGCTCCCCATATGAGATCCCAGTGTGTACGAGGCAAGGACTTTAGCTGCTAGGCTACCACACCGGGCCCCCTGAAAAATACTTTTAAAAGATTTATGCCTGGGATCGGTGCTGTGGCTTGGCAGGTAAAGCTTCTGCCTGTGGCACCTACATCCCATATGGGAGCTGGTTCGAGTCCCCGCTGCCCTACTTCCAATGCAGCTCCCCACTAATGCACCTAGGGACGCCGCACAGGATGGCTCCTGCTACCTGGACTCCTGCACTCAACGGCAGGCCCGGAAGAAGCTCCTGGCTCCTGGCTCCTGGATTCAGACTGGCTCAGTTCTGGCTGTTGTGACCATTTGAGGCCATTCTTTCTGTGTCTCTCCTTGTCTCTCTGTATTTCAAATATGAATACAATAAATCATAATAAAATAAAAATTTAAGACCCTATTTATGACTATATGAGCATGTTCTTCTCAGTAGTCAAGAGATGATTTAAAACTTCCAAGAGCATGTGCACAGCTCCAGTGCAAAGCTCTGTGTGCCTGGGGACAGGCAGAGGAACCGCTCCTGCGTGGGAACGGACAGACCCCAGGATTTCCCACACAGCTGCATGGCCACCTACGCCCTGAGCTCTCCAGAGCCCGGCGCAGCTTCCACTGAGCTCAGGCAGGTGGAAGGGCCTGGCGCCCAGGAGGACCGGCACGTGTGGGACTAGGGAAGAGGAGCCGCCTCCTTGGCCTCAGAGCAGCTCAGCCAACATCCCGGAGGCAGCCTCCTCCAAAACACGACGCAAACAGGCTTAATGTTACCATCTGTTTGGCAAACGGTGAGACAGCTCTGTTTCTCACCAGTTCTCCTGCCTTCCGCCTTGACAGCTTCCTGGCAGCTTCCTGGCCTCAGCCCCTTCACCACGTCCTGAACTGGTCTGTGCTCAAATGAACGCTGGCTGCGTGAGCTTCATTAACGCGGGCCCTGGGAGGAGGATCAGGAACCCTGTGTGTCCTGAGCTGGACATCAAACAAGGGGAAGGGCCTTTAGCCTCTGGGTCAGATGGCAACCAAGGCACCGAGTGCCATGCTGGCTTGGGTTCTCAGCTCCAGCTCCTGACTGCGGCTTCCTGCTGATGGAGACATTGGCAGGCAACAGTAACAGCTCAGACCATCCTCCCTGCTGCTCCCACAGGGACAGGAACTGCATTCTTGCCCCGGCTCTGGCTGGACCCAGTTGTGGCTTGCCATCACTGTGGTGGGGAGTGACTCAGTAGAGGATAGCGCTGTCTGCCTGTCCCTATCTGCTTCTGGAATACAAGCTGGATCACACTAACCATCTCACAGTGGAGGCGGCAACCCAACAGCACCTTACACAGGGTTCAAGTTTCTGAATCCATGTGCTGAGGAGAAAAACATTGGTGTTTTGCAACGAGTCAGCAGATTTACACAAATCTTAGAAATGTAGTTACATACGTGTATTTAAGTGGGCAAAAAAACCTGCTCAATATAAAAATGGGCTGGTGTAGTAGGTTAAGACTCCGCCTGCAGCGCTGGCATCCCTGTGGGCACTGGTTTGTGTCCCAGCAGCTCCACTTCCCACTGAGCTCCCTGCTGTGGCCTGGGACGGCAGTGGAGGATGGTCTAGGACTTGTACCCACATGGGAGACCCAGAGGAAGCTCCTGGCTCCTGGCTTAGGATCAGCTCAGCTCTGGCCATTGAGGCCATTTGGGAAGATCTCTCTTTGTCTCCTCTGTCTCCTAGTCTCTCTGTAACTCTACCTTTCCAATAAAAATAAATAATAATAAAAAAAGTGCATCACAAGAACGCCTGGCATCCTGTGAGAGTCCAGGCAGTGCTGGCTGTGGTCAGTGCAGCCGACCCAGCAGGGCACTGTGCCAACTGCTTCAGCCCAGGGCAGTTTCTTTTCTTTTTTTTTTTAGATTGATTTTTTTCCATTTTTTATTATATTTTTGACAACCCTTCATAGTTAATTAGGGTAAAAAGGTTCAAGGGCTACAGGAAAATGGGTAAGACTATAGTTCCATATTGTTTCCTACATGTATCTGGAGTATAGGGGGATTTTAAGGGAGAAGCCCCTCCCAGTCTCCCACCCATCCCAGCTCCCCGATGTGGGGTGTGCTCCAAGGGGCTTGCTCAAATGGTTAGATGGTTCAACAGTTATGAATTGCTGCCAATCTCGCCACTCCAAGCACGATGAAGTCGCTGAAGAATCCACTGATTGACATAGTCCATCTTAGAGTCTCCGTTTGCCCAGTTTTTCACTTTCAACATACGACTGAGGTGGTTGATCGACTTGTTCTGTCCTCTGTCTCTTCATGATTAGGGTCTGAGTCCGGCAGTTCTACTGGGGGGATCCCCAAAGAAACTTTGAGGTGTTCCCAGTCCAGATTCTTGTATGCCCTAGCAAGTACAGGGCCCGGCACAGCCCATCGCCCCCATCAGCGGGTGGTTGCACTTGCTGGGCCGACTCTGCTTCCAGCCCTGCCTTCCACTGGAACCAATGGGTGTTGCAGTCCCCCAGGGCAGTTTCAAAGAGCTCTCCCCTGCCGGCTGCTGCTCTCAACCCTGAGTCTCAGGCCTGGGCTGCAGATTTGGAAAAGCCCGGAGGCCGGATGACGCGGCCCTTGGGCTCCAGCCCCGGCCACCCCACGCACACCGGCTTTAGTGCGGAGAGAAGGGCGGTTCCCATTCGCCTTCAGTGGTAGCGTTTCTGCTCACTCCTGACTGGCCACTCCAAATGGGAGAAAGAGCACACAGATTACACAGATTACACAGAGAAAGGAATCTCATCGTCCCTGTCCTTCCCTTCTGGTGACAGATGACCAGACCTGAGCCTTGTTTCCAACATTCTCCCTTCCCTCCTGGCCCTGTCCCTTATCATCTATTCCCTACCACCTGCTATCCACGTATCTAGTCTATTATCTATCACCTGCCTGTCTATTTACTGAAATGCCTACCTAGCCACTCAGCTGCCATAATCTTGATTAAGCCACAGAAAACACAGCCTGGTCCTCTCGGGGCCAGGCTGCTCCCTTGCTGGAATCTTCCGAGGCCCGTTGTGCAGCCCTAACCCCCCACCCCCCTGGCTTTCCCCTCCGACCCCCCGCCACCAGTCTCCCAGTGAAGGCACTTGGCAAAGTTCAGGCTAGAGGTGGGCTCCCCACGGGCCAGGCCAGGGTGTGGCGAGGACCAGGAGCAGGGGAGGGGGAGGGCGTGCAGGCTCCATTTGCCCTGCAGGGCACACTGGCTTCTCAGCAGAGTCTTTGCGCAAGCGTATAGGCGTGGTCCTCAGCCCTCTGGATTCTTTAAGAAAAAATCCACCACATTCCCAGCAACAAAATCAGCAACACACAGACAATTCTTGGATGCTCTGCCTGTTCAGGCCTTCTCCCACTGGCCTTAGAGATGAAACTCATCAGGTTGCCAGAGGACCAAGTGGGGGAGGGCTTCCAGCAAGGCCTGAAGGTGGCCTCAGGACCTGCACACAGTTTCCAGGAGTCCACGCGCAAACACAAAGCAAAACAAAAGAAAACCCAACACAACGACACCCCAGGAACCTCAGCTCTGAGCTGCGTGCAGGGGACAAGAGGCAGACATGACCAGAACTGCCTGGGGAGCGGACTTGGCTCGGGTGCAGCTCCACCCGAGAGTCCAGCTGAGCCAAGTCCGCTCGCCTCAGCACGGGAGGGTGTGTTGGCACGTGGACTCATGCATGGCATCCGGTTAGCTCAACCACCCAAGTGGCTTCCGTCCTGCAGGACATCGCCTCGTTTCAAGTCAGGGGGTAACAGGAGGTGGTACGCCGGCACACACACACACACACACACACACACGGACCAGTGCTCTGCCTCACAAAGGCAGGGGTCCAGACAGCGGCCGCCACAGGTGCAAACCCTGAGGCCATCACTGCTGGTGGCAGCCCTGGCCCCACAGATGGCAGAGCTGGGGAGCTGGCTCTTGGGAGCTCCAACACCTGCTCCAATGGTGAACCCTGGGAGCAGCTTCCCGCACCTCCTGGTGGGGTGGCCGCCCTTTGCCCCGAAGGATCCAGAGCCGCCCGGCCCTGTTTGCCGCATCCTTTATCACCGGCGGTGCACCTCGGCGCCGGCCTTATCTGAGTCAATCAAGACGATCCATATTCTTATTGACAGCAATTGGGACGTTCTGCCAGGGGGCTTCCCAGCATCTCACACACCAGCTTCCTGATGAGCTTCTGTTACCATGAGGGTCTGGCATCGTGGACGATCTGATTACGTGGATGTTAAGTCAGCTGACCTTTGTTCGACGTCCAGGGGAGCTTGCAGTCTCAAGGCCACGAGTGCTTGTGCACTCAAGGTTCTATGTGTTTGCAGTTGGGTCTTCCCCAGGTTAGGGAGAAAACAGATGTGCATGAAATGTTTCTAGATGCAAATTCCTCCCCGCAGGCAGGAACTGGGATTGCACTCCAGGTTCACCGGAGGCCACCGACGGGGACAGGACTTCCTGCCGTACGGCTTACAGCCCCTGCCTCTGTGGAGGTGAAATCCTCGGGGGAGGCACTGGGATTTTCTAAGGGAGACATGGGGCGCCCCAATCCAGGGAGGCAGGAGCGGATTTGCAGATCTGTTCAAGTGGGTTGGCGAGGCCTGCTGAGTGTGTGGTAAGCTCTCAGTCAGAGCTTCGTGTCCCCACGCCCCCGCAACACACACACTGCTAGTAGCCTCCTGGTATGGCTGGGGTGGCTGGTCATGAGCGGGCAGGGCAGCCTGCGGGTCTAGCCCCTGGGACAGGGTGATTCAGCAAGACTGGGGTGGCCCTGGGAGATGAGGGCAGCCCAAGGACAAAGCAGTTAGAGGCCTCTGAGAGAGAACTGAGCTGGTGCACACGGGGCTGGGGACCGGGCCACGCATCCTCACACGACCCCTGATCCCTAGAGGGGTCAAGGGGCTGAGGGGGCTGCTCCCCGAGTCTGAGAGGCCGCCAAGAGAACTGCAGACACGAACTGGCAAGGCTCTGCCTCCACACTGCCGGTGTTCCCTGGGCGCTGCAGGGAGCGACGTCACGGGCTCTCTGTGTAATGGGTGCAGGCTTCAGGTTTGGGGGGACAGACGTAGACGGTGCTGGGGTCCTAGCGTCCCTGGACCTAGACTGGAGAAAGTGTCAGATGTTCAGTGCTATGGCACGTCTACCTCACCATCCAGTCTGTGGTCAATGTCTTGCTTGTTTTTCGAGGTACTGTATTTTAACTGTACCTCATAGACCACGTGCTTCACCAAATAAAGAGCTGAACAAGTAAGCCCATGATTCTGCAGGAAGACAAGCAAAGGTTACAATGACATTTTTTTTTTTCAAAAATACTTTTTGTTTATTTGAAATTCAGAGTTACAGAGAGATGGGGGTGAGGAGAGAGAGAGAGAGAGAGAGAATCTTCCATTCACTGATTCACTCCCAAAATGGCTGCAATGACTGGCCGGCACTTGGTCAGACTAGAGCCAGAAACTTCTTCCAGGTTTCCCGTGCAGGTGCAGGCACCCAAGCACTTGGGTCATCTCTCGGTTGGTTTGTTTGTTGGTTTGTTTTTACCAGACACATTAGCAGGCAGCTAGACTGGAAGTAAGGCAGCCAGGACTCAAACTGGTGCCCGGGGGGAGGGATGCCGGTGTGGCTGGTGAAGAGGTTAACCCGCTGTGCCACTGCGCTGGCCCCACAAGTAGGCTCAGCCACTGCCAGCATCCCAGAGTCCTAGCTGTCCCACTTTCTGATCCAGCTCCCTGCTGCCCCTGAGAAGCCAGTGAAAGATAGCCCACGTGCGTGGGTCCCCACGTGGGAGACCCGGATACAGCTTCAGGCTCCTGGCTTTGGCCCGGCCCAGACACGGCTGTTGTGGCCATGAGGGCAGCAAAGCAGAAGATGAAACATTCGCTCTTGGTCTCTCCCTCTGTGTCTGTAGCTCGGCCTTTCAAATAAATAAAAATAAACTCTTCAGCTTTTTTTTGTTAAGAAAACAGGGAAACTTGAATACTCACAGTAGGTGGGAAAAAAAAACATAGCAAGGTCATTTTAATTTGTCACAAATGGGAGAAAGAGGAAGACTGCAGGAAGAACCAACAAGGCCGGGATTACCACCATTCTAACAAAGATTACTACTAAGAAACTCAAAACCGAGCAGTGGCTTACCCAGGCTGTGGGAGCGCAAAACCAGCAAGGAGGTACTTACTGGGCAGGTGGGGGTACCGTGGCGTGCCAGCGGGGGAGGGGACGTGTGCTGGGGGCAGGGGAGTCATCAGGAAGGAATACGGATATATTTAATATGGGCTTTCCCCGGCAGCAAAGAAAGACAATCTTGTGTTCTTCTGGAAGCAAAAAGGGTGGGTGGCAGCCTGGCGGAGCCGCCCTGTTTCAGGGGGCTGAGGCCCCAGCCCTGTCGCCCCGCTGGTGAGTCGTGCCTGGCAGAGCCACGACTCAGCCGAGGGAGTCATTTTTCCAATTACATGGATACTGCAGCTGTGCAAAGACTGGCCCAGGTTGGGAATTAGCGACTCAGTGGGAAAAAAAAAGCACCATGTTTTTGTGCTGGGCTCTGAGACACGGCATTTGTCACGACATTTATCAGAGCCTTCGATCGATGCTGCAATGAGGTGGCGGTCACTGGGGTGGAAAGACGGGTCAGCTTTGCACCCCGGGAAGGAGACTGTGGGGAACAAGACACAGTTCTTCAGGCAGCCCTTCTCTCCGGATAAGAGGTCTCCTTGGGAAACGGGGTCAGCTTTCCTGGGGACATTGCGGGGATTAAGCCAGTGCAGCCTGTACATAAAGGCGCACCGCACTGGCCCGGGCCGCTGCCGGAGAGGGGAGGCAGAGTGCTCACACCCTCGGGTCTGACATGGGCCCCCAGCAGGAAGTCGTGGCATGGACACATCCAGGGCCTGCTGTGGCAGCCAGCGCGAAACACAAGGACATAGCACGTGGGGGGCCGTTAGGAAACAGGTGCAGAGAGCTGGCTGACTCAGGCTGGCCCCTCTTCTGACGGCCATGCCTGGACCCAGCCGCGTTATCCATATCAGCAGAATTTGGAACAAGGACTGACACATACCCTGAATGCCCCCCAAGACCTGGCAGGCTGGTGGTGGAATAATACGCAGCCATGGAAAGTGTGGACACACATCTCTGACGGCTGCAGAGACAGGCGAGCTCATCACGTGATGAGCAAGCATATCCAAAGCTCCCCAGCACAACGTCACGCCTTGTGCTCACAAGGGGAGACAAGAAGCACGTTTGTTCAACACACAGAGTCTCCGACGACAGGAGAATCCCGCCAGCCCGGTGGTCCCACACTCGGAGGTCGAGCGAGGCACGGCATGAGAAAACTTCTGCCTAATTTGTCCTTTTACTTCGCTCTAGTTTCCTGTTACAGAACTACACACATGTTTCAAAAAGATAACATGCTTTTTTAAAACGTGGAACAAGGGGGGAAATTTACGGGTTCCAGCGAGCCCCATGGGTAGGGCCGTTCAGTGGAGACGGGGTGACCACATCTCATAAATGATAAAGTCTGCAGGAATGACCAAAGCACGGAGATTTTATGTTTCTTTGGCAAAGAATAGTAAGCCCTGAGCTAGACGGCTCCCAGGACCCCACTAGCAACGCATGGGGGTGTGGAGACTGCCATGAGATAAGGCTCACGTCCAGGGGCTTGTTTATTCGGCCCCGCATGGGCCCCAGGGTGGGCCTATTTTTCATCTTTGGTATGTGAAGGGCAGCCCTCTACAGCGCCTTCATGGCTGGATGTCAGGAGAGAGGGGCAGGCAGCCCTCCCTGAAGCAGTCAGTCCCCCAGGGGGTTTCAGCCCAGCATAACCCGCGGCGCGATTCGGTGCGTTGCAGCCCAGCTTGCTGGTATGCTCCACACCCAGTTTCTGAGTATGCCCATCTCCCTGTTGGGGTGGGAGTGGGCTTGCCACGCATGGCTGCATCCCAGAGCTGGGAAAACAGAGCGCCCGACTTCCTCTCTAGGCCCCAAACTCCCTTCTGCTGTGCTTTCATGGCCACAGGCTCCAAATTCCCCCCACTCCCACCCCTCCCCTACCTCTCACAGCAAGCTGGAGTCCGTCTCGGACAGCCTGGGCAGGGGGCTGAGGGCCAGGACCTTTGCTGTGTTTGCTAGTATTCTGGGGTCTCTGCAGAAAATAAAAACTGTGGTCTGTCAAGGCCAGCATCACACACTGGTGATTGAACCAACAGCAACTTCACCTCATGTGTAGAATCCACACCTTCTCCTCCCTCCACCTTCCCTGTCTCTGTCCGAGCGTGCCCTTCGGATGACAGCACAGGTCGTGTTCTGGGAGCGTTCACTCCAAGGACCGCATCTGACGAGCTACACCTGCAGCGACCCACTGTTCAGCCCCAGCCAGCTTCTGAGACGCAGGACAAGGGCCTCAACACAGGAATGTTTGTGGGACCTCGGTTGCCCCCCGACAGGTTCAGGGGTCTGTGGTAGGTCACACGTTTCACCAGAGGCAGCTACCTCAGCTGTCTTCATCATGCATTCATTCTGCTCAGTCACTTACCCAAGGAAGGTCAACTTGGCACAGATCATGCAACACTCACTTTCACATGCAGTTGAGTTATCACTGACCCTCGCTGCCAATAAAATCCCAAAGCAACCCAGAGTCCGATGCCTGCCGTCTGGGAACACGACCGTCCTAGCGCACGGTGGCCGCACTGTGGCTTGCTCTTTGCATCTCCTGTGTGTTTCCACGTCCTGGTCATTACATGAAGCTGCTGCTCACATGCAGCATGCTGGGCACACTCATCTTTGTTTCCTACAGACATTCTGCAGGTGGACAAAAGTTTTCAAAGGACCTGATTGCTGAACTGCATAGTAGCAAGTGGGTTTTGTTGTGGAGGACTTCGAGTTGTATGACATTCTGGGAGAAGCAAAACTCAGGAGACAATAAGGCCGTTGGTTACCAACGTGGGGGAAGGAGTGCGAACAGCTAGGACCCAGAGGGATTTTATGGCAACAAATTTGTCCTAAGACACTGCAACAGTGGGGGCACAGCAGTCTGTTTGTCTACAGGACTCACAACACTAAGAGTGCACCTGCTGTGCACAGAGGCTGTGGGGGGTGATGAGGCCTCCAGGAAGACTCACGGATTTAACAAACATGTCACTCTGGTTGGCATGTAGTTAATGGGCTTTGCATGTGCAAGAGATATGAGGGTAATCTTTATTTTGCTGTGAATTCAACGCTGCTCTAAAATATTTTAAAAAATGCAACATTTAAAACAAAAAAGAGTAAAAGAGTTCTCTAATTGGGGACAAAAGTAGACCGTTCAAATACACAGTAGGTGAAAAAACAGTAGGCAGAGGTGGCTTTGTTCTCGCCCACAGATCCAGCGTCATCCTTGGCTAGCATTTTCCCTCACCGGTGTCCCACCTTTTCTTGGAGGAGACTGAACACCTGAGAAAACAGACCCTCCACAGACAGAACTGTGCAGCCAGGGGGTTGCAAGTGAGCTCTGTGGAGGCTGCCAGGTGAGAGTTACCTGGGCAGCGAAGGCAAGATGGGTGGAGGGTGCCCTCACCCCTGCTTGTAACAGAAGTGGGAGATGTGAGGAGAGTCCATTGGGTGCAAAGGGCAGAATGCGGTTCTTTGTGATTGTGGCTGTCATGGTATTTCCTTGGGGAAACTTGGTTGCTCCACGCACAGTCTATGTTCTCTGATTCTAGGGAAATCAGCCATATGGGGTTTCAAGAGAGTGCTTGAGAGAATTAACAAGGTACCTCAATCGGTTTGCAACGAAAATCCAGGGCAGAAGAGGAGAGGGAAGAGCTGCCCTGTCTTCCAGGAAGGGAGCTTTGTGAAGGGGAGAGAGAAAGCCCTGGATTCCACACTCCGAGGTTGTGGGCTAAGGGGTAAGTCCGCCAAGGCGAGAGAGGAAGCCAGCCAGCTACAGAAGAAAACCAAAGGACCTAGATGTAGCAACATTTCCATCCACAGATTCATAACCCACCATTGTGCAAACAAAGAGGAGCAGCTAAGACAGTGAAACAGAGAGGGAAATTGGCTGTTTTTCACAGGAAAACCTTTGGCTTAGGTTAAGGTTTCTACAAAGGACACCCCCTAAATGGTTCATCTCAAAACAGGTGTGTCCCTACGAGATGCAGATCACTGGTAGAGAAACTGACCAGTGCTGTGCCACCTGTGCCTAGTGTCTGGCGAGCACAGCAGCTAACGGCTCTGGCAGGAAGACAGACGGGTCAGCATGACATTTCTGTGCAGGGAAAGATGGCGCGGTCGGTATTCTGTGTGTGGGAGATGCTGCAGTCGGGCTGGGAATCCGGTCTGGCTAGAGACAGCACAAATGAGACTTTAGGGTTGCCATGGGGACAGACAGCATCCCCCACCCCCATGCCCGGCCAATGTGGGATTTCAGGTTGACAAGGATTTCTTCCATTGGCTAGGCGGAGATTCCTCCCCCAGTAAAGCCCCTGAACACTACCTGGTGTATAAAGGACAGCTCAAGCCACAATGCAGCAGCCTCCCCCACAAGACCCTTGGAGCATCCGGTCTGTGTGTCCCCCACTCCCCACCATTTACAGCAGAGAAAAAGTGGGGAGGGGGTGGGGGAGAGGGCACGAGACACTGGCTCGGCATTCAAGAGCAGCCCCTTTCCAAATGATGAAAAGCAATGTTAGAGTTCATTGAGATTGTTTTGCTGTTTCCATGGGAACACTTGGTTATCATTATCCTCAGATTTTCCAAAGAGCATCTCTCTTTTTGTCAACTTGTAAGCCGATGACTCGGAAGCCCAGCTCGCAATTAGTGAGCCATGCGTGCTGGGCAGTTATCTCACAGGAATGAGCAGCATACGACAGGAGACACAGAAATGTCTATCTCCCTCACTTTGTAACTCTGAATGTAAAGCTCTCTGCTTTAGGTAATGTGGTGTAAGCATTAACAAGGCAAAGCCACATGCGAGGTATATTCCTAACCTTTCGTTTCTTGCAAAATGTCTCCCACACGGGTTTGCCCACGGAGGACATTCTGCAGCCCCCCTCAGCTGTCCACCTCCTCCTGTGACTTGGTTGGCGGCGGTGCACTGCGTGCTCCAGGCTGTAGCTAACATGGTCAGGGGGCTCTGGACAAAGCCACAAACCAACCTTGCTCATCACAAGCAGGGCACACGTTGTCAGTTCGGACATGGTCAGCCTTGCTAACCTGCTCTTTTTTGGAAGGCAGAGTTACACACACACACACACGAGCAGGTGTGGGGATGGAGAGAGATCTTGCAATTGATTGGTTCACTCCTCAAATGTCTGAAACGACTGACACTGGGCCAGGCTGAAGTCAGGATTCTGAACTCTGGGTCTCTCAGGTGGATGTTGGGAACCCACATACTTTCCACCAGGCCCCTGAGCAGAATGCTGGATAGCAAGACAAACCTTGGGGACTCAAAGTGTTTTCTTCTATGGATATCTGTGATACAATGGTGGCTCAATCCACTGAGTCCTGACGCGGTCCTAGCCTGTTCCTTTACACTCATGGCTTTGGTGTCACATTTGTAACAGGACCTCATGCATTTTTGGTTATAAGGTCACTCCCCCATGTGTTACCAAATCAACACAAATGGCCACAACTTTGTGCCAGCTTCTCTGTGGGTCTGGGCATGGGTTGGCTGGGTCCCCACTAGGGAATCTTGCGAGGCTGCAGGCAAGGCAGCAGCTGGGCTGGGGGAAGAACCTGGACTCTGGCTCACTCGGGTCCTTGGCAGAATTTGCTTCTCTGTAGCTGTAGGAAGCTGAGGGCCTCATATCTGGCTGTCAGCTGGGGCCTTGCCCAGTACCCCTGTAAACTTTCTGGCATGCCCGGGTGCTTTACCAAGTCAGCAAAAGGGTTTAGGCTGAGCTGGTGGCAAGGCTGACAGAAGGCAGCAGACACAGAGCAAAGACCCACGGCCTATGGGCCAGGAGCAAAACACACAGCATGATGGAAGACATTGCCCTTCCACGCAGACAAGGGCTCTTTGATTGGTGGGACTTTCACCAGCTCCTGAACCATCTGCAGCCACCTGTGCATGAGCTTGTGAAACCAAGCTTTAGCACAAAACTCATGTCAGCTTAGCCACTGCAGAAAATGCAGCTGGCTCCAGGGCACAAAAGAAAAAAAAAATGGGGCACGGACTATGCAAGGAACACGACTGCCCTTGAGACGTTGTGGTGGTCCTGAAACCCAATGGCCCTGCACATGGGACCCAACATCACAGGCGGTGCCTGGCAGCCCTGGCCTATCTCCAGAGGGAGGTAGGGGAAGAAGGGCGATGAAGAGGGCTGGAGAATGGGTACCAAACACGATGTGGCAGAAGTGACATGCTCCGGTGATCCCCAGCACAGTGGGGTGATCGTGGACTCCAATAGTGCACTTCTCTGTACAAAGACCTGGAGGACAGATGCTGATGGGCTCCAGACCCAATGAAAACAGAAAATGAAAATGCTAATTGCCTTATTTGATCGATGTACAGTGTTCTAGATGTGCTGGAATACTACTACACTGAACTCTACAGTAAGGTGCAAGAATTGCCTGTTAACACGAGCATCCTACATCCGCCTCAGTTCTAGTCCCAGCCATGCCACTCCTGGTCCAACTCCCTGCAAATGTGCCTGGGAAAGTAACAGAGGACCTCCCAGGTGTCTTGATCCATGTGAGAGACCTGGAGGTGGTTCCTGACTCCTAGATTTTGACCGGCCCAACGCCACTTGTTGTGCCCATGTGGGGAGCGAACCAGTAGATTGGAACACACACTCTCTCTGGGGGAGGAGGGGGGTCTCTCCCTTTTGTCTGTAACTCTGCATTTCAAATAAATAGAAACAAAATCTTATAAAGAAATTTTAAAAGAGCAAACGCTCCTGGGAGGCCAGGTAAGCCACAAGCCCACCCCTATGGTGCTTCCTCCCCTGAGCTCCTGCCTGATGAGTGGCTGCTCCCTGGCCCTGATCATCTTCCGTGTGGTTTGGGCTTGTCTGGCCCTGAACAGACAGCGAGCCTCGGGTGGAACGCGCATTCCTGTCCACAGCACGCGGCGCACTGCAGGTGCAGCTGGAAAGCCCACAACAAGCCGGGGGAGCTTCCTCCCAGGGGAGCAGCGAGGGGCCAGGGATCTGTGTGTTTCCGTGGAACTTGGGAAGGGGGACAATCTGGGCAAGAGCTGATCCCAGCCGGCAGTGCAGAACGGCTTGCTCCCACCACGTCCCCGCGCTCAGGCTGCAGCTGGCTGCGCTGCACCGGGTGTCAGCTTCCTTTAATTTCCTGGGCTAGCTTCCCCTGTGCTCCTTGTCTGACATCATGGATTTCTATCCCACATGCCTGTTAGTGAGGGGCTCAGCAAGCAGCAAGCAGCAAGCAAATGCTTGGGGAAGCACAGCTCGCAATTCCGTGCCAAGATGAGAGCGGGGTGAAGGAAATGCCATACCATGTAGTGTTGGTGTTCTCAGCGTCGGCATGGCAGACATGGACAGCCTTTGCATGTGTGTGTGGAGGGTGGGGGGCACCCATCTTGTACACAGCAAGATGCTTAGCAGCACCCCTGGAGGCCAGCCAGCCAGCATCCGATTTCTGACAACCACAAACATCTTCAGACGTTGCCAGGTGTCTCCTGTGGGACACGCCATCCCAGGATGAAAACCATAGCTCTTGGGTATAAAACTAGTGCTGACACGGCTTTTACTTGTTGTTGCTTTCTTTTATAAGAGGTTTAGCTATTCATTTGCATTTATTTAAAAGGCAAAGACCTTGCAGCCATTGGGTCATGGTGAGGGCTGGCCTGGGCTGGAGCCAGGAGAGCCACTGGGGCTCCAGCTGCTGCCACAGGCTCGGGCACCTGAAGCATTTTCTGCTCCCTCCCAGAGCCCGCAGCAAGCAGGACTCTGACGGACACTAGCATGGACAGGCTGCAGCTTGATCCAATGTGCCATGATGCTGGGCCATCCGCTTTTCTGATCTCACCTCACAGCCCTTTTAACACTGGGCTCTTAATGACTTTTGTGTGTGAGCCTTAGACACAGCAGGCAGAAACAGGCCACTCCAGCCTCACACTCTCTGGATCTGTCCAGGTAAAACAAGCATCATTTCACGCTGCCAGGTTTGGCTGGCTGAGACACTGAGTGACACCCCTCAGGGGTGGTGAGAAGGATAGCGAGCCTCCCTTGCACAGCCCCCTTAGTTCTTGGGGGGCTTCATGGGTTCATATAAGAGCTGGATAGCAGGGAAAACTATGCAAGTTGAATTACATTTACAGGTACACAAGCATCTTCACCAGAGAGTGAAATTCAAAGAAACAGCCACAACCATGAGGCTCACACTCCGTGAACAAGGAGCAATGAATCTGGGGGGCCTGATAGGCCAGATGGCCTCTGGGTCGGGGCAGGTGCTGGAGATGAAGTGGGGGAGACAAGGCAGATCTCTGGAGTCTGTCCAGGTTCCTGGGGGGTCTGAGTCACGGACTCTGAAGGCCGGAGCAATTCTCCATCCTTGGCAGGTGCAGGGAGGCCCTTCTGCACGGGCCTTGCAGCTCACTGCTCATGACGAAGGACCAGCCAGCGGCCTCAACGGCTCCTCAGGTGACTGCCATGGGGCCTGGCCTCACTTCTTCAAAGCCAACAACCGCAAGAGGAGTGCGCTTAGCCGCTGGACGCCCCGACGACCAAGCAAAGCCTTACTGCTTTTTGTCGACGCTGGAGTGGAGCAGGAGCCCCTGGAAGGGCCAAGGAGGGAAGGGAATGGCAGAGCTCACTCCAGCGACTCAGGCAGAGCCAGCGAGGAGACCACCGTGGGAAAGGGAGGCCGGCCACACAGGCCGCAAAATCCTTGTTGCGTCGAGCTTGCTTTGAGATCAACTCCAGCAGAATCCTCTGAACCCTCTGTTTGGGGAAAGGCTCCTTTTCTGGGGCCAGTGTTGTGGCATAGTGCATTCCTCTGCTACCCGATATGCCTGCATCCCATATGGACACTGGTTTAAGTCCAGCTGCTCCATTTTTTAAAAGAAAGATTTATTTATTTTTATTGAGCAGAGCGGAGTCTAGTGCCATAGAGGGAGCCCTACTGTGTGCAGCATAGGACCTGACAGTGGTGGTCATGGGCCAGGGGGACGGTCCCACTCCCTGGGGTTCTCTGCTTACCCCTTCTCCAGGCCCTTACTACTGCCTCCCGCTTCAGCTACAGTTTCCATGGCAACAGCTTGATTTGCCTCCTGGGTCACTGCAGATTGTGGGGGCCTGGGCAGCAAGCAGAGCACGGAGCGGACGTCACAGCTCTGCAGTCAGGGAGTGGGTGCGGGGGCTTGTTAGGGTGCCTGCAGCTCTCTCTTCAGAGCCTGCGCACTGTGGGCTCCGCAGTGCGTCCCTGCTACACACACTGCGGCTGCTGGTGCCTCTAGCAACGTGGGAATCTGCCGTGAGCATCAATGAGCTCACTGCAGGAGGGTAGTATCCAGGCTCATGAACAAACCCGCACCTGTTCACCTGGCTGCGTGGCCTGCTCTAAATAGAGCTAGGAAAGAAAACCAGGCAGCAGACCAATCCATCCATGTCCCCTTTCTATCCTGCCGTCATTATTCACTTCCTCCACCATGCAGGAAGGTCCCGCCATGGCCAGAGTTGAGTTCAACGGGATGCATGAATTAGAAGCCAAGACCACCCTCCCCTGCAGCTTGTACATCTTTAGGGGTGTACTAGGGAATACATGGACAGGTTGTGAATATGTTCTACGTAATGTAAACATTGAGGATGGACAGCGAGACACAGGCGTTGGGCAAGGAGACCTTCCTGGAGGTGGAAAAGAGGGAGGAGGACATAGGAACCTTGAGTGTGGGGAAAGAACCATTGTATGTCTCTTCCTCTCACACTGCTGCACTCATACGCAATTTATAAACAACAGGCTAAACCTCCTGGGTAAATTGGAAGGACAACCTTGTTCCGGGCTGGATAGGGATGACGTGGTCGAAGAATGGTACACTCAGTGTCTGAGGACACAGGCAGGTGACCCACGCCAAGGGTCACTCATGCCCAGGGCTGGAGAGTGCCATGTGGAGTCCAGCTCTCTGCTTGAACCTGGGGCTACCGGTTCCTGGCTGTGCAAGCTGCATACAGCGTCTTCCATGTCTGTGTCCTCACACACACATGAACTTGGAGCAGCAGCAGAGTAACCCTCCCAGGAGCCTTACTAAGTTAGAGACCTGGAGTGCTGAGCGGGTTGGGCTGGTGTCACAGCATTGTTGATTAAGCCAAGCACAATGAACGCCGTTCAGGATGATTGTGCGGACAAACTTTGGTTCACAGGCAGGTAGTAAAGGCTCCCTTCAAGTCCCTGGGCCCCCATGGTTAGTGATACCACTGGAGACATCCTTCATGAAGATGCTTTTTTTGTGGCTTGGATTCATGTGGGGCGGGGAGGGGGCTGGGTGCCCAAGCATGGGAACTGGAATGATCCAGACTTGGTCATTTGTTTAAAGAGATGGAGGCAAGCAGAGAATGGTGCATACCAGATACCAGACACAAGGGCGGCAGAAATGGACCCAGAACCACGGAGTGCCAAAGAGCGAAAGGAAGCCCAGAGGCAGGTGACGGACACCTAGAAAGTCCTGAGGTCAGCAGGGTCAGATGAAGGCAAGCCAAAAGACTGACCCAGGGCCTGAATTTTGAGCCCACAGACTTACTGCAGGCCCTGGAAAATTCCATCCTCTGTGGCTCTCTGAGCATCTTTCTCGGCCCCCTCCTCTTGATTCCAGCTGGGGTTTCCATGGCAACAATCGAGTTCCTGAGTTGATCTGGAGGAAGGTGGGAGCCCCTGTGGTGGGGAACAGGGCAGAAGACGTCAAAGCCTGCATCAGTCGCCCGTGTGCGTAGTTTGCACAGCCCATGTGCGTCACCGTCAGCCACAGCGTCTCTGCGGAAGCACAAAATTGGCTGTTGGAGACACTGTGGACGTGACGAAAATCCCAAGCATTTTCTAGGCAGTGTCTCGCCACTCCAGTCAGAACTATGGACTAAGCCCCTCCTGTGCTCCAGGCAGACCCCAGACTTGTAGAACATAGTGCATACAAGAGAGCCTCGTCCCCACCCTCTGGAACAGAAAGACATTTGCACAAGGGGCTGTCCAACCTCTTGTTCATCCATCCACTCATCCATCTATCTATCCATCCATCTATCCATCCCTCCAGCTACCCTTTTCTTCAACCAAAACTCTCTGATGGGCTACTTGTTGGGTCCACAGCAAGCCAAGGCATGCTGCCCCAGAGCTGCTGTCCAGTGGGGTGTCCTGCAGTGAACACAGAATAAGATTCTAGGCAGTGCTGAGCATCACCAGGAACGAGTTAGATGCAAAAGGTGTGAAGAACTGGGCACTGATGACCTTCGTGGTGGGCAACTGGAGAACAGCAAGTGGGCACGTCACGGCAATGTCAAGATCAGTCCAGAGGGAAGAATCTGAACCTTCAAATGCCCCGAGGTGGCATGACTGCCTTCCCTGAGGAACAGTGATGAAGCCAGGGCGGTAAGAGTCACGAATCAGACAGAAAGCTGATACGTTAGCAGGAAAGGGAACCTGGGATGACAGGGCTGAGTCTGCTGAGGGAGTTAGCAGACCACAGCCGGCTCTGTCTTTGTAAAGCACAAGCTCCGACCCTAGGGTGCGGCCGTCTTTGTTTAATCCACCAGAGCCGCTTAACTGTACAAAGATGGGTGGGTGGATGGGCGGACAGCAGGGCAGATGATCAGGTGGATGGAATGTACGGTGCATAACTGGATGGGGAAGTGGTCAGGTGCACAGATGGGTAGGTAAGTGTAGGGAATGAGCTGATAGGTGTGCGGCTGCGTGGCTGGTTGGAAGGATGGATAGCAATGTGGTTGTTGGTGGGGTCAGTTTCATCACAAACAAGAATGCTGGATTCTGGAGCAGTTCCTATGTGTTGGGCACATACATTTCTGAGAGAAGCAGCTGACGGGACTACGAGTGGAAGACAGAGTTGCCGCTGCAGCAAGGCCTCTTGGCCCTGTCCTGGGCTTTGTGTTGCCCTGTCCACACCCTCTCTGGGCCATCTCAGTGAGGCACGAAGAGCGATGCCTCAGTGGCCCCACTGCTGCTGATACGAGCTCCCTTCCTCGCCTTACTCAAATGGAAGGTGGATTAATTGGGGGAGATAACATCAGAACTTCTATTTCTTTATGTGCTTCATGTCCATTGCTTGTTTTAACTTGACTGCACAACTCAGTGAACACAACCACTGGACTCCTCAGGGTGACTGTAGTGTGCCCAACATGGCCTTACTCCTGTTCCTCCTCCAAGGACACTTCTGGCACCGTATGTTTCACTTCAGATCCTGGTGAGTGGCATAGTCAGGGCCAAGGGTCTCCCTGCCCACACCCCAGCTGGCTCACCTTCCTCATCCAGCTGAGTTGCCATGGTGACCACGGTCCTGCCTCTGGGGTCCACATCAGGCCAGAGTTTCTGTGGAGGACAGGCGGACTGACCCACAGCAGAGACGTTCACCCAGATGCAGGGATGGGGTGCAGGGAGGACCCACGGGAAGGGTTCTTCAGTCAGTGGTTCAGTGGCTTTCAAGGCAGTTCAGTCCTCAGGTACACTCACTCATTCATTCCGAAGGCAGGTTGGGTTTCAAGCACCTCGGCTCTCAACCGGTGCCTACATCATTGCCTGTACCCGTCCCATTGGAGTCCTTCCCAAAACGGCAACAAGAGCTACTAGTGCACCCAGACGCCTAGGACCCTATGTTTTCATGAAGAGTCACACGGGCGTGGTCTGTGTCTCCCTCAAATCACGTAACTGTGCTGTATTTGCCCATGATGTTCACTGCAGGTACCTGGGAGCTGGGAAGGGGACAGTGTATGTAAGGAGGGTTGTTGCAGAGATAGATACTCACCGCAGATGGAAAGGTAGCAGTACCATCAACATTTTCAAATTGTCAAAAAATTTATTTTCCTTTTATTTGAAAGGCAGGGAGTGAACAATATTTTCTGTCTACTGGTTCACTCCCCACATGACTGCAGGGCCTATGCCATGGTTAACTGGCTGATCCTCCACCTCCAAGTTGAAAAGGCAGATACATAGAGAGGAGGAGAGACAGAGAGGAAGACCTTCCATCTGCTGGTTCACTCCCCAAGTGGCCACAATGGCTGGAGCTGAGCCGATCTGAAGTCAGGAGCCTGGAACCTCTTCCTAATCTCCCACATGGATGTAGGGTCCCAAGGCTTTGGGCCTTCCTCCACTGCTCTCCCAGGCCACAAGCAGGGAGCTGGATGGGAAGTGGGACCTCTGGGACACGAGCCAGTGCCCATATGGGATCCTGGGTGTGCAAGGTGAGGACTTTTGCCACTAGGCTACTGCACCAGGCCCACTGCTGTGGTTTTGATGACCGTGAGGAGACTACATGAATGCAGTCATCTCTGGCCACTCTCAGTCACCGGAGATGAAAAGGTGTCCATATGGAGGGCACACGTGCCTTGGACATGTTTTTCATTTCAATAGGAGCAAATGAGGGCCCTCTGTGTGCCAGGACAGGGTTTAAAACTGACTCTGAAAAGACTGGAAAATTCCAGTTCTCGGGGTGCTGCAGCCCCTTCTCAGCTGTGCCCAGCTCTTGGCTGCAGTTGCCATGGTGATGGTCTGCGGCTGCCTCTGTTGCCAAGGACCATAAGCCCCTGGAGAAGGTGCCGTCCTGGCTGGTCCCCCACGATGGGCACAGAGGGGGGCAGCAAGGAAAGAGTACTCGGTAACCACATCTGTATGCACACACAGCCTTGGAGGAGAGCTGTACAGAAACGCAACACTTACATGGTGAGACTATTTGAGATTTATTCTCCTGGTGACTTTAAAATACACATTATGCCAGGCAACAGCTACACAGATCAGCTTGACTTAACCACTCACCTTGTAGGCACTTGTCAGGGTGTCACGCTGTACCCCACGAATGTATACAATTATTGTGAGTTTAAAAGAAATTTTAAGAGTATCTGCTATTGCACAGTAGGTTAAGCTTCCATCTGGCCCCCGACCCGCATCCCATAAGGGCACTGGGATTTGTGTCCCAGCTGCTCCACTTCCCATCCAGCTCCCTGCCTGTGGCCTGGGAAAGCAGTCGAGGACGGCCTAAAGCCTTGGGACCCTGCACCCACGTGGGAGACCTGAGGAGGCTCCCTGTTCCTAGCTTCAGACTGGCCCAGCACTGGCTGTTTGAGCCATCTGAGTAGTGAAGCAGTGGATGGAAGAACTCTCTCTCTTTCTCTGTCTCTCATTCTCTTGGTAACTTTGCCTTTCAAGTAATAAGTCTTTTAACATAAATACACAAATGTGCTTTGAAGGGGCCCGGCATTGTGGTGCAGTGGACTGGATCACTGCTTACCTGCTGTCACTTCACGTCAGAGTGCCAGAAGGCGTTCCAGCTACTCATTTCTTTATTTTATTATTATTTTTTAGATTTACTTATTGTTATTGGAAAGGCAGAATTACAGAGTGATGGGGATACAGAAAGATCTTCCACCTGCGGGTTCACTCCCCAAATGGACCTAATGGCTGGAGCTGAGCCAATGCCAAGCCAGGAGCCAGGAGCCTCTCTGGGTCTCCCACATGGGCGCAGGGTCTCAGGAACTTGGGCTGTCCTCTGCTGCTTTCCCAGGCCTCAAGCAGGGAGTTGGATGGGAGGTAGAGCAGCCGGGATTAGAACCGGCGCCCATATGGGATGCAGCCGCTTGGAGGTGGAAGATTAGCCGGTTGAGCCAATGCACCATCTCCAGTTACTCTCTTTCTGATCTGGTTCTCTGCTGGTACGGCAGGGAAATCAGAGGAGGATGGCCCGAGTACCTGTCTGGGAGACCCAAATGAAGTCCCAGGCTCCTGACTTCGGCCTAACCCAACCCTGGTTCTTTCAGTCATTTAGGGAGGATCAGGGCCCAGTGCATGGAAGAGTTCTCTCTCTCTTGCCATTTCCCTGTTATTTTACCTTCCAAATAAGCAAAAATAAGTCTTAAGCAGATTTGAAAAATGACACCTATGTAGAAGTTCCACCCATACAGTGGGGTAGACATCCAGCATCTGCTGCCATCTTGCAGAAATTACAGCGCTGCTTACAATCAGCATTCATCAAATTATTTGAGAAAAAAACTGAGCTCTTATAAGTTCCTTACCACAGATCAAGAATCCATGTTAGACAAATCTGGTCCCACGCCTGATGCTCTGGTCCACACCGAGAGGCATGGCCAGTCAGTCCGACTAACACAGATGGTGGGTGTCTTCCAGGAAGCAGGTTGGCTAGACCCGAGAGAGTGCTGGCATTGCCAGGCCCGAGCCTGCATCCGTTAGGCCACAGCTGGGCTTCATGGAGGTGGAGAGGGTATGTGCACTGTGCAGGCCTGTGAGGAATACTCAAATAGGGAACGAGACGGGAGACGGGTGCGATGTGGAAGGGAAGGGCTGCTTCACACTTAGGCTAGAGGAGCAGTAACGGCTAAGCCGCATGCCGGAGGAGGAAGGCAAGCCCACTCAGGACATGCTGGCACCAGGAAGTGCAAAGGCCCTGGGGTTGGACTCTGCAAAGCATGGGTAATGAACTCCACCGTAGCCACTGAGGGACGGAAGGCATTGGCACACAAGGTTTGGGTAGCAGCCAGGCAATTCAAGGCCTTGTAAGGCCTTGGGCAGCATGAACAAATTATTGATGACGGAGTTACGTCCCAAGTTTCTCCTATGCCAGGCCCTCAGCAACGGACCGGGCTTGCATTGAGGCGCAAAACACATACCCTCTCCATCTTCATGAAGCTCAGAGCCGGGAGTTCCTGAGCTTAACCAGACAGCTACAACCTCCACGACCACCAGGCTCAGCCAGAGCCTACTCTGCAACTACAGACGCCATAGGGATTCTCTCAAGACCCCTGCAGAATGCCCTCATGCCCACTCCTACTATGGACCCTGTACTTTTTTTTTTTATGCACGCATTCCTATGACAGAGTTTAATTTGTAAATTAGGCATAGTGAGAGATGAACAACAATTCAGTAGAACAAATACAACAATACACCAGAATAAAAGTTATGTGACTAAGGTCTCTCCCACCATGTCTGATGGCACGGCACTGAATTTTCACAGCTGGGGGACTCTATAAATCAGATAAGTCTATGTGAAGTGACTTCCTTAGGGTTGTGGCAATGACAGACAGGATGCACCTGGGATGGCATTATCACGTGTGCTGGGCTGCGCAGCTCTGAGATAAAAAGCAACAATAACTATGATGATGTGAAAACTGAGACGAGGGAGCAGTGCTGTGGTTCAGCAGCTTAAACTGCTGTTTGCAACGCCAGCGTCCCATGTTGGAGTGGGTTTAAGTCCTAGCTACTCCTGGTCCAGCTCCCTGCTCGTGCACCTGGATGGCAGCGGAAGATGGCCCAACTATTTAGGTTCCTGCTCCCCATGTGCGAGACCTGGATGAAGTTCCTGGCTCTTGGCTTCAGGCCGGCCCTGCCCTGGCTGTTGAGTCAATGGGCCATGCTCCAGTGCTTTCTCAGATGCATTATCAAAGAGCTGGATCAAACTGGTGCTCAGACATGGGATACTGGCATTGCAGGGGCACTGGAATTGCAGGGACACCGCAAAGCCAACCCCAAGAAATGAAAATTTTGCAAATGGTTTGTGACCAGTAAAATCTCAGAGAGATGAAAGTAAGTGCCCCAAAACTCATATATTAATTTCTTCAAAAACAATGAATAAGAAACAAATAGGTTCTAGGCTAAAATTCTTAAATGTGCCTCCTGATACAAGATTCTAGAAAATTCTATTCTCTGAGGTTCCCTCTGGTGACTTCCATCCACTTTCGTCTCTTCCTCCTGAGAGTTTCCATGGCAACAGATTCCATTTTCTTGGTTGCTAAGGAACAGAATAGCCCCAGAGAAGGAAGGGGCTTCTGTCATCAAACCAATGGCTGCAGGAAGGAAAGCCAAGTCAACCAGGTGTCCCTCCACCGCATGGTGCAAGCACATCTCCTCAGAGAGGTTCTTTGGGGATGGATGGTAGGTGGGTCTCAGTCACAGAACATCTGCAAGTTCCACGCTTCCACAAGCCATGGCTGGGGACGGAAAAAAAAGTATCTCCATCATATTTTCCTTCGTTCCTTCCCTTACATCTAACTGTAGACTAGACATTCCAAGTTGGATGGAGTGGTGGTGGTGATGTTGATACATCAAACTCAACATCCTCAAATTAATTTCATGTTCTGTAAAAACTGAATTTCAGGGCAGATGTTTAGTCCCTTACCCGAGTGCCTACGTTTGATCCCTGCCCCTGGCTCCTGGCTCCAGCTTCCTGCATTTTTAGACCTAGGAGACAGTGATGGGGACTTAAGTAACTGGACTTGGGCCACCCATGTGCGGGAGCTGGCCATTTCAGGCAGGTGGTGTGGGGTGTAGTAAGCCAGCTCTTGAGAGCTCCATCTGTATCTTTCCATCTGAAATAAACCATCACATGAAATTAAACTAGTCACCTTTTTTTCCTTCCAAATCAAACACAATGTCCTTCTCATCGTCCCTCTCACCAGCTGATGACTATGGCCTCCGACGTGGTCCACCAGGTGGTTTCCCTGCCATGCCCTCTCCATCATGTCCTCTCGTGTCCTCAGAAGAAAACCCCATCCTCTTACTCCATGTGAAAAACTACCCGACGGATTTCCTTTGACCACGGGGCGAGGTCTGCTCTGCGTGCTATCTTGAGAGCAATGGCTTTGGTGACCGTTTTGCTGCTGGAGGGACTGACTGATCACACTGCTGAGGTACAGCTGGGCTGCGTTCAGAAGCACGCAACTGTGTCTACGACAGGCAACGAGCAACAGCTGTCGGCACTGGCGCACACATCAGTCAACTGCAATACGTTCATGCGGATTTGTTCCTGTTGCTTTAGTTACCTGCGAATTGAGTGCTCAGCTGAACATTAATGGGGTGATTTCTGTGCACCACACACCATGAGGAGCATGCACAACCAACAGCCACTACCTAAAATTAAGAATGAGACAGGATGCCCCCGGAATTTGAAGACAATTCATTTGAGAACATTCCAGAGAGCCTATCTGCCAAAAAGGCCATTAACACTCGATACCTTTCAATATAGTACGAGTGAGTAGTGCAGAATTGCTGGCTGTGCTGATTTGTTTCCAAGAAAACCATTACATCACTTGGATGGATGGCAGAGTGTAGATCTGGGGCTGGCTGGGCACCTGGGTCCTGAGTCCAGGAGTCTCTGAGAGGGTCCGGGTCCTTGTCTTTACAGCACATAGACTGTGGTTAGAATGCCCCTCCTCTCCACGCCAGTTCTTGAATTATGGCAGAACTTTGTCTCCCTTCTGGAGCAGGTGGCCTGGGAGGGCAGTTGAGGATGGCCCAGGGTTTAGGACCCTCAACCCACATAGGAGACCTAGAAGGGGCTCTTGGCTCCTGGCTTCAGATCAGCTCAGCTCTGGCCGTTGTGGCCACTTGGGGAGTGAACCAGCAGATGGAAGATCTTTCTGTTTCTCCTCTCTGCATCTCACAAGAAAGTGTGTCTGAGGTTCTCTTCCTAACTCCAACTGCTAGTGAGTACACAGAGCAACAGGCAATGCTTCAAGTCACTGGAGCCCTGCCACCTAACCGGGAGGCCGGACTGAATCTGCAGCTCCTGGTTTCGGCACCCAGCACGGGGCTGCCCATGATGGGCATTTGGGAAGTGAACGTCTCTCTCTGTTTCTCTCTCTCTCTTCTTCCCTCCCTGCCTTAAAGAAAAATAAAAGGCAAGTTCATGAGCTTAACATAAGAATTCAGTCACTTATTCCCCAAGGGCCTGCTGCAGTCCTCCTCTGTGCAAGGCTTCAGTGGCAAGCAAAACACACACCATCTCTCCAAGACATTCTGGGTGGTGTGGGTCAGACACTAGCCACCTGAACCATGTCCCAACAACAGCCATCAGCAAGCTTGTTTCTCTGCAGTGCCAATGTGGCTCCAGCCTTGGGAATGCAATGAGAAAGAATCGCCCAGGACCAGTCTCTTTCCAGGAAGTGCTCCTTGAGTGAGGTGTGAGACTTACAGCTACGCAGACCAATCTGTTAAGATGCATCAGATTCCAAGAAACACGGGAAAGGTAGCAGGCACATACACAGAAATGCCAGTGGCAGGGGAGGTCCCATGAAGTTCTGTACTTTCTTATTGTTCACTGCAAGGTTCTCTGGTGATCATATTGGACATCCTGACATCAGGGGCCTTGATGACGATGGAGAGATTTCCCTCTTAGGATCAGGCCACTCTTAGGATCAGGCCACTCTTAGGAACGGAAACATAACCTGGCACACTGGCTCTCACATGCTTTATCACCTCCTGTTCCCAACTTTCATTTTCTAAGTCACCGCCTACCTTCAACACCCAGGGCCCAGAACCAGAAACCAGAGGCAGCCTTTCCAGCTGAGAGTCCACTGAAATGACTCAATCAGGCCCCAGCCCTGGTCTGGCGGGTCTCTGGCATCCCGCGTTGGGGCACAGATCTGAGACCTGGCTGCTCCACTCTCCATAGAACTCCCTTCTACCATGTGTAGGAAGGCAGCAGAACATGGCATGGCTGGCCAGACCCCTGCTACCCATGTGGGGGACCCGACGGAGCACCAGCCTCCTAGTTTGGCTGGGCCAGCCCCGGCTCTTCTCCTCCTTTCTTCCTTCCTTTCCTTTCCTTTTTTCTTTCTCTTTCTGTCATCCTACCTTTCAAATACATTTTCAAAAGTTTAACCACAAAATTACTCAAACCAGCCAGTCATCAGCTTCTGTGGCCTGCCTTATCCATCTCTCCCACATTTGGCAACATGAGAACTCTCAGCCACATCGCCCTTTGGCTCCTGCTGTTTCCTGTCCAATTGCACTCACAGGGAACCCACCTCTCCACTCCACTGCCCCTTTGGTCTTGCGTGAAGCCAAGGCTGAGATGACTAGACCTGAATTTCCAAAGGGCAGGATCCTTTTCTGCAGCACAATCTCACCACCGCACTCCCGTGGTTAAAGGCTCCAGGGAGTTGCCTTCTGAGAATGAAAATTGAAGAGGAGCACACATCGCCTTTCAATGAAGATTTGGAGGCACAGCTGCCTTGGAGAGGCATCCCAGCACCTGCTCCCCTTACTTGATAGAACCGTGAGATTTCTTACGGAATTCAGGCCACTACAGGTCTACGGAGCATCTGCTGACTGCCGGTGCTGTTATGGTGACTTGAACTGGGACACTGGCGGATACTGTAAGGTCCTAAAAAGAGTTCATCTGAATAGCACCTCTTGTCTAAAATATGGCATCACTTTGAGTTCATGTATCCTCAGAATACATCTCTTAGGGTTACTCTAACTGTTCTGTGGACACTGGCATGTTTTAAAAGGCTTGTTTCTATTTGATTTGAAAGGCAGATTTAGAGAGGAGAGACACACACATACAGAGAAAAAGATCTTCCATCTGCCGGTTCATTCCTCAGTTGGCTGCAGTGGCAGGAGCTGAGCCAATCCAAAGACATGAGCCAGGATCTTCTTCTGGTCTCCGACGTGAGTGCAGGGTCTCCAAGGACTTGAGTCATCTTCTGCTTCCCCAGGCAGTAAGTAGGGAGTTGGATGCGAAGTGGAGCAGCCAGGACTAGAACCTGCACCCTAGTGGGATGCTGCCACCGGGAGGCAAAGGATTAGCCTGTTGGGTCACCACACTAGGCCCTGGCACTGGCATTTGAGAGGATGGCAGAACCAGCAGGTGATTCTAGCTCTGCTTTGATGCCTGTCTCCAACAGGAGGCCACAGGAGAGGTGCCTCCCACACTGCGCAGAAAGGACACAGAGAACCAGAATAAGCTTGTCTTGCTCAATCCCACACGTGTCTCCCTAGCAGATCCACCCATACTTCCCCAAAGCTATCAACTTCTTCATCCAACCTCACATAAAATACACACTGTCACCTGTCCCTTTGGGGCTTCGTTTCCTTTCGTATGTGCCCCTGACACTGTAAGACTTGGGGCACACGAATCTGCATGGCTTTCTTTTTGTGCTTTGCTGGGGAGGTTTCAGCCATGACCTTGTGACAGATGATGAGGACAGTCACTGATGAGTCCAGGAGCTCTGCTACAGAGCGGCCCTGAAATCCTCTCAGCTGCTACAGCTTGATGCCACTTCCAGCCACTCCCCAGAAGGGCACGGGCAGGCGAGTGCCCATGTCTGCTGACTTGTGCTTAGCAGACTGCACTCTGGTCCCGTCCCAGGCTGGTGACACTAGCAAGCGTACTCCTACGAGTGTGACCGGAAGCCTTCTGAGAGCCAGGCGGGTGGTCACGAGGGCTGGTGAGAGACACACCACAGTACATGGTGTCCTGCGGCTTGGGCGTGTCCAATGCGTTTCCTAATGGATATTTTTAACCCACGGTGGGCTTCCCAGGACAAAGTTTGGTCACAAGTCAAGCAGCCCTTGTGTGTGGACACACAAGTTAGAAGCACACACTCGTACGTTCACCAGCACAGTGTCAGCCTACACACACAGAGCTTTGATTCTTGCAGATAGCCTACAGCTTCACACAGTGTGTGTTGGTGCTGACCAGAACCTTGCTGGACACAAACCAGTGTTATTCTGTAGAAAGGCAGCCCGCGGGCCATGGACTCACACTTTGAATGCAAACCTTCACTGTTTCTAAGAAGCGCAGCACAGCGGGCAAGGACGAGCCCGGAGGCTGGAAACTGGCACCCCACCCCTTGACACATGAGAATGAGCAGCTTTCTTCTCTCAGTGCCCAAGGTCCCCGCACACAGACCTGCAGGAGTGGCTGCACTGCCCGCAGGCTGGGGAGAGCCCGCACTCACACAGTACCACGCTCTGCAAATGAACACTCGACACGAGGCCAGGCACACATTTGGAAGGTGCAGTGGGTTGTTTTTGTTTTTTCACATGAGACTAAATGCAAGAGCACCGGTCAAGACCTGAGAAGGAGTGGTGGGGTCAGTGCAAGGGGGAACCACAAAGCATGTATTTGTTCACTGAGACTTCCTCCTGCGCGGAGTTCTGCCTCCTGCGAGGTGCGGGGTGTGGAGCCAGCTGTCAGTTCTGGCTATAGGGAGGTTTTGGCTCATGAGAGGACTTGGGTGGCCCTCTGAAGGGATGCAAGTACTAGCTGTCGGGCTGGTGCAACTGGAGTTTTCTGGGACTCAGAAATGTGAGTCGTTGGAGCAGCCCACATGCTGGGTGGATGGCTGGGCAGTGGGCTGTGCACTTGAAGAGCCTTCTGGGAGGGCTGGCAGAGATGTCGGCCCACCTTTGTCTGGGGACGATAATCTACCGCTTTAATGACACTCACCAGCAGAGGCGCCTCTCTTGTCCTCTCTTCCTGACGGTCACTTCTCTACAGCCAAACAGTGACACCTGCCAAACAGCACCCGCTCCCCTGGCCACAGCCCCGTCCCCAGGGCCACAGTTCCATTTCTGGCCAGCAGCGGACCTCTCAGTGAACTCCTGTTTAGGATCGCCTAGCTGTTCTTGTTGATACCCAGCTTGCCCTGTGAGTCCCGGGCTCACACGTCACAGGGCTCTCCTCGGCAAAGCAGTTCCCTCATGCCATTTGCCCTGTCCTTTCCCTGCCTAAAGCTTCCACCGCTCCCAGGCTGAAGTCAGCTCCTCCCAGTGGTCCCAAAGGCACATCCAAAGCTGCCCCTCCCTAACTGCCTTCTCCCCTATGCAGCTGCCCTGTCCCAGCCCTGGCTTCTTCTCTCTGGAGCTGCCCTGGCCCGGCCCTGCCTTCTCCCCTCTGGAGCTGCCCCTGCCCCAGCCCTGGCTCCTCCCCTCTGGAGCTGCCCCTGCCCCAGCCCTGGCTTCTCCCCTCTGGAGTTGCCCCTGCCCCAGCCCTGGCTCCTCCCCTATGCAGCTGCCCTGCCCCAGCCCTGGCTCCTCCCCTCTGGAGCTGCCCCTGCCCCAGCCCTGGCTCCTCCCCTCTGGAGCTGCCCCTGCCCCAGCCCTGGCTCCTCCCCTATGCAGCTGCCCTGCCCCAGCCCTGGCTTCTCCCCTCTGGAGCTGCCCCTGCCCCAGCCCTGGCTCCTCCCCTCTGGAGCTGCCCTGGCCCAGCCCTGGCTTCTTCTCTCTGGAGCTGCCCTGGCCCAGCCCTGCCTTCTCCCCTCTGGAGCTGCCCCTGCCCCAGCCCTGGCTCCTCCCCTATGCAGCTGCCCTGCCCCAGCCCTGGCTCCTCCCCTCTGGAGCTGCCCCTGCCCCAGCCCTGGCTTCTCCCCTATGCAGCTGCCCTGCCCCAGCCCTGGCTCCTCCCCTCTGGAGCTGCCCCTGCCCCAGCCCTGGCTCCTCCCCTATGCAGCTGCCCTGCCCCAGCCCTGGCTCCTCCCCTCTGGAGCTGCCCCTGCCCCAGCCCTGGCTTCTCCCCTATGCAGCTGCCCTGCCCCAGCCCTGGCTCCTCCCCTCTGGAGCTGCCCCTGCCCCAGCCCTGGCTCCTCCCCTATGCAGCTGCCCTGCCCCAGCCCTGGCTCCTCCCCTCTCTGCTGTGCTCTGGGCATTCTTGGCTCAAGGGCCACGGAGTCAAGTCCCCCCAGTGGCTGCCACTGTCTCTTTCCTCATCTCCCATTCCCTCTTCACTCAACTCCGCTCAAGTTTTCCATGCTTCACAAATAGAGCTGCTCTTGTCCAGGAGACACGACTTCCACCTTTCTCAGTCCAGCGGCTAATTTCAAGTCCTGTGTTACCAGACGTCACAGCTGCGCACTCCCTGTTAGAAATGTCTGGCTTTGGCCTCACGTCACCAGCCACTTGTATCAAGGTCCCTACCTCCTCTGCTGTGCCTAAAAGTACAGTCACGTGGGGCTTACTGGGGACACACTCTGTGACATGTAAATATCACACAGTGCATTGACACAAGCCCACACGGTGTGGCCTACTGCACACATTGGCTACAGGGTGAATTCTATGGCACGTGTAGCCTGTTGCTGTCCAGAACGTCCTGACACGGAGCGTGACTGGACCAGGGGTTCCAGATGTGGTCTACATCCACCTGCACAGTGAGTTACTCCAAGGCTTGGCAGTTCAAGGTGACAGTAAGTGTTCATGACCGCACCCATTATCCGTGGGTCCAGGAACCACGAGGGGATTAACGGGGGTTCTGGCTCAGTCTCTCGTGAGGTTTCTGGGAACATGCTGGCTGGTGATGCTGTTCGCTGCAGGCTTGTTGGGGCTGCGGGAGCCTTTCTCAAGGTTACTCCCCCGCATTCCTGGCCAGAGTTTGCTGCTGTCAGGAGGCTGCCCTTCACCATGGGGCACTCTGCTAGTGCTGCTTGGGTGTTCCTGCCACACGGCATACTGTGGCCGGCCTCCCCAAACTGAATAAGCCCAGCCTCGATGCCCTGGCTCACGGGCCTTGGCAGCCATGCCACTCAGGAGTGTGACGACCAGGCCACACCAGCCACACCACCTCCCTGCTCTCAGCGCACCTCATCCAAAGTCACCTTTACAAACCTCCACCTCCAGCCTGGATTTTTCATCTGAACCTTTGGCATTTTCAACTAACATGCCCCCCCAGAAGCCCCCGGACCCCTCAAAGATCAACAGGAGGCATTCACCCCCCAGAAACCTAGAACATTTTCTTTCTTCTCACTCCCTCTCACCACCAGCAGCTCTCCTCAGCTCAGCTTTCAACTCACAACAGGATTCAATCCAGTTCTGTCCACATTGGTCCTGGAACCAACCCATTTCCCAGGGAATGAGGACATGTTGGTGGTTACAATCACTCCAGTCCCACATGCTGTCTATCCTCAAGCCAGTTCTAGACTGTGCAAGTGAATCACAGAACACCCTTCTCCCACCAGCCTCCCACCCCGACTTCACCGCACGTCAGTGAAGGCAAGCTAGTGGCCACTGGCTCCCCCGCCTCTCTCCCTGTCCTCACTCCCTGACCACCACCTTCTGGCCTCTCTGGCTTCCCTGAGACCCTGGCATTTGCCTTTCCTCCCGTTGGAACTTTCTCCACTGTTCTCACTCGGTGCTTCTTTCTCAATCCTCATGCTTCAGCTCAAAGGTCAAATTCTCCAAGACAGAGCCAGGGGACTCCATGAACAAGCTCACAGAGGCGCCAAAAATCTCAGTCACCTAGAGGAATCGGGAGCGGTGTGATAAACGGGGAGATGTGGGTCAAAGGATGCAGAACTACAGTTGGAAAGGAAGAGTAAGGTTCAAGAGATCGTGTACAATAGGGTGATTATAGTGGGGTTTTTAAAAGTTCAACAATATTGGACATTAAGTTTAATTCTAAAAAAATTAAAGTAAAGGAAAAAAAAAAACCACCCAACAACAAATAGACAAAATACTAAAATACTTGAATGAAATTCAATATGTTCTGAGCTGAGCCTCACTGGATTCCTGACAAAGGGTAAACTTAAGCCTCTATGTGTGCTGTGGGTACTTTAGCATTTAATTTCCCCCCCAACATTAGTCAAAAGATATCTTGAAAAAAAATTGAAAAATAGCATATTAAAACCCAACCATTATCTCATGGGTTTCTTTTTTTCATTCAGTAAAAACCAGAATCTTATTATAATTTTATTTTCCTGGCCTGAAGGGAAGCAAACTCATCAATAACACTTTCAAAATCTATTTCTGGGGAAACACTGACCACAAAAACATGTAAAAGTATGGGTAGAGCCGAGTCGGGTGCACGCGCATTGTTTTCTTCGTTTTGCTTCAGGCCCCAACACAGCTCAGCAATCCTGTCACATCTTGCCTCTGTGTAAAACGTTAATGCTTTGTTCATCACGGGGATTGGAGAATTAGTTTGTTTCAGACAAGGCATGTGCCTCGTTGGCTGCGTGTCTTGCGCTGTTTGATGTACGAGCTGGCTGTGTGGCCATTACTTCTTGATTTGTTTTATCTTCCTGTCAACTCTGGGGGTCACATCTTATTATTATTTTTTAAAGGAGGAAACTGTGGGTGAGAGAATGGATTCTGTGCAGGGTCCCACCGTGGGATCAGACACAATGGCAGGTCAGTCACCTGGGTGGCAAAGGCGCCCACCCTTTCTGATGCCATGGGAGTTGGGCAGCAGGCACTGGGGCCGCGCCCGCCATGGGGCAGGCATGCTGAACACTACGTTTTCTGATAATCATTAATGGCTGCTGTAACAAGGGTGCCGCGAGAGGGCGACCCTAAGGATGGCGACATCGCCCCTCGACACACTGCCCCCTGCCCCCAAACTTGAAACTGCTGATGCTAAACATGTGGCGATCCAGTGGCCTCACAGCACAGCCCCACTCTCCAAACTACCCCTCCTGGGCCGGGAGCCTAAGAAAGCCGCTGAGCCAATATTTGCTTTCCTTTACGTCCCCCCCTGTTCCCCCTTGTGTGGCTGTGTGTTTGTTCCCTGTCCCTCGCCCGGTGGCCTCTGAGCTGTGAGAAGTCAGAGGTCGCATGACTTCAGAGCTCTGCTGATCTCTGGAGTCCTATAGAAAGCCTGCATTGAGTAAATGTTTCATGAATGTCCATGATGCTATGTGTTGCAAGCTGTCAGGCCACTTGAGCCCCAATCCCCAAGCCTGATGACACTGGGTGCAGATGATAAGCTACAGGCTAATGGAATTTTTACTGCTCAGGAAAGGCCCTCCACCGGGACATTGCAAACTCAGACCTTCAGTGTCCGTGACCCCTGCTCACGGTGTCAGGGCTGGGAGCTCCCCAGCAAGCCCCCTGCCCAAACAGAGTGAGACCTGGCTGTGGACCGCATCCTCTGTCCCAGCAGGCTCAACCTCCTCTCCTCCCACCCCAGCTAAAGACGCCTTCTCTGCATGAACCTGGCTACCTCCTCAGTCTTTTTCCAACCCAGAAGCCATAACACTATCGAGTGTTAATTTTGATAGTTAAATTATGCATCCCTATGTCATCACCGCCCACTGCAGCCCTTCACTGACCAGCTCTGTCCTCCAGTGTCCATCAGCTTCTGCCCTGGTCTGGCGTCCTGCAGGCCCAGCTCCTCCGGCGCCCTGCCCCTCTCCGAAGGCACCGTGTTTCTGCTCGAGCACCTTGGCAAGTGCTGCTTGTTCCTCTCCCCTTGGTTGCTCCCTCCTTTTAACCAGCCCTCTCCTGGATCATCTAACATTGTCTTCTCTCCCACTCACCCGTGAGAGCCTGCAGCTTCTGTTTCGCTACCGTGCCAGACCTTGCCCCCAGGCTTTGTGGCCCCGGGACTGCTAATATCTGGGGTGGGACAGGTGGGGTGCAGTCTGGGGTGGGACAGTGGGGTGCAGTCTCGGTTGTGCCTGTGTGTTGGAAAGCCCCATCCTAGCCGAGGGTCTCAGGAACAGCGCAGACAGCGCCTGTGGGAGGACTGGGAGGACATGACTGGCCACCCTCCGTCCGTTGCTTTGACATAGAAGTTGTCACTCTGCTATGCACTTTGATGGGGAACAGGATGATAATCTGATACATGTACACAGGGGTAATGACCCAACTGGGGTCATTAACGTTTCCGAGTCCTCTCTTTGTGTTGTAGCCAATTTATGATGTATTTACCCACATCCAGGGGCACAATTTAATTGCAGGAAAGAGCAGGCCTGGACCCTCCTGCTGTTTAATTTCTTTGACCATCACTGGAGCTACTAAAGACTTCTCCCCAGGAGCAGGGAGGGCAAAGGTCAGCTTGCCAGGGAAATTACAGCAGCCCCAGCCAGCTGGAGGGGAGCAGGGTGAGCAACTGCAGAGTGGCCTAGGCCAGAGAGGTCCAGGGGCTCAGCTGCCAGGGGCTCAGAATGCTCACGCAGAGGCTCCACACATCACCAACAAGATGTTTGCCGCGCTGCCTCACACCCTCTCTTGCAGAACAGACAGTCCCTGGGTGGGTGTGAGGCTTGTGGGCACTGCGCTCACCACGGACCACCCTGCAGGTGACATTTGGTGGGCAGATCTCAGCACAAGAATCATTGCCAGGAAGGACATAAAGGGGGATCAAGGACAAGACACAATGCACGACTGGCGGAGACCCCGCCACCCTGCCTCAATTCAGACACAACAGACAAGGGTATTGCAGAGAGCTCCTGGGTTTCAGAAGCTGGAATGGGGTTTATTTTGCTACAAAGACTGTTGAAGTTCAACAGCAGGTTTTTTTTTTTTTTTTTTTTTTCCTAACAGACTTTTCCTAGGAATGGTTTCAAGATGTCTCTATTGAAATCACACTCCCCCAGGTATTGGGGGGTCTCTGGGAAGTGGTGAGGCTTAGGGAGGTGGTGACCCTGAGTTCTCGCCATCTCTCCCACCTCCTGAGGACACAGCAAAGTGGCAGTCACAGGTCACCCAAGATGCGCTGGACACCTGAAACTCGGACCTCGTGCCTGCCAGCGCAGGGAGAGGAGGGTCTGCCTCTGAGCCGCACACACGGCCCTACATTCGGATGACGGTGAGTGCAAACTCACTGAGACAAGAGTGCTTGGGCCACAAGGCTGTTGGACTCTGCGTGTCTGCCTGCCACCATGTGAGGACTTAGTAACAAGTACCAAGAGAGGGGAAAGAGAGAGAGAGAGTGACTCACCCAACACCAGTACTTGGGTCTTGATTTTGGCCCTCTAGAGCCCCAGAACTTCAAGAATGAGATTTCGGTTCTTTACAGACGACCTGGCTTATGGCCCTTGTGGCTCAGGCGGACGAAGGCTCAGCTGGAGCCAAGCAGGCCGTGGCTGGGTGTTGAGCCGCCTCCATGGCAGCATTCAGACACCTGCCATCTTGCTCTTGCTGTTTCTCAGGTTTACCCACTCGTTTGGCATGACTCTTAGCTAATTGTGTAATTAGCCAGCCTCACGGCCTTCTGGTGCAAGAACACAGCACCGACCGCTCATCTCTCCTGCGGATGCCAGCCTCTGGCCCAGGAGTGGATGCTGCCGCACGCATCACTGGGTGTCCCTGGTGCCTGGACCGGTGCCTGACACAGGGCTGCTTCTTGCTATGCTTGTAAAAGGCTTGATGTTGACGTGAACATTCTTGTACTTTTCTTCTTCTCCCAAACTTTGGACAACTTAGCTCAAACTCCCAGGTGAGATGCCTACAGACAGACTTCTGTCTCCCAGACGGGGGGCAAACGGCTTCTCAAGCTTTGGAAAGGAGGCCCCAGGAACAGAGGCACACCACTCGCCTTTGCTCTTTGTGTTAGCATCATTAAATTGTAAAATGAGAATGAGCAAATGGATTTTTTTTATCAGTGTTGGGTTACAAGTCTATATGCCAGGTGCCTTGGAAAGCTCATGGAAAATGAGTATTTAGATAATCTATGCACAAAGTTCAAACGTTTTTGGCAGCAAAATAAACAACTTTTAATGACATTTTTCTACAGATGTTTTTAAATTCCTTTATACATGTCTTTGGTTTTAGCTTTTAAAACATTCTGAGTGTTCAAAAATAAAGAAATCTGTGATTTATAAATATGATGTTAATTGTGCACTTGTGCGGTATACAGTGACATTTTTGTAATAAATAAAATATACAATGATCATATCACAGCAAAGACCACATCCATTAACAAAAGCATCGCGTCTTAGGGTTGGCGATGTTCAGAATCCTCTGGGCCAGCCTATTTGGAAGCATACGATTTCCGGCCAGCCATGGTTTCTCTCCTGCGCTGCAGAGCTTGGAGGGACTCTTCCCATCCGCCTGCCAATCCTTTGCTGTCTGCTAGCCACAGGATACCTCTGGGAGCTGCTCACAGTTAAAACCCTGGACACTGTGCTCCACGTGGACTTCCCAGGAGGGAAGTGCACCCCGTGGAAGCATAGTCCCCTCCAGACACCGCCCCATGCCTCTCCTCTTGGCTGACTTGGATGTGTGCCCTTCTGCTGGAACAGACGAAAGATGTGAGTGGGACCCTACGCTGAGTCCTTGTGAGTCACTGAACCTGGTGGTCGCTTTGGGGTCCCTAACACTCACAGCATCAAGTCCTCTTAAGCAATACAAGTCGGGGGCTGTACTGCCTGCAGCTCCAGCGCCCCACATGGGTGCTGGCTGGTGCCCCTGCTGTGGCACTTCTGATCCAGCTCCCTGTTAGTGTGCCAGCGAAAGGCAGTGGAAGATATCTCAAGGTGCAAGACCCGGATGGAGTGCCTGGCTCCTGGTTTGGGCCTGGCCAGCCCTGGTCATTCTGGGAGTGAAACAGCAGATGGAAGATCTCTCTTTCTGTCTGTCTCTGTAACTCTTTCAATGTAAACAAACAAATCTAAAACAATTTTTTGGTAGGCAGGTGTGTCGTGCAGCACCTTAAGCCACCACTACACACTGGAGTGCCTAGGGTTCAAGTTCTGCCTTCACTTTAAATTTTTTTTCTTTAATTGGAAAGGCAGATTTACAGGGAGAAGGAGATACGGAAAGAAAAATTTTTCCATCTGCTGGTTCATTCCCCAAGTGGCCGCAACGACCAAGCTGAGTTGATCCAAAGCTAGGAGCCAGGAGCTTCTTCCAGGTCTCCCATGAGGGTGGCAGGGTTCCAAAACCTTGGTCATCCTCTGCTGCTTCCACAGGCCATAAGCAGGAAGCTGAACAAGAAATGGAGCAACCTAGACGTGAACCGGCGCCCGTATAGAATCCCAGTGTCTGAAGCTGACTGGGCCATTCTACCAGGCTCCTGCCTTCACTGCCAGCCCAGCTCCCTGCCAAGGTGCACTTTGAAAAGCATCAGATGATGAGCCAAGTTTCTGGCTCCCTGCCACTCACGTCGGAGACCCAGAGAATTTCTGCTTCCAGCCATTAGCTCAGAGAAGTTATAGCTGTTGTGGGCATTTGGGCCACCCAGCAGACGGCAGATCTCTCTTGGTCTGTCGGTCTGTCTCCGGATGTTAGTCTGCCTTTCAAATATACAAAAATAAACCATAATGAAGCAATTCAAGTTACTTTGTACAAATCTGATTGCAAACTGCTCCATTGCTGATTTAATTAATGGTCTCATAAGTAGCAGGCACCAGGGTCCTGTGAATTCCAAGGGTGAAGTGTGTTAAACACTGAGGTGCAATGTGGAATTCCTTGGGCACATGGCGTTTACCCCACTGCACCTTGTTGGTATCTCCATGTTCACCCACCTGATGTGGTGGAAAATGGGGCTCTGCTCGGTGTTGGTTACTCATGTTCACCCATCTGATGTGGAAAATGGGGCTCTGCTCGGTGTTGGTATGTCGCGTTTGGATCCCTAATCGACTGAGACCAGACACTGGCATGTCTGGCTTTGACAAGGCCCTTTAGGACCCTTCATCTTGCTGTTTCGTTGTGTGTCTTTTTCTCATTGACCCAAATACAATTCACGTGTTAAAGCGACAGGTTCCTGTGAGTATCACATCTTATGCTAATCAATTTAATCTTGGATCATTTTTTCCAATCATTCTTAACTTACGGCTTTTATATAAGTGAAATTTAAAGGAGAATCTAATTGTGGTAAATGTATATGAGATTTATCATCTCATCTGTTTTTCAGTTTTACTAGCTTATCTGTTTTAAGTCCACTGACATCATCCGCATTCCCACCATTGTGCAAAACTTTACCACTGAAGACTCTGTACTCATCGGACAAAGGCCGCACTTCCTTGCTCCCCCAGCAACCCAGATCCTCACTCCCTTTGTTTCCATAAACTGGGAAATGGCAGAAACAGCTGGAACCAGGTCAAGCCAAAGTCAGAGGCCCAGAACGCCAACCTGGGTAGTAGCGACCCAAGAATTTGTGCCATCTTCCACTGCTTTTCCAGGCAAGGGGGGATGCCAGGACTTGAACATGCTGGTGTTACAGGTGATGGCTTAAGCCACTGGGCCACACTATCAGCCCCTGTAGTTCTAAAAACATCATGTAAGCATTTGCTTCTTTTTTGGTAGCGCTCTTCTTTCATTTAGCACCCGACATGATCAAAGGCCATCTCTGTTCTCTCAAGGCCGGACAGTCATCTGCTGCAGGGACAGCTCACGTTTCTGTTCGTCCCTTCACCTGTCACTAGACATCTGAGGTTGCTTCCACCCTTGGCTGATGTAAATAATGCTGCAAGAAACACAAGCCAACAGACAGCTCTTCAATTATTCTGAAAATTCCGTACCAGAAGCTGAATTGGGAGACAGTATGTGAACTGTCTCCAGTCTGTATTCCCATCACACTAGACACCACCGTGCTCCACAACACCATTACCTGTTACTATGCACTGACTTGGCAGTGGCCGTCCCAGCTCCGGCGAGCTCCCCTCGCCGAGGCTGCACAGTACCGCTCATGGAGCGTGCTGTGTGCCTGTCCTGGAGGGTCGGCAACGAGCACACAGTGCACACGCAAGAAGAGGAGCCCCCGAGTGCGCCCCACACCCAGGGGACATCGCGTTCTACAGCAGAGCCTTGGCCCGGCTGCTGGCGGAGGAGCCTGGCCGAGACATGGCTCGTGTGGGAGGTGAGTTTCTTGCAGAATCTCACGGCCCTTTGCACGAGGCTCCGAGAATGTCGACATTCCACCCGAGCGCCGGATAAATCAATCTGCCCGGAATTTTCCCTGATTAATGAGCTCGATGGCCGTGTGGAGTCCAGCCCCTGTATATTTTGCCGTCCTAACTCAGGAAGGGACTGGCTTTCCCGGAAACAGTAAAATGTGGCAGGGTTCCGGAGACGTTCCTTCCGAAATCATAAACATATTTAAGACTGGTTGTCTGTTTTGTAGATTATATCCCTGGACCCAGTTGCAAATGGGATTTAGTGACTTCGGGATTAGAACTCTTGTAATTTTTTGACCGTTTTAACTCACCCGTTGAGTGATCTTATGAGGACCCCACAAATCCACTTTCAAAATCTGAGTAGCATTGAATTGATGTAAAAAAATCAATTAGAATCATGGCAATAAATTATGTATATGTGCATAATTAATGAACTGTTATGATTTTGTGAACTCAATATATTTTTAAAGTTCTTAGAATGCATTTTTTTTAAGATTTATGTATTTTTATTGGAAAGTCAGATTTATAGAGAGAAAGAAAGACAGAGAGAAAGATTTTCTGTCCATCGACTGGCTCCCCAACTGACCGCAGTGGCCAGAGCTGAGTGAATTGGAAGCCAGGAGCCAGGAGCCTCCTCTGGGTCTCCCACGCGGGTGCAGGGTCCCAAGGCTTTGGGCCGTCCTCGACTGCTTTCCCAGGCCACAGGCAGGGAGCTGGATGGGAAGTGGAGCAGCTGGGACATGAACTAGCATCCATAGGGGATCCTCGTGCATGTAAGGTGAGGACTTTAGCCACCAGGCCACCATGCTGGTCCCAAACTTTCAATATTTTTAGTATTTGTGTTCAGAAACATATTTAAGAGAAAGTTCTGTTTCCTTTCATGCCTTTCCCCTCTCTCGCTTTTCACATATTTTGCAAACACAACTTTAAGAGAAGTTTCACAACACCTCTACTTCAGTTCAACTGCTTTCCATGGTCCTTCCCAGTAACTTCAGATCCCGAGAAGAATCTGAGGATTCATACAAAATGCACAGGAATGCTTCGTGACATAATACATGTTACGTGTATAGATGTCTATCATTTTTATTTATTTGTTTTCATCTCATTTGGAAGACACAGATCTTCCATTTGCTGGTTCACCCTTCCAGCGCCTGTAGCAGCCAGGGCCCATGTGGATGACAGGGCTCGAGGTACCTTAGTCATCACACTGCCTCCTAGGGTGCACATGGACCAGGAAGCTGCATCTGGAGTTGAGCAGGTGGGACCTGAACCAGGTTCACTCTCTACTCTAGGGATGTGGCATCCCAGCTGGTGTCTCAACTGCTGCGTCCAATGGCCACCCCTCCTGGAAAGCGGTTTAAGCAAAGGCAGGCCATAGTTTAGATTTTCCTGTAAGAAATTCCAGTCTGTGTCCTGTCCAGACAACTGTGGGAGTAGAGTGTGCTGGGTGCAGGGAGCCAGGAGGGGGAAGATGGGATACAGGGTGAATCCGGGAACTCTGATGGACAGCTGTGCAGGCAGCCGGACACACCAGGGCATGCAGAGAGCAGTGTGGGTCCTCCCAGGTTTCTGTGTCTCTTGGGAACTTGCGCTGTGGCTTTTCCCTGTGATAAAGGCAAGACATCAGTAAACAGCCCCCTCCTCACCTGCAGGTTCTGCATTTGCAGACACAACCAACGGCAGATGGAGAATATCTACATACAGACTTCTTAATTTTTTTTATGCTGTTACTTTGCGAACAGTACAGTATCGCAGCCCTTCACAGGATGTTCATATGGAACGAGGTGCTGCCCCTCATCCAAAGACGACGACGGGTACATGCGAGGTGTGCCTTGAGCCCCATGCCAACACTCCACCACAGATCTGGGCACCTAGGTGGTGATGCCCAAACCCAGTGCCCTGTGGGTACTGAGGAGTGGCTTAATGTAGATTTCTGGGAAGGGCTAAAGGAACAGACACAGTCTGTCTTTGGGAGGAAGACCGGGGTTTGCAGTATTCCCCTAATTCCTCAGAAAGAACAAATAGCCTGACACATGAACACAGCTATGTGTCTTATGAAAAACCCTTGGCGGGATGTCAGGGAGAAATTGCATGTAGAATTATTGCGTCAAAAGGATTAAAAAATTAAGAATTTTAACATAGAATATCAAGTTTCACACGATACACAGCTCAGTTAATTGCTATTTTTATCTTCCTGTATATGTGTATGTACGCACGGGCAATGTTTGAGATCACATCTGGATCCTAATTCAGACATGTGGAAACTGTGGCATCGGGCGCGTTGAGAATGGTTTTGAAGTTCTGGTAGAAGCAGGAGGCCTTTATTAGCAAGCTGGCCGACATGTGCACGTGTTTCCCTGAGTTCCACGAGGTGCTCTACCAGTTAATTGGAGCCTGAGAGGAGCGGTGGGAAAGCTGATTTACAGCTGGCCGGTCAGAGGTGCAGGTCACCACCTGGGACTGGCGTCTGAAGTGGGGGCAGTCTCGTGGACGGAGCCCTCACCCTGTGGGAGCCAACGCTGTCTCCAGGTAGTTAGTGTCAGACCTGGACTGAGTTATGGGGCACCCAGCTGCTGTCTGCCAGAGAACCGCTCACATCTGGTGTCAGCAGCACCAGGCCGAGTGGGGAGTGTGGGGGCAGAGACGAGAACTGGCTGTTTCTAGAGCAGCCAGCAGGTAACGATGAAAAACCCAAGTCAGAGAGTGACCAATACCCCGAAGGAAAGGCGGGCTGACTCACAGCGCAGAGGGACGGGTGGGCATGTGGCTGTTACAGTGGACGGAGCTGTAACTGAAACTGCAAGCTCGTCAGTGGTCTAAGATTACTTCAAGGGTGGCGTCTACAAGTTCAAAGGCCTGGGGCAGGCACGGATGTCACAGTTCAAAGGTGGAAAGGAAGGACCAGGAGTGAAAGGAAGTGACCAGGGGAGAGGCGGGCAGGTAGGAAGCAGTAGCAATACTAGGTCATGAACGTCACCGTGGCGGTGGCACGGGAAATAGCAGTGTCTGCACGAGGAGTTTACATTGTGCGATTGATGCTGGGGCTCCAGAGATACCCCCCTGGCCACTCCAGATGTTAGAGAAGAGGGAACGGGGAGTTCATGGCTCCTGGTGTCATGACGCAATCTTCGGCATTGTTCACAGGAATGCAGACTACAGGGATGGGCTGGCTGGTTGGCTGCTTTCTGTGGCACACTGCTTTGCATTGGGTTGATGATTAAATGGATGTGCCAGGTATTAAGTTGGTCCCAGGGCTGAGACCACCTCCATGTGCTTGACTTCTAGACCACTGCCAGACACCCAGAGAGCTCCACCTAGATGTCCCGTGAACCAACGTTGTGGAGAAACTAAGGCATGTAGAACACCATGGTTCTTCTGCACTAACCCCCACCTAGGGATGTGTACAAAGGGGAACCCAAGCAGGTGTGGGCCCACATCATCCCTGCCCTTCCTCGCCCCACCCTCCGCCCAGAGTTGGTCCTTGACGGGACAGGGAAGGGGTTCTGCCATCTGTCCCCCAAGAGCTGTCTCCCGCATGAAGGACTGAGGCAGGATCATGGTGTTGTCATGGAAACCACAGCCCAATCAACTGCTAGAGAGGGAAGGCGCTGAAGAACTGAGACATGAAATGAAGGCCCAGGAGGCTGGACGTGTCCAGTTCCAAGAGCAAGCAGGTGCAACCTAAGTCTGCCGAGAGACAGAGTGGCAGCTGTGCACTCCTGGCCTCAGGCTGTCTGAACATCAAGGCTTTTCTCTTCCCCCTGTGCATGGCATGGTCCAACCACGCCTCTCCCCCATCAGAATCTGAAATAAGGCCAAAGAGAGGCAGCAAACAGAGTGAGGATAAAGTTCACAGTACATGAGCTCTGGCAGCTCTACTTCGACTGCGAGTCGACTCTGAGACACTGTACTTCAGGCTCTTGGCAGCTTCATCCACACGACTGCAAAGGTGGGGCAGCCCAGGCGCCCACTGACGAATGAATGGACAAAACACAGTCTACCCACATGGTGGAGTATTACTCAACACTGAAAAAGGATGGACACTGTGACACCTGCGCCCAGGTGCACAGGCCTTGCTGGTCCTTTGTGAAGTGAAATGTGAGTCACAAAAAGACAGTGTGAGTCTGCACGCATGAGGCATCTGGACCAGTGAAATGGCTCGCAGAGCCAGACATGGGGATGGAGGCTACTGAAGGCCTGGTGGGAAATGAGACAACAGATACAAAACACAGTAAGTGTCCCGTCCCACTGGGCTGCCCACTCGTAAATGGGTACGATGGTAAATCTTACATCGTGTGCATTTCGCCAGAGAGACAACGACAGAGGGAAAGTTTTTCAGAGAATCGTGAGAGCAACACAGTGCGTGCAAGAGGCTTCTGAGAGTTCGGAGAGCCGTGCCCGCCCAGGGATCTGTGGCTCCTCGCTCTCACACCGTACGCTCCGCTCCTTTGCACACACAAACCTCAACGCAGGACCAGTTCTGCCAGTGGAGCTTGGGAGCGGTCGCGACCACTTGCTCATTCTTGTGTTAAAGAATCACGAGCTTTCTCCCGAGCCCAGAGCAGGGCCTCGCCCAGAGTCTGCTCGTGTTTGCCAGGACGGACGCGACAGGCAAGGACAGCTCTTGAACGTGTCTCTGTGCTAACTGGGTGACATTTTCTCCGGATCACGAACCTCAAGCTGGAATTCGGGGGTGATATGGGAACACACGAGGATTTCACAGATGTTGTCAAATTCTTCTCCCAGTCAGCTCGAATTTGTGGCTGGTCCTTGTCTCCCTGTGTAATGGATGTCGCATGAGGGCAAAGGTCTTCTCTTTTATTCCTTACTCAGTCTTTAGGCCTGGCAGTGTGTCTGGGATGCTCACTGGGTGTTTCTAGAAGATGAGCAAATGAAAAAGTATGTGGATTGTATGTGCTGAAATTTGGGTAATGATGGGTATACAGGGTTTTTCTATTCTTTTAGTAATTTATTGTAAAATAAAATATATATACAATATGATTAGACCTGGGTGTCTCAATATAAGGAAGAATATTTCAGTTTATACTAATTAAGTTTATACTAAGTTTATACTAATTAAGTATCATAATGAAGCACAAAGTTCAAGAGGAGAATGAAATCCCCACATGAACTAGTACCTGCTTTCCTCTGAGCCGGGACAGCACATCCGGTTTCAGCAGATACCTATCTGTGTGCACATACAGTGTGATTTGAGACCACACACTGCAGGCGAGACAGGGGTGTCGGTTACCAGGCTGGAGTCACATGCCAAGGGACCACTGACGGAAGACGAAGCAATGCAGGCAGTGACGACCCCACACAGAAGGCGACACCGGAGACAGCTCCAGTGTCTGGTCCAAGCCCAGCTCCACTTCCAGCATGCTCGTTTTTTTTTTCCCATGGTTGTTTTGTTTTGTTGTTTTATTTATTTTTAAAGATTTATTTATTTTTATTACAAAGTCAGAAATATAGAGAGGAGGAGAGACAGGGAGGAAGATCCTCCACCCGATGATTCAATGTGGATGTAATGGCCGGTGCTGTGCCGTTCTGAAGCCAGGAGCCAGGATCCTCCTCCAGGTCTCCCACAAGGGTGCAGGATCCCAAGGCTTTGGGCCGTCCTCGACTGCTTTCCCAGGCCACAAGCAGGGAGCTGGATGGGAAGCAGGGCTGCTGGGATTAGAACCAGTGCCCATATGGGATTCCGGCAAGGACTTTAGCCACTAGGCCACACCACCGGGCCCTGTTTTGTTGTTTTAAATACAGCTTTTACCAAAAGTACAGGAGAACATGAAACGTTCTTCGAAACACAGTTTCTCCGTGCAACACAGAGCTTCTGTCTTCAGGCTGTCAAGTTCTGCGGCAATCTTCGCTCCGTGTCCTAATCACACAGGCCTGCCGTGTCAGTATGTGTTTTGGTGAATGTGTCCATGGGGGCAAGAGTTCTAGGACAGATAGGCCGGCTCAAAGGGCACGCACACACTATACTTTGCTGCCTGTTGCGCAAAGAACTTTGCAGAAGGGTTACGACAACTGTCATCCACTTCCCATACAACAATGGGAAAAATGACTTCACCACTTTGGCTGTCATCGCCACTTCTTAGCAGCACAAGAAAGGCTGAAACATCACGTTCCACTTTTGGGAACATTTTAGTTTTATCTTTTTAAGCTTTTTTGTTCAACATATGTTGCCTCTTTATGTAGTTTGACATTCACTTTACCCCATATTGTAAGTCATTTCTTGTAAACACAATCATATATAAAAGATGAGACTTCTTTGACTCCCATGAGATGGCTGGAAACTAGGGCAAAAATAACTCCTACGCCAGAGTGGTGGATTTCTTTCCTCCCCCTTCCCTAAAGAAAACCCACCAGTCTCCACCTGCATGGTGGGACTCTCTGTTGCAACCAACTGATTGCGAATCTTTATCCCATCTAGGAAGTAACCTTCACAACAATACCTGGACTGTTGGGTGTCCGTCAGCCTGACCAGGAGGCACCTAACCTTCACCACCACAACATCGAGTTTCCAGTCTGCCTGTCGGCTACTAGCCCGTAGCAATCTGAAAGCCAGGGGGAAGGTAATGGCAACCTGGCTTGGGTTTCCTTGCACCCTACCTCTCGGTGTACCCCTTTTATGATGGAAGGCATGGGCTCAACTGAATCACAACCTGCCAAAGCAAGCTTCAGGCCAGCCAGCACCCTCTGTCTGAAGCCCGCGCTGAGTGCCTCGGAACTCCTTTCAGGCAGAAATGTTGTGGCTGCAGCTTCCTGCAGGTCTGGCCCGTGTGAGGTCTTCAGCTCACAGGCAACGGGCGTCCACTGTGGTTGCTCTTCTATCTTTGAAGCGGGAGATGAGGATGGTAAGATACTGTCTCAAGAATTCTCTGTCCAGAGCTTGTGAGGGAACCAATTATTAAAGGCTAGGAATGGCCAAGAAAGGCTGATCAGCCAGGCGGTAGCTGCGGGAACACAGGAGACACAGAAGGCAGATGCTGCTGAGGTGGGTGACAACAAGACAAGACAGAAGGGACTCTCAGGAGGTGGAATGAGTCGGTGGTCTTGATGGTGGCTCAGGGGACACGTGCTCAGGCTCAGCAGAGATGTTCTGGAAGCCAGAAGCCCAAATGTGGGGTAAAGCCTTCTGGGGGGGGAACGGAATGATGGAAAAGGGAAACCCAGTGCTCCGGGGTGACCCTGGTGGCTCCCTGGGCCCAGCCCTGCATGTCTCCCAGCAGAGGAAATGGCGCTGTTGGTGGCAGTAGGGCTGGGGAGCCAAGGGGAGACACAGAGGGACAAGCTGACCTGCAGCCAGGGGCCGGCTTTCCCGGGCTGGGACCGACCATCTTACAACAGGCCGTGAGTGGGACAGAGTCCCTGGTCTCTGCAGTGCAAGAACATTGCTTCAAATACTTCTCTTTTCCTTGGATAGTTAGAGCGAAACACACCGGTAAAAAAATCCTTCCCCGGCTGCTCGTAAATAAATCCCAAGGGATGGAGTCTGCATGACCTGATTACCTTCCGCATCAGACGGCCCTGGACAAAGGGCAGCAACATGTGCTTCTATTTTTCTACCTCCCCCAGTCCCTCTGGTCTGGATCCACGAGTGCACATTTTTACATAAAATCAGGATTGCAGCTTTTTGCAGTTTAGTACACTGCTGGCTCTCTCATTCAGGAGCAGCCTGACACACGCTAAAAAGCTTTCTTAAATATTTCATTTCATTCCTAGAAAGACTTTGTATTCTCTGGGTTGTGAAAACACGTTCTCTCCAGCATTATCACACATACTTCTTCCATCAACATGTTCCTGTAGTCGCCATGTGAGCAGGATTCAAATCCATCCCCCAGTGTGCGTGGGCAGGTGTCCACACGGCGTGGGCAGGCGTGGGATGAGCTCACAGAGGCAGGACGATATGAGGTGCCTCTTGTGGGTACTGAGACACACGGTCCAACTGCGTAGTCCGAAGGCTGAGTGGGCAACCCTGCCTGCTCTCCCAGGGCAGTGAGGAGGACTGGGGTAGGGACAACAGCGACATGCTGGTCAAAGGTGAACATTTTGTTAGTTATCAGAAGAGTCAATTCTACTGACTAGTTAACAGCAACATCTGAGATTCACTAGGAATAGATCTCCGGTATTCTCACGACAAAAGAACTGTTAACTGTGTAGTGGTGGTGCGCTGACTGCATGGTTTCATTGTGATAGACACGCCCAGTTGACAGACGATTTTATGGCCAATTAAACCTTAATAAAATGGAGGGGGAAAGTCCCAAATACGCTATCATCTCATACCCACCAGGATGCATACCATCTCAAAAACCAAATAGAGAAAAGATAAAGAGAAGAGCAGTGTTGGTAGACTGTGAGGAAACCGAAACCGCGGTGACTGCTGACGGGTAGGACATGGGAAAGCTACTGCGGAGGACTCCTTGAGGTCAACATGTAAAACATGCACATCCTGCATCGTCTTTCCTGCGTATATATTCAGAGTAACTGAAAGAAGGTCTAAGAGGCACGTTTGCACAATATTCACAGCACCTGCAACAACCCAGAGTGGAAGCAAGTCACATGTTGGTCAGTGGAGGCATGGATAAGCAACGTGCGGTCCGCACAACGCTAGGGAGTGTGGGGTGAGCTTTAGGATGGTGAAGACACTGCGTGGGACAGCCGTGACCCCCTGCAGCACCTGGGTCTGCGTTCCGGCTTTGACCTTGATGCCAGCCTCCCGCTCATACAGATCCTTGCAAGGCAGGAGATGATGGCTCAGGTGGCTGGTCCCTGCCACCCGCTGGGAAACCCAGACTCAATTCCTGGCTCCTGGGTTGAGGCCCACTACTGTAGGCATCCTGGGAGTGAATTGGCAGGTGGGATATATCCGCTTCCTGTTGCTTTTCAAAGAAAAGTTTTTTGTTTGTTTTTGTTTTTAACGGGAGGAAATTCTGACACATGCTGCCTCATGAAAGAACTTTGAGACATCAGGCACGGTCACAAAAGGCCAGATGTCACAGGATCCCACTTCCACGGGGGCCTCAGGTGTTCGGGACAGAGTGCCGGTGGCGGCTGCCAGGGGCCGCGGGAAGCATGGAATAGGCAGTTTGCGTTTCGCTTTTGCAAGATGCTATTTCCCCTGCTCACATCACCTAATTAAATGAACACATACGTTAGTGAGTAGAAGGAAAGCAGCCGCGGCCAGGGAGGCCCACACCTCAAGGCCTCCGATCGGGCTCTCTGGACTAGCTGCCCTCCCCCACTCCCATCTGCTTTGTTTTCCTTCAAGAGCAATTACCTTGTTCATGGGCACAGAGGCAGAGTCAGGCTGTTGTCATGGAAACGAGGTGCCTGGGAGGGGTTGAAGAGAGAACCGGAATTTTCCAGCCTCCAGAATGCAGTGTGTGTACTTGGAAGGGAGGCGGGCTTCCAAATGCCAGCGGGGTGCACTTCAGGTGCACAATGAAAGCATGTTGAGAGACTATGTGACTGCATTCATTTTTCCAGACCCTACCCCAGTGGACAGATACCCTGCAGGCTTTTCCCTCCTTGTAGGGCTGTGATCTGTGTGTCAACGTTTGATGGCAGTTATGACTGAATTCATTCAGGGCTTCTGGTGAACTGCATTGTTATATGAACTCAAAAATACTAACACAAAAATGAAAAGTCACAGAGAAAGAAGTTCACGTGGAGGCCAAATGCAAAAGCACCAACGGAACTGGGAGGGAAGATGCTGACCCAGTGGAGTGCAACTGCGACGCTCACCTGAGACCTGTGTAGATAGACAAATGCAGGGCCAACTCTCACTCTGCTACCTGTGTGTATACACAACTCCAAAGCTGTAATTAACTTGACAGGCAGAGAGACACCAGTGGTTGGTTAAGTTCCCCAACGCCATGCATTTTGGATATGCTATTTGGTTCACTCTATTGTAGCCAGGCAGCATTACAGAAAAAGACTAGTCACCCCTTTATTAGGGCTGGGAAAGTGAAAAGTCCCATGGATTGGAGACCAGAAGAGAGGAAATACGGGGCAACAAGTCAGGCTTCCTTGATTGTTCATCCTAACTTTCTGGGTGCTCACTGGACTGCTGCAGTTCCTGGTCCAGGGCTCCCCACACAGCCTGACTGCTGGGGGTGCGGGGTCACGGTAGCAGTCTCTGCTTTCCATCCCTGGTTCTACCTGCACTCCTGCTGGGCACCCAGATTGTCACAGTGTAGCTGGTGGACTACAGGCCTGGTGGAACTAGTATTACCTTCCAACCTGTAAATTTATACTAGAGCTTGCCACATAACTCGAAATGGAGTTCTCAGATTTATCTAGCAAGATCCCCGGGCTTCTGAATTTTCGCCAGGCAGCCTGTAGATTCTACTGCTTTCCTGGGTTTCTGGAACCTGGTTCTGTAGCAAGCCTAGTCGCGTCTGAGTCTTTTTCGGAACCCTTCTCCCTCTGGTCCACACTTTGACCCGGTGATGCCTTGTTTCTCAGTGCTGGTCGGCTTGTCTAGTTGCTGAGCAGGCTTGGGCAGGGCAAAAGCGACATTCTACCCCTTTCTCATTGTTCTTCCGACCCTTTCCTTTGGCTCAGCTTGGAATGACACTTGCCTTTGTGGCTAATGTGGCTACCTTGCCCAGGGTGGAGACTCCTCATGGTGCAGCACCCTCACCCCAACTAAGTAGTCATTTCCTGCCCTGCTTGGGCTTTTTTTTTAAGCTTCTTCTTCTTTTTTTTTTTTTTTTAAAAATATTTATTTATTTTTATTGGGAAGTCAGATACACAGAGAGGAGGAGAGACAGAGAGGAAGATCTGTGCAATGATTCACTCCCCGAGCAGTTGCAACGGCTAGAGCTGAGCCAATCCGAAGCCAGGAGCTTCTTCCGGGTCTCCCACACGGGTACAGGGTCCCAAAGCCTTGGGCCGTCCTTGACTGCTTTCCCAGGCCACAGGCAGGGAGCTGGATGGGAAGTGGGGCCTCGGGGATTAGAACCAGCACCCATATGGGATCCCAGTGTGTGCAAGGCTAAGACTTTAGCTGCTAGGCTATTGCGCGGGGCCTGCTGCTTGGACGTTTTAACAGTTAATTGCAGGATACACTGTTGTGGGTTAGGGAGCTAGTTCAAAGAGGTACCTTGGAAGCCACGCCTTCTCCACACACGTAATCCTTTCTGCCCACCTGTGACGCTCACCTATCATCACCTGGACCCTGAGAGGGCAGCATTGTGGCATAGCTACTCCCCATGCAAGCGCCCAGAAAGGCTCAAGATAGGGAGGGGTTCTCTCTCTTGGTCCCGTGCTTCCATTGCTCTGGCACTCCGACTCTTGGCCTCCCTGGTACCTGCTTGCTCTCTGGCTTCCCGCCGACAGACTCCAAGGACAGGTAGGTCCTGAACATGGCCCCTGTGTGTCTGTATTCCTCACCCTCTGTTCACTGCTTGTGTGATTCAGTGAAGATGTGAGTACTAAGATGCTTTGTATTTTTAAATTGTGTGCTTTTAAGAGTTCTGGGAGAGGTGATGTCTAGCAGTAATGGAATATACAGGCAGAGAAGCCAGGAAAAGGTGGATGCTTACAGCTTTGTGTGTCCAGGTTGTTTGCTGCATGCCTGTTGGGATAACTTCTTGCTGAGAAGCTGAGGCAAAGGTCTTCAGCTTAATGAATGGACTTCAGGTTAATGACCGTTTGCTCCTCTTAGGGTTTCAATTCAGACTGGATTGCCATATGGACTTGTCATTTGCCCAATCTAGTGGGCCCTGATATCACCAAGCTTGGTTAATAAAGACTCCTTAATACATCCTAGATTTGTCTGGCATCTCACTCTCGCCCTGCAATAACACTAGATACCTGCAGGGGAGAAAGCCCTTGGGGTAGGGGTGGGGGGCATCCCTGCTACCCTCACCATGATGCGACCAACCTAACATGCAGGTTGGTCAGACATAAAGCCGTGGGGGACACAATCAACTCTGAAACTGCATCCCAGTAATAGTGACGGACCCTTATGCAGGAGACACCAGTCCTTCACGTGCACACAACCTACGCTGGCATCATTTGATCCCTGTACAATGGACTTCAGTTATCAGCTACCGGCGTCAGATCTTAGACCACTGCCAGAATAATGATAATCCATTCACTCAGAGTGTTTGGACCAAAGCTGTGGGGCAGATCTAACCAATTACTAAAAATGGGCAAACAACATTCACTCCTTTTAGATTCATTCTCCCCGCCCCCCCAATCAAGGTTCAATAACAGCAACAGAAAACACAAGAAACTCCCCCCCCCCACCCCCCGTGCAAAAAAGTCCTCATCCTCCAGGTCTCTCACAGCAACACTGAACGCCTTTGATCAAGAATGAGCACCCGGGGCGTCAGCCCACCACCCATCACCAAGGAACAAGGGAACACTGGGAGCAAACATCAACACGAGGCTTTCTCGTCTCTCACAGCATTCCACTTACACGACGCACAGATTTTCTTTCTCTCCAAAAATCATTTTAACCCTTCTTTACCAAGAATATATGCTGCTTCTGGCTTCCTCCACAACTTTTTTTCCTACCTCCTGGATCCTCCATCCACATCCTTCAACAATCCTTAGCCCCTCTAAACTAAGAGAAGACAGAATCTTACCGTGTGGTTACTTTTTGAATCTAGGTAGGAAAACGGGAAACAGTGCTTATACAATTACACTTAGCCAAAGTGTGGTGAGCGCTAGGAATCCCAGGGAGGTTTGCATGCCCACAGACAAAATATTAGCCAATAGCGTGTGATGAAAAGGCACAGCGCTGAAGACGGAATCAACAATATATCCAGAGAATAACAACCCCATGGCAACAAGACTTAAAGCAGGTGCTTTCCAGGACTCAGCAACTCAACAGCATTTTACCAAGTGCAGCGAGGTTTTATCTCTCAGACCTGTAAGCCCATGACGGGGGCGGGGGGGGAGGCAGTGGAGACAGGACAAATTGCAACTACATGGTAGGCATCGCCTGAACCTAGAAGAGGTCTTAAAGAGATTGGCAGGGTGGGTCCTGGGGCCTGCCTGCGAGGTGGGTGTTGGGTTCTTGAACCCCAGGGCCTGGAGCTTCTGGCATGGCATAGGTTGCCTGTCCCAGGGCCTGGAGCCTGCCTGTGAGGTAGATGTTGGTTTTGTGAGCCCCAGAGGTGGGGGATCCAGCAGGGCTTGGGAGGCCTGGCCTGGGGCCTTGAATTTGCCTGCAAGAACGTGTCCTACTTAATAAAACAGACGGAGCAATGGACACAGGCCCTGTTGTGATAGGAGAATAAGGCAGCTCATTTGGTGCTGCAGCAGAAGAGCAGAACTAACTGGACAACTACCCCAAACAAACGATGATAGCAAAGGATCTCTGTGAATGGAGCCAGTGGACATTGGGTGACGTCATCCTCGGATCGGTGCAATCAGCAGCATTTCAGAACTATCCAAACCTGGACAGAACCCTCAGAAAACGTGCACATTGAGACTCTGGGTTGATAGGAGGTGGCGGTTCCTCATCCCTGGGTACTGAGATGTGTGGACAGTCATGAGTGGTTCCCCCTTTGTCTCTCCTTCCCCCAGAAACAACAAGAAGAAATAGCAAATTTGTAAGCAAATGAGTTCACCCAATTTTCTCTAAACCTCAATCCTTCCACCCTGATCAACTATGTAATCATTATAAAAAATAAAAATTACATAAAAAGAGGTGGGCAGGGATATTTGCACAATTTAGCAACAAAACAGGAGCCCCGTGGGCCACAGGGTGGGGGTGGAGAGCCGCTCTGGGCGGGGCACAGGGTTCTGCAGGAGCTCTGGTCACTGGCAAAATGGCAGGTAAAAACAAACCTTGTTTTCACCAGTTCTTTCCAGCGGCAGGGAACAGACTTCTGCAGCCTTTAGAAGAGGCAGGGGAAAGGCTAAAAGTCTAGACACGGAGCCTTCCTCACAGTGAGGTTGCTTGGGCCTTGGTGCTGCTCTCAGTTCTAGCCCCAGGTTGGGCAGCAAGACAGACCAACCCACAGCAGTCTTCACACCAGGCAGCTGATTGGAAATACACCGTCAACCCGGTAGTCGAGACCAAGAAGCACTGTTTCAGAGAGAGGTGTGGGGTTCAGGAAGAGAGAAGAGAATGGGGTCAGTTGCTTTACCTGGCAGCCTCCTATCAGCAGCCATCCCATATCCAGAGCAGGCTGGGGTTGCCCACCCATTTCCTAGGCGTCCCAAGCATGTCTGTTTGATTTCTCCCTCCTGATGTGACAATATCTTCCTAGAGATGACGGCCTAGCGAGGGAGATGTTCACAAACAAACCACCCGCCCCAGAGCTCACGCCAGGCTGCCTCCCCTGTCTTCTCCCATTCTGGGCTGCCATCTGCCCAACCTCCTTCGCCCAGGGCCGCTGAAGTTACTCAAACCAGCCCATTCTCCACATGCTCACCACTATGGGAATCATACTAACCCAAGTCTCTCCCATCTTCCCTCCTGTTTACAGAGAGAGGGGGAGACACAGATAGAAGTTTTTTTTTATCCACTAGTTCACTGCTTAGATGGCTGCAATGGCCAGAGGTTGGCCAGACCAAAGCCAAGAGCTTCATCCAGGTCTGGTACATGGGTGGCACTTGAGCCAGCTTGCACTGTTCACAGACACATTAGCAGGGAGCTAGATCTGAAGTGGAACACTGCAGCAAGCACCCAAATGGGATGCTGGCATTGTAGGCTGGAGCCTTGACCTCTCAAGTCACAGCGCTGGCCCCGTTGCTCTGTTGTTAACTATCTTCGTGTTCATGGGACACAGTGCCTGGATTTAGGGTCTACTCCAATCCAGTATGACTTTGCCTCCACTGGATTATACCTGCTAACAAGGTCATGTTCACACACAGAGTCAGCCTTTCAATGTACCTCCTGGTGTGTGTGTATGAGGAGGCATGAGCTTTGAGACCCCCCACTGGCATCTCTAGCATTTTTCCCACGTTGTCCAGGGCCTTTCCTCCCATCCCCTGAACACACCAGGCTGCCTCCTTCCCGCCGAGGCACACACTCACAGTCCTGCTGTAGCAGCTCTCCGCTCCAACACACTCACAGTCCTGCTGTAGCAGCTGTCCGCTCCAGAATGTCCAGCTGTTTCCTCACTGCCATGCAGACTAGACCAAAGCTCCCATGCAGATCTTTCCTGACCACCATCTGAGGTAAGTACACAGCTCCCTCCTGCCACACTCACTTTAACAGCTACGTTTAATCTTCTTTACAGTATCCAGAACTGTACACCTGAGAGTCATCTAACACCCCCATTTATGAACCTTCAGTCCTTTAACCAGAGTACAGGTCCCAAAGGCTGTGGACCTGCAGTAACCCTAGCAATTGAAAAATGCATGGATACCAGGTGTTCATTTGTTATTTGCTGAGTGTGCCTGATTGGATGAGTAGGTGGGCAGATACACTGGTGATGGGTATCTAGCTAGACAGATACCCATAACAGAAGGGTGATGAGTGGATGGAAGTATGGGCAATATAAAGCCAATAAATGGATGGATGATAGATGGACAGCTAGTAGGTTGCCAAGTCCCCACAGCACCCTAACCTTCTATGTGCCTCTCCCATCAGTGTGTCTGGATTTGTTGATTCCCGCAATGAAACACACTCAGGGTGGGTTTTCTGACCTGGGAATGGTTTAGATGCCAATAGTGGGAGAGGAATCTGTTTGAACCTTTCTGATGATCAGACTACCAACCACAGGTAGTATTAACTCATAACAGAACTGGCTGTGGTCTATGGCAACAACTCACTGAACTGACTCTTACAGCGTGTGGCCTCACTGCATGAAGGTAGAGATGGGAGGGGGAGATCACAGCCTCTTTGTGATATGAAGTAGCAACGCCAGGTGACGTGACGCCATCAACGTCAGGATGTATTGTTTCCACTGAACAATACATTTTTTGAAAAAATGTTTTACATCGTGAGGGCAGAATGATAAACTGCAAAAATACAGTCTTAGTTTTCAAGCATGAAAACACGCCCAGGACTCAAGGCAGTGAAAAAGACTTAACAGAACTGTAACAACAGAAAAGCAGGGATCTGGGCCGTGCTCCGCCTGACTTGGGAGGAAAACACAACACATCAGCAGCCTGCCCGGAGGGCCGTTCATCCCCTCTGGCCCAGTAAGTCCACTTCCGGCAGTTCTTTCTAGGGAATTAACGAGGCCCAGGGAGGCAGAACTGAATGGAGACTGGGCGGTCTGTGTTTCCCCAGGAGAGAAATGTTAGGAAAACGTTTTCCGGGCCGTGTGCCCTGAAGCAGCCCTCCCTGGACGTGCCAGCTCACACTGGGCCGCTGATTGCTTCAAGCTGAGATCATCTGAAGCAACCTCAGGAAGGGCCACAGGGACTCTCTTTCCTGACGTTCAGCTGTAAAGATTCTTTGCAGAGATCTGCCCTTCACATACCAGGGACCGAAATAGCTCTGATCGCCGGAGCCCGCTTATTGGGAACACAGTGAACCTGGATAAACAATCTCTTTGAAGTTGCCCTTATCACATACCAGCTTCTCTGCCCCATATATCTCTGATGACAGCCCCAGCACAGAAACCCACCAGTCTGTCAGCCCCCCCCAGATTTATTGCTCTTTGTCTATAAAGTGTGGAAGCACAGAAACCCACCAGTCTGTCAGCCCCTCCAGATTTATTGCTCTTTGTCTATAAAGTGTGGAAGCTCATGCCTTGGTCATTTCTCTGGACTCTTCCCTTCCTTTCCACGTAAATCTACGAAAACATCCATGTTTTGCTTTTGTTAAAGAATATTAACTGGTTTCCTGGATCCAGCCAAGCAGACCACATTGATGAGGCCTGGGGGGGGTCACCCTCTCTTCCTATACCACTTGGCTCAGTTGAACCCTTAGGTAAGAGGGCTTCAAAATTCTGGCAAAATGCACAGCGTGAACAGCAGAGTTTTCAAGATTTTTTTTTTTTTTTTTTTTGCACCAAAACATTTTAGTTCTGTTTTTCCATGACCTTTTACAAGTTCTCTCCTGCTTCCCAATCCCTCTCGAGGAGAGAGATGAAGAGCCTGGTGCCATTCCTTAAGGCAGCCATGTCACGTGTCCCATGGCCTTTGGCTTCCACCAGGGCCAGAAGGAAGGTGCGACCGGGCTGGAGACAGGCCTCCAACGACACAATGAGGGTAAAACCTGGTTGCTGGGCTTGACCTGATGCCACTGAACTGACATCCTGAGGGGAGGCATTCTGAACACTCCTATACAGAGGTGAGCGCATGGAGGGAGGGTGGCTGCAGCACAGCCAGGGATAGAGGCCTGGGGTGCCTCCTGTCAGACCTCTAGTCTCCTGAGCTGTGAAACAACGCACTTCCGTGTGCATTAAGCCATTCAGCCTGCGGTGCTGTCACCACAGCCCCAGGTCACCAATACAAGTAGGACACACAGGTCTAAGTGTGTGTGTACAGGGCCTTCACCTGCTAAACTGAGGCCCACCCACCCACTGAGGGCCACCTCCCTTCCTTAGAGCTGGCTGGTGTCCGACATCCGCCACACCCTTGAAATACCTTCACAGCAATGTGTCTGAGAGCCAGGCAGCAGATACCGGCCAAGTGAGTCCCCAGAAGAGCCCATATCACTCATCTCCAAGGCCTGGTGATTAGGATTCCTGGGTTTTGCCTTGAGGCAACTCTGTCTCCATGTTTCTCCCACACTGCCTCCTTCACTGTCTCTCTCCTGTGCCCTGCGATCACTTCTCTGTTGTACTGCAGTCACCAGTCTTGGCCTTAAAGCCACGCTGGAGCCCAGGAGTCCGCCACCTTGCAGGTAATGTTGTTTATGAAAGTCACTCCCTTTTTGAGGGTCAAAGACACAATGTCCGTTTCTTAGAACCAGCAGGCATTTAGCTCTGAATCAAGGAGGATATCCTCCAGTTAATTACCCACATGAACTTTCCAGAGACTGTGGGTATCCGGTTACACATGTCTGAGTCTTTTCTTTCTTTACATTTATTTACTGATTTGGAAGTCAGTTACAGAGAGTGAGAGTAAGAGAGATGTCTTCCATCTGCTGATTCACTCCCCTGACTGTTTCAATGGCCAGGGCTGAGCCAGGTCAAAGCCTGGAAACAGGAATTTTTTTGGGGTCTCCCAAATGGGAAGCAGGGACCCAAACTCTTGGGCCATTTTCACTACTTTCCCAGGCTATTTGTAGGGAGTTGGATTGGAAGTGGAGCAGCTGGAACTCAGCACTCTAACGGGATGTGGTTGTTGCAAGCAGCAGCTTAACCTCCTAAGCCACAGCCTTCTGATGCCTTCTGGCATCAGCCTTCTGAGCTTTTCCTATTCATCTGAGAAGAGCTGAGACAGCAGTGTTTGGGGTTGGAGCTGGGAGGAAGGTTTTCTATTATCTCCGTTCCTTGAGTATCAAAGGACAACACAGGTAACTTTATACTCTTGGGGTGAGGAGTACAGCACAAAGCAACACACACACACAGAAGTGTGGCTGAAGGTGATGGCATAACAGTCAAAAATCTGCACGCAGAGGAATGGGAGACTCTAAACCAAATCACAGGCAAAACAGAGCGTGTGTGGCAGCCACAGGCATTCCAGACTAACTTACAACCCTTTGTAATTGCAAATTCACAAAGAGAAGTTGAACATTAAAACAGAAAAATGGCAAAAAGGAAAAGAGTACAACATTAAAGATTTGAAAATACTTTGGAAAAAAATCTCAAAATGTTGACAGAAATGTTTATAATTGTAGAACTCAAAAACTGAAAATGAGCCAAATGTCCGTCAACAGGAGAAGAAATTGTAACACAGCCGTACTAGGAAATACTACTGAAAAATGAAAATGAACAAGTAAACACACGTATCAATATGTATGACAACATGGGTGAATCTCAGAACATCATCCTAGGTGGAAAAAAAGACAAAAAAGATGATGTGGCCCCACTTGCATGAAAGTCCATAAACCATAAATTGGAGGTGAGTGAGTGATCCTAGATCAAGTTTGCCTGGTGCTAGGGCACAACAAAGCAAAACATTACAACGCAGGGTTCTGTGTCTTGCCTGCAGCAACTTTGTTCATGGCAGTGAACATCACCAAATGCAGGTCTCAAAGTTGACATGTATATGCATGTTGTATCTCCAAAAAATTCAGAGAAAGCTTTTTCAGTGTCAGCCTCTGTAGCAACCATTTCACTGTGTATATGTATCCCATAATAGCACACTGTGAACCTCAAGTACATAGAATGCAACTTATCATTAAAGAATTAAAATCTCACAGATTTCTACGCCCTGGTATAAAATTACTGTCAGGGCACAGCAGAGTGGAATGTGGTGGGAGGTGCAGACAGTCACGCTCCTTCAACATGTCTTAGGCTGGGAGCGTGAATTCGCCCACACAGGCTGACTCAGCAGCCGGCCTTTCCATGGCAACTGCTGCAGCTTGAATCAGTGGATCCAAGCAAATCAATGCTCTTGAAGAAGAGCCGGAGTGGGGGTTCCAATCTGCAGATTTCTCCATTAGTGCTAGCACGGTGGTCATTTTGTGTCTTAAAGGGGCACCATAGTAGAGCCCACTGAGCCACTGTCTTCTATTTGAGCTGGAAGTCTCCATCATGTGAACTGGAAATCTCTATCATGTCAACAGAAAGGAGCTGTGTGAAGAAAAGAAAATAATAATAATAATAATAGTAAACAAACGAAAAACAATTTAAAAAAAAAAGAGCTGTGGCTTTTGAGGCTGTGTGAATATGTTGGCTTCACACCACTAAAACATACCTGGTGCACTTCAGATTCTCGCTACAGACCCAGCCTGGAAGATGTCCAGCTATGCCCTGGCTCCTGGTCATCCCTCCTCCTCTGATTCCTCCAGCACTCCCCTCCTAGGCCTATTTACTGCTTTGTGATTTCACGACCTGGAGCACACTCCCAAGTTTTACACTCCAGATCACATGGAGTTTGACTTTTCCATCTTAGTTACATCCCCCATGTGCCTCCTTAACAATGAGAGGCAAAGGTCCACCTGCACATCGGCTAAGAACATTCTCCAAAGTCCACTCACCAAAATAACCTCCAAATCCTTCCCTGTCTAGCTCCACAGGATGGTGCTTATTAGATCATGGCCTCAAACACGGTCACATGTGGAAATAACTTATTGCAAGTTTTGCTTTTATTTACGTTTGTCTCACTCTCTGAAAACTTTCCATATTTTATTGTTAGTTCACATTTTTCTGTGGATATCATTTATAAATAAATTGGAGTGTGTTCAAATAATTAATAAGATTTCCCTGTGGCCAGCATGACTTTTTATGTTCCATCTTTAACCAGAATCCCTTTTGATTTCTGTTGGTTCTGGCACAACAGCCTCAGCGACACTCAAAACCGACTTCATCAGGTCTTTTAAACTGTCTTGTTGGCAGCTCCACTCAATAATCTGTCCAAACGCCTTCTCCAGTTACTGCCTAAATGGCTCCCTGCACTCGATTCTCTCTGATTCTGCAGCATTCATGAAAGCTCAAATGCTAACCTATCATGGGTTGACTAGATGTTTCAAAATTGGTTGTGCTGGAAACTCAAGGGGCAAAGGGTCTCAGTGGGCACTATCGCCACGACGAACACAAACAGCTCTTCCATATCAGCAATCAAAAGGGGAATGCAGATCAAAACCAGCGTGTCCACCAGAGGGGCCAGCATGAGAGAGGTGACAGGTTGACAAGCATGTGGACAAACTGGAACATCCTAAATGCTGGTCGTGATGCAAAGGTGATAAAACCACTCAGAAAAGCAGTTTGAAGTTCCTTAAATGACTGAATACGGAGTTATCACACAACCCAGGAATTCCACCCTGAGGCATCCACACAGCAGAAATGAAGACCTGAGTCTTTAGGAAAACAGACACACATTTTACAGTGACATTAGTTATAATATCCAAAAAGTGGCAACATCTCAAATGTCCACCAAGTTCGGAATACATAAAATATGGCGTACCTCTATGAAGAAATATTATTCAACCACAAGGAAGAATTAAGTCTTGAAACACATTACCTCATGGATGAGCTACAAAATATTGAGCTAACTGAAAGAAGCCAAATGCAAAATTATATATGATTCAAAATATGAAATTATACAGAGGCATGCAGTGGACTCCTAGGTCGCTGATGGGTGGGAGCAGTGGGGGCCGGCTGTTCATGTACCAGGATGGTTTGAGAATGATTAAGGCAACATTTTCACAACTCTAGGAATTACTAGAACCCACTAAAATCTACACTTTAAATGGATGGATTGCATAGTATGTGAACATTTCAGTATATTACTTAACAAAACTTCACAGAGTATTTATTTAGCTTTTCTGGGAATGTGTTACTGGATTTTGCTCCATAACAGTAGTTGGCATTATATGTCACCAGATAAAATACCCAGGCACAACCACCAGCTTTATGCCAGGCCTCCTTCACAGACACACATGGTGCATGGTGGACACTCAGGGAGTGAGGGGGTAAGACAATCACCCCAGGAAATCAGAGAGAGCAATAAAAAAAGAGGAGAGACTGCTGAATTATGGCAATCAGGGACATAATCTGCAGAACAGATGGCCAGTATTTAATATTTGCAGGGTTTGCAAGTTGAGGTCTCCAGAACACTGGCTGGGCTGTGCTCTTTCCGAGAAAGCCAGTCCCTTCCTGAGCTGGATGGCAATGTATAGGCTGCTTGGATTCCAGTCCAGAATGTAGCTCATTAATCAGACAAAATTCCATGGTGGGTTGTTCAACCAAGGTTTTATCTGGCAACTGAGCCAGATGTTGACATTCTAACTACTTCTGAAAAACTGTGTCTCCAGTCAGAAAGATTTCTACCACCTAAACTCCTATTTATTTAGGTTAGGCCCAAATGCTTCCTGCAACAACTAAGGCCTTTTTGAGGGACCCAGAGCAATGAACTTTTCTTAAAGACATTTCTATTTCCTATGAGCCATTACTATTTACCATGTTTTGCTTTCTGCTAGCTGTTGGAAGAAAAAGGTGGAATTCTTTTCACAGTACATTTCATTTGACCCAATATTCCAAAAATATTATCAATGGCAATGCAGAATAACCATGAGAATTTTGACAATATTTTACAGCCTTCATTCACATGAAACCTGTTGTGCAGTGTAGGTCATCTCAGTGGCCAGCAGCCACACAGCAAGTGCTTGCTGGCCCGGTGGCTTCTCAGCTGGACACTTCAGTCGTGGAGCTGTGTCTGCCTAGATGGCACAGTGTTCTGGGGCAGGGAGAGGGCCATGGCCACCACTGCAGCGAGGCCAAAAAAACAAAGAGTATTTTTGAAGTTCTGAGATAAAGACACATATGTGAACTGATGCAAAGTTATGGACCTATAAACTTGACTTCACCAAAGTTATTAAGGTTTGTGTGGGAGGAACCTCTTCCATTAACAAGAATTACACGGCCAGCTCCAGTCAAATCCAAAGAAGTCCTGACAAGATTTTAAATTCCAATTTTCACAGTTGAAATCCACCCATGTCTACAAAGAGAGATGATGTTTAAGGACTTGTACAGAATCAAGTCAGAGAAAAAGCTGAACTAAAAATGTGGGCAAGAAAATGAACAGAAGAGTTGGAAGAGGACGTTTGAGGCATAAATACACATTCCACCATGAAATAACAAAACATATATCTAAACCAAAAAACAAGGTAATGATATCATCATGCCGGAGTTAGGAGTGCTTCCGGGGGAGGGACATTCTCAACACGGGTGATTGAGCCTGGGCTTGATGACGGACACCCAAGTTTATAAAGTGCTGGTACTTTGGTGTACGGAGCCCTGGTCAGGGAATCTGCTGTTTGCAAACGTCCACAGAGCGCTTTTCATCTCTCTGTCCTTGACTGCAACAAGTGGACAGCCAGTCGGCCCGGAAAGGCTCGCCCAAGGGTGTTAGCTTTCAATCAGGATGCATTCTTTGCTCCCTAAATGGATGTTGATGTTTGAGGAATACTTAAATCATATGAAAACATGTTCAACAAGAAAGGCCAACCAACTACTTTTGTATGCTTCAGGGTAATTTCAAGCAAAAAACCATTCATTTGCTCCAATTGAGGACTTCCTGTGCACAAGACGCTGTATGAGGCCCTGGCATTGCTACAAGGAACAAGAATTGCCAAGAGAAAAAAAGGAAAACACTTCTTTGGAGCAAAAAGTGGCACCATTTATGAGCAAAATACATGTTTTCCTTTGTCTAATGAAGGCAACAGTACAGTGGTGTGCCGGCCGCATTCATTTCAACATTTATTGCATGACAATGACATGTGAGACACCGGGTGAGACACTCAGAATGATTGTGCTTCAAAAACTAAACACCAGGGTGAGGGCTAACCTTCCAGCAAGACGAGAACGGATCACAGATGAAGCTAGTTGCTTTAGACCGTTCGTGTCTCTCCAACATCTAGATGTGAGGTCCTAACTCACAGTGTCATGGCATCAGAAGCTGGGAAGCTTGGGAGGGGGATTCGGTCTGCGGGTGGAGCTAGTCATCCTCACACGGGAATTAGTGCCCTGGAAGAGACCCCAGCACTTGGAAGATCCACCGTACACCCCTGTGACTACAGTTGAGGGTGAGTGGACCACACAAAGTCTCTACTGAGAACAGATGTGACATATTCTCACTTATCCAAAGTCACAAGTATGTGAAGTGATAAGACCATTCTTCAGTGTAAGGTTTCAAAAATCAGCTTGTTGTTGGTTCTCAATTTCAAAAAGGAATAATAATTTAAAAAAATATTTGCCTAAGACCTTTTGGAAAAGACTCCGGAGGGAGCCTGGGAGGACTCATTAACCTTAAGGAATGGGCCCTCACCAGACACGGAGCCTTCTACCGCTTTGCTCTCCGCCTTCCCAGCCTCCGGACCTGGAAACACAGACCCGTGCTGTGCACAAGCCACCCAGCCTCGGACACCAGCCACAGCAGCCTGCTGGCTCGGCTCCAGTGCCAGGACTCGGTGGAGGAGAACCGTAAGTGCCTCAGCAGTGGGTGGCTGGGCCTCAACAGCACATTTCAGGGTGCATCTGCTGGCCTCTCCCCGAAGCCACTGCAAGCACGCACATTAACTTTCTTCGCTGCCCTCAGAGCCTCTGAAAGAATCGGTTTTCCATTCTCATTCGCCATTCCTGCTTATTTCTCTTGAGATCCACTGAAGACGTTGAAATAACAAGGAGAATAATAAATGAGCAGTTTTTTCTGGACCCTAACGTCTGCCCTACAACCAGAACATTCTATCACAGACAGACTTGCGGTGGGCAGGCAGGCGGCAGGCGCTGGCTGCACGTAGTTACCCATTCTTCCAAGAAGACGTGTATTAATTACGTGGCTGCCCTGCGCTCGGTGTTTTTTCGAACCTGCAAGTATTTGCTTTTGTGAAGCTTGGAAAACCCCAGGCTCTGGAACGCTCTCCTCGGCCCTCTCTCCATCTTCATGGGCAGAGCTTTCCTCGGTGACAGCCTGCGCCCATATCCGTCACCCACGGCGAGTCAAGGGTGGGAGCTGGGGAGAGCCGCTAGCCATGAATTACCAGAGCCAGCTCAGGGGAGTCTTGCAGGGTGGGCTGAAACTCACTGCTCCCCCCACCAGGGGCTCAGATGAGACCCCCTCTTTTGAAAATCAAATGAATCTGAAATCAGAGCTTTGCATCCACATTGTTAGCATCCTGTTGGCCGGAACCCGCTCTCCTCTCCCGGAGAACAAATGTCATCTGGGGAGTTTGAAGCTCTTGAGGTTCGATGCGAGAATGAACGGCAGAGAACACAGCTTGAGTTCGCGCCCATTTAACGAGCTCCCATGCCTCTGTTGCCACGAGAGGGCATTTTGGGGGTGACTATTTTGTGCCCTTTCTGCTCTGGTGTGGCTCACAGCTGCAGCAGCATCATCTGGGTCCCCACCCCCCAGCCGAGACCTACTGAGTCAGAGCTGGCATGCAGAATTCCCTGACAAGGCACAGCACGCTGCAGCTGGACAGGCATGTTACATGCTACATGCCACTGAGCAGCAGCTTTGGGCTTACAGTATTTCCTTGCTGACTCATCTCCACACCACTCTGTAGGTGAGGAAGGACCTTGGCTGAAGAGCCTGGTGCTGTGCTCTGCCTTTAGCCCCTGGCACAGCAGCATCCTCTCCCTTCCCAAGCTCTGTTCATTGTCAAGAGCTCATGTCTCCATCTGCAGCCCCACCCTCATTCTTGACTGCTGTGCTGCAGTATTCCCGACACCCACTTCAACAATACAACATGCTTCTCTTTAGGATTCAGTTCCATCTATGCCCCGTGTCCTTCCTGTCCCTTCTCCTCCTCTCTGGAGCTCTGTCCCAAAGAGCACTAAGGCATCCGTCGTACTGAACTCACTTCCCTCCTGCGCACTGACAATGGTTTTAGGCTCGCAGCCTCTTGGGGAGAACTGAGACACAGAATGTGCTGCAACATCTTCCCACGATCCTCCCCTGGGACTCCCATCCAGACTGTGCTCCTCAAACCCCAGGGGCATCAGAACCCCCAGGGGGGGCAGAAGGAGGAGGCGTGAGTGAAAGCCAAAGGACTAGCACATCTACCACCGACGCTGCCAGCCTATGGACTGCACTTTGGGAACCACAACTTTAAAATCACAAGTTACAGAGAGAACCCACCTTCCAAAAACATGGGCTGGCACTGTGGCATAGCCTGCAACAATAGCTTCCCATATGGGCACTACTTCTGATACAGCTCCCTGCTAATGACCTGGGAAAGCAGGAGCATGACCCAAGTCCTTGGGTCTCTGGACCCACAGGGGAGACCCGGAGAGACTGCCCAGTTCCTGGCTTCAGACTGGCCCAGCTCTGGCCTTCGCAGCCATTTGGGGAGTGACCAGTAGCTGGAAAGTCTCTTGCTGTAAGTCTAGCAAATAAAAATAAATAAATCTTTTTTTTTAATGTTCAGCTATTTGACAGGCAGTTATAAAGAAAGAGAGAATGACAGGGAGACAGAGTGGGAAAGAGAGAGAGAGGGAGAGAGAGAGAGAATATCTTCTATCTACTGATTATCTACTGATTCACTCCCCAAATGATTGTAATGGCCACAGCTGGGCCAGTCTGAAGCCCGGAGCCTGCAACTCCTTCCTGGTGTCCCAAGTGGGTACAGGGGCCCAAGAACTTGGGTCGTCTTTCTCAGGCACACTTAGAGGGAGCTGGAGTAGAAGTGGGGCACCCAGGACTCAGACTGGTACCAGCAGCGCAGGCAGCAGTTTAATTTCCTGTAACACTGACCCATGCGATATTGTTCTTGTGCTCTGAAATCACAGTTGAAGTATTCAGGAGGGACACCCATGATATTTATGCTTAACATGATAAACTTTGACACACTTGTACAAGACAACTGCAGAATGCTCACAAAAAGTAAAAAAATTATTTTTTGATGCACAAATATCTTAAGTTCACATATAGCCTCCCCCCCCAAAATACACATTTATTATCAAGTTTTTGAAGATTTCTCACAGATTTTGAAGATTTCTTGAAGATTTCTAGTAGTTAGAAATGGACACACACACCCCGGGGCTTCCTTGCCCCATGTCACCACCCATACTGTGTTGATTGCACGCAGGTAGAGTTCCTGTGACAACTTATTTACTCACAGGTATTTGAACTCTGGTGCTTCAGCTCATGCTGTGAAGACAGCGGGGAGAGGGGCTGCTGGCCTGAGACCTGAAGCAGACCCCTGGTGCTTCTGAGGTAGCTCTACATGGCAATGAAGCAACAGATGCTCCTCCAGTTGTCACAAGGTCTGTGCCCACCCAGGCTGTGCCATTGCCAGTGGTCACTTCCACCCACCCTTGGCCTCCACTATGGTCAAAGCCACTCTATGTTGGTCTCCAGGCTCCACCACACCCTCCAGGCCCTCCCCAATAGGCACCATTATCCTCTTAAAAACAACAATAACAAACAAACAAAAACCACAAATCAGTCCTCCTCTGTTTGCAGGTAGTGAGCGATCTATCGACTCCTATTCACTCTGTTGCTTTGACTGACTAGTTAATGCCCACGTAGGAATGCACCCTTGGTGTGAACTTGCCCATTTGTGCTAAGAGTGTCTATGATGGCCATGTGGGCACCTTGTGTGTAAAATGCATAAATGCAAATCAAGCTCATAAATACCCCTGCCAGGAATGGTAAATCCTGTGGCATTCTTCTAATCAGAAACCAACAGTCCATTTCAGTCAAGCAGGATGAATAAGCTCTTACTACAATAAAGTGAAATCATAACATGATATAAAAGGGATAAAGGAACAAATAATCATGCTCTTTCAAAATAGAATCCTACTTCACAGATTTCACGATCACCTTCAAGAAGAAAGGTGTTACACTTCAAACAAAGTATCATCCCGGTTTCGCGAGCACCTGAGAGTGTGTGGGCAGGCACATGAGAGAAGGTCAACAATGAAGCAAAATACAGCCAATGTTTTCACTGGATTATGCGATTATGAGGAAAAAATCTGCATCATGAAGTCCAGAACACTAAAAGCGTTCACTGTCTTTGATCAGTAGTCATGAGGTGTAAGCCTGTATCCAGACATGAGGGCACAGGTGTGTGAATATGACCAGTAGTCATGAAGTGTAAGCCTGTATCCAGATGTGAGGGCACAGGTGTGTGAATATGACCAGTAGTCATGAGGTGTAAGCCTGTATCCAGATGTGAGGGCACAGGTGTGTGAATATGACCAGTAGTCATGAGGTGTAGTCATGAGGTGTAAGCCTGTATCCAGACATGAGGGCACAGGTGTGTGAATATGACCAGTAGTCATGAGGTGTAAGCCTGTATCCAGATGTGAGGGCACAGGTGTGTGAATATGACCAGTAGTCATGAGGTGTAGTCATGAGGTGTAAGCCTGTATCCAGACATGAGGGCACAGGTGTGTGAATATGACCAGTAGTCATGAGGTGTAAGCCTGTATCCAGATGTGAGGGCACAGGTGTGTGAATATGACCAGTAGTCATGAGGTGTAAGCCTGTATCCAGATGTGAGGGCAGGTGTGTGAATATGACCAGTAGTCATGAGGTGTAAGCCTGTATCCAGATGTGAGGGCACAGGTGTGTGAATATGACTATTTCTGCAGTCAGGAAGGGGCAGGTCCCACAGGAAAGTGGGACAGCATCTGTCTCTGCCTACATCAGTGTGGTAGATTCTCCTTTTCTGTGCTAAAAGATTCCATTTACACAGACAGCTGCAAGCAGCTGGAACAGCAGAATTCCTGCAAGGGAGGACTAGGGATAGCATGTGCCCTGGGCCTATAATTTGCATGATATTTTGATGCATTCATAAAGTTTATGAAAATGCATGCAAACGTTTATGAGACAGAGAGGGAGAAAGAAGAAAAAAACAAATGAATCAAGCTGAAATTCTTATTGACATAGGCATAATTTCCACCCATGGTGAAATCTGGGTTAACCACACATGTGCATAACCAGGGGATTAGTGTCCATAAAAACCTGTGATGTGCACACAAAAGCTCTCAGTTTGGGCCAAGACTCCAGACAGGCAAGTAGTCCATCGGAAAAGGAAGAGACTGGAACTTCACCCCAAAGATCTCAGACGAAAGCTAGGGAAGGTCGACATGGAAGAACGCAGTCTGCCAAGGAGAGGGCTAGCGTGAAGCATTTGGAAACATGTGTCTCCAGAACAGAGGCAAACACGAGGGTGTTTCCAAGAAATCCAACCGCTTCCTGCTTCTGCGCTGTCTGGTCTCCCGCCGAGCACAGCACTCAGGAACCACAGCGAGTCTTTGAACTGAAAGACAATCTGATGGCTGGCCCAGGCAGCAACATTGAAGCAGCTTCATTCGGAGGGCCACAAATTTCCAATTAGACATGTGCCTCCCAACCAACCTCTGGTCCCAACTCAGGTCCCGTCCGAATCTCTCCTGCAGCAGTGGGATCTGGGGCCCTCGAAGCATTCTGGGGTTTCTGGGTACAAGAGGGGCAGAGTCTGAGGCAGGAGTGAGAATATTTTTTGTGATCACATGGTAGGAAATGCCTTACTTAAGACCACCCAAATATCAACACATACAAAATCAGGGTATTCAATCTGCTCACAAACACTGACAATGTGGAGGCATGAGTCTGTGCTCCGGGTGAGATTCAGCAACTCCCTCAGTAAAATCATGTCGCCATGCAAAGTCAAGGATTCCCATCACTCATTCCCAGATGAGGCAAAAGAGAAAAGCTGAACACCACTGAGGAGAGATGGAAAGGACTCTGAAAAGCGAGTTCATGAAAAACAAAATGCAAACCCTTTCAGAAACACTTGTCATGCAGAATTGGAAGTTCATATTCACTGAAGCCCCAAGGTGTGAGTGAGGCGAGTGACCGCTCGTGGATGAGTAGATAAACAAACTGTGGCCCTTCCAGGAGCCAGTGCTGTGGCAGAGCACGCAAGGCCACCACCCACAGTGCCAACAGCCCTATGGGTACCAATTCAAATGCTGGCTGTTCCACTTCCAATCCAGCTCCCTGCTTGTGCTCCTGGGAAAACAAGCTCAAGTACTTGTCCCTGCACCCACACGGGAGACGTGACGGAAGCTCCTGGCTCCTGGTTTCAGACCACTGCAGCCATCTGGGGAGTGAACTAGTAGACGGAGGCTCTAACTCTGCCTTTCAAACAAAAATAAATCTTTACAAAATGTAGTCTATGCAGACAATGGTGTGTGACTCGGCCTGAAAGAGGAGTGAGGCTCTGCTGTACGCAGCCATATGCGTGAGCCTTTTAGGATTTTCTGCTAAGAAAAAACATCCAAATGCGTAACAGCACTGACTGTACTTCTCACTCATCGGTGGTCCCTAGAGCAGTCAGAGGCACAGGCGGGAACACATCTAGAAAACTCAAAAATACTAAAACACACAAAATTACAAAATAACAAAATTGTTAGGGGGTTTCTGAATAAAATGTTACGTGGATTCCTTGAAGTGTAGTATGTGTCTGATGACACCTCTCTGGACCCGTCACGTCTCAAGTGCCCAGAGCCCACATGTGGCTAGTGGTTACTGGACAGGACGGTATTTTTGAACATGTAAGCATTCACCTTGAGTGTCTGGAAAATTCCAGACTCTGTGGCTCTTTTTCTATGGAAATGGCTGGTGACAGTTTCCTTGGCGACAGACCCTGCGATGAGAGAGGGTGGGAGCTCTTGAGAGATGTACAGCTGAGTGACTCAGAGCAGAGTGGCCCGGTGGGGGGATGGGCAGGCTGGGGAAGAGCCAGCAAGACAGGCTCCCCATTAGTATCTGAGGCTCAGCATTGGGACATGAAATGCTGGGCTACCAGATAGGTTCTTTGCAAAAGAAACACAACTGGCTTTTTGGGGTCTTGGCACAGTTTACCAGGAACCCCAAGTCTGCCCCCAAGCTCTGGGGAAGTCAATGGTTTCTATTCCATCATTTACATGACTCGTGCATTTTTCCAGGAGATGAAGGAGCTGGGGTTAAAAACACAGCCCCCAGATGGGCAGAACCTCCACCCTTAGAGGGCCAGCAAGGGCTGGTTTCTCCAGGGTGACAGAGTTGAGGGGCAATCCCTGTGAGGGGGCAAACCCCACGGAGAGAGCCTTCTGGAAAGCGAGAGCTCTGCCATACAGAGGCCCTGAGGCGGGAGTATGCTGATAGCCAATGGCAACCTGGCAGTGGGGCTGTGGGCATGAAGGGAGGTACAGGTTGCGGGGAGGGCTCCTGCAGGCCAGGTGTCCTGTCAAAGGTTGACATGCTAACCACCATGGTTGGTGAAGGCATGAACTTGCTGCCATTCTGAAAGAGGATGCAGAGGGACCCCTGTTCCTTCTTCCATGTGTGGTTGCAGTGGAAGAACCTGGGAAGTGGGCTGTCACTGGGAATGAAAAGGGCCGGCTCTGAACTTTGGTCTTCCCGGTTCTGAAACTGTGGGAAGTCAACTTGTGTTGACCAAGCCACTCACTTGGTCTGTGGGACTGTGAACAGCAGTCAGAGTGGACCAAGAGGGACACCAAGACCTTGCTTCTCCACAGGCCCTGGTGGGCACAGAAGCCGGGGTGCCCCGAGCTCCGTTCATGACGACATGCCCTATGCGGGACAGACTCGGACTGCACATGGGGCACACTCAGCCCACTGATCTTCATCTTGTAAATGCAGGAAACATTCTCTCACAGGACACTAACCAGAGACAGGCAGCATTTCCCAGGCAAGCTGACCAACTCAGACTGGCCCTCCAGGCCAGCGTCCCTGTCTGGCTTGTGCCCTCGAGCCAAGGGACTTGCTCTGCCTCAGACTTCCCAGGAGTCAGGACTGCTCCTGTACCCCAGAACCACGCAGGTGAGCTATGAGCCCCAACACTTACAGCTTAGAGGCAGAACCCCAAGCATCTCCCAGACTGTGTTTAGAAACAGGGTCTTCACAGAAGCAGTACTTAGTGGAACTGAGGCCATGAAGGTGGGCCCAACCCAGTATGGCTGCTGTCAGAGACTTGCTGAGAAACAGAACCATGTGAGGCTGTGGAGCACAGACAGCACCTGCCAGTCCAGGGTGGGAACTGCAGCTCTCGGAGAGCATCCTGCCAACATCAACCCCAGGCTTCCAGCCACCGGGTCTGTGAAGCGTGGGGTTTAAGCCCTCTCTCTTGTATGCTCTTCAGAACTGGAAAACTCGTACACAAGCTGTGACGAGCCCCAACCAGGTAAACTATTTGCAGTACATGTGGCAAGTGAATCACAATGGCGAATCCCTGATCACGGACTCACAGGAGGGCACCGTAATAAGGGCTTTCATAACAAGTGAGCCTACACATGTGAGGTAAGCCCAGTCTGTTCTCTGCCAGGCTGGAAGGTGCCAAGTGCACGCTCAGAGTGGAGAGGCTTCCTCTCCAAGGGCCAGGGGCACACCTTTGCGGCTCCTCTGGCTCCCCTCCTCTCACAGGCACATCTTTCTGAGGCCTGCTTCCCTCCTCACGCCACCTCTCCACGCATCCCAAGCCGCCTCTCCTTCCTTTCTTCTGTAATGATGCCACTCTGAACATCTGCAATTAATTCACCTCAAGGTCCTTAACTGAGGGCACATGCAAATATCCTACTTCTAAGTAAGGTCACATTGTTTCTGGGGAGATAGGAATTTTGGGGGTACACACAAATTGGAAGCAAAAAAAAAAAGATTCATGGAGTCTACTCACAGACTGTAACTTTCTGGGGAAGGTTAAATTTCAAGGTCTCTCTGTCATCCTTCCCAAAGGCCTGGGAGAAGCCCTACCAACTGCCCAAGAGGTGGGCTAGTTCACTTGGTATTTCTAAGCAGGACACTTGCTGGGAGTGGAACTCCTTCCAGTTCTCCTGCACGGCTGCAGAGGCCCAAAGACTTGGCCCATCTTCTGTTCGTACCCAGGCAAAATAGCAAGAGAGCTGGGTGAGAAATGCAGCAGCCAGGGCTTGAACCTGCACTCATATGGGATGCTAGTGTCACCGTTGGTGCTGTAACCCACTCCCCATCCCGTGAAGTGAGATACTTTAAACGCAAGCAGTTAAAATCACTATCTGTTCCTACTTGCCTTCCCTCATGCGAGATGGCATTAAAGTGATCATGAGATTTTATGAATCTAGCTAAGGGAAAGGTGAAGGTACATTTAGCTTGAACTCAGTACAATATAAGGTGGGTAAGATCATTCAGCTTCCCAAATAAAAGTAGAAGATTCTCAATTAACTTGTGTTTCACATAAGCAATGAATAATTCTTAGTATATGTGTCCTATATTTGGGAATACTGCAGAATACACTGAAATAATTTACACCAAAAATGTTCATGTTCCCATAAAATTCACAAGTTGCAATCCATCAGCAATAGGAGCTGGGACATCAGGGAGATGACTGGGCCATTGGAGCAGCTCTTTTTTGTTGTTTTTTTTTTAATTTAATGTATTTTATGTATGTATATGTATGTATGCACGAGATCTGGCACTGGGAGAGGCTCTGATGGAGGAGCCTGGGCAACTCCTCTGGCAGGACACAGTCCCTGCAGGTGAGTGCAAGCACCACGATAGGGAGCAACCCAGACCAGGCCAGGGAAAGGTACCCGCCGGCATACATTTGGCACAGGTCAGGAGCGGATCAAGCTGAACCAGTTCACATCACCCACTGGCGAATCTGAGCACCAGAACAGAGTGTGGGTCAGGTCAGGTTCGGTCACAACACATACCAGTGCACATTATAGCTGCAATTACGTGCCTGCTGGGCTAGGCTAGGCTGTAACCCCCACCAGCTGGAATTGGGGGTGGACCAGTTTGGGCCAGGCTACAGCACCCACTGGCAAATGCTGAGGCGAGGGGAGACATGCCAGACTGGACCACAGTGCCCAACCAGCACACGTAAGAACCAGGGAGGGAGGGGACAAAGCCGATACGAGGAATGTGGGCTCCCCTGCTGGACAACCACTCCCACTGGAGAGCATGAGTTGGCATGGGGCCAGATCAGACCAGGCAGGGCTACAACACCTGTGGGTCTCATATGAGTTAGATCAGGGAAAAGCCAGTCTGGGCTGACTGTTTTTATTGGTGCAAGCATAAATCAGAGTGGCTGAGGGTTGGTTGGGCTTTGCTGCAACATCAGCTGGCAGATGCTGGCACTGGGGCTGATTCTGTCAAGTTAAACTGCAGAACCACCTGGAAAGTGCATGATCCAGGAGTGGGAGTGGACTCAGGAGGGAAGTAGTGGGTATCTCCCTTTTGTGTTGCCATTCCTGTTGGAGAGCATGAAAACCAGGACTGGGGCAGGGGTGGCTAGACAGAAGGGCACCCGCCAGCATGTGTGTGGGCTGGATAGTGGGGCTGGTTGGGTTGAACTAGGCTTCAATGCCCATTGACATGTATGAGAGCTGAATGGGATGTGTGGGACAGACTGGACTAGTCTGCTGCACAAACTGGCAAGCACGGGAACCAGGGTAGGGGGCAGGCCTGGTGGGGGTTATTGTGGGTCGCTCCAACTAGGCTGCAGCTCCCACTGGTTTATGTGAGGGCCAAGTGTGTGCTGGGTAGAATCAAGCTGGACTACAATACCCATTGGTTCCAGTGGAAGACAGGGCTGGAAGCAGAACTGACCCAGCAACTGCAACCACCAGCATGTGCAAAAGCTCATTGGGGCGACAGACTGTGCCGGACCCTGTATTGGCAAGCACACACAAGAATCTGGTCTGGGATAACCTCAGACGAAGTTTCTTTGGAGATCCCTCCAACTGAACTGCTGAACTCAGAACCCCAACCATGAAGAGAAGCGTGGATTCCATGGTCTGGCCACGGAGTGCATGTCTCAAGGCTCAGAGGCTCAAATGAAGCAGTAGACAGCATATCCAGGTGCACATGGAGGATGTGGCAGTCCATAGGAACCTGCATAGGATACCTGGCACCACAACAGAGGATGAAAAACAAAACGAATTGATCATCTACCCCAGCCATATGTTGGCAGTGCAAATCTGACCAAATGGAGACTCTAAGGTGGACTATGCCAGCCAGTGGATTCTGGAGAGATTTCATCATGTTTGGAATGGCAAGATTGGCAGCAATTCAGAACTGCTGAACTATCAAAACCACTTGAGCAGTGCCCTCAGAGCATGCCCCGCATCAGGGACCTCGGATGGGTGGGAGGCTGGGTGGGGCTTCTCCTTCCATCTCTCCCTTTCCCCCAGAAACAGGAAAGAAAAAAGAGAATGTGAAAACAATGGTCTTACCCACTTTCCTGTAGCCCTTGATCCTTTGTGCCCTAACCAACCATGTAAAGATTATCAAAATAAAAAAACTACAGAAAACATACATATATTTTATGTATGTATATATTTATTTTAGATGATGACGACTTAGTTGATGAGGGTGTGAAGGATCAATAGTTAGGGAAAATTGAATGTGATCATTATTTCCAAACTTTCTATTTCTTTTTCCTGTTTGGAGGGACAGGGATAAGGAGAGAAGCCATACCCAGCCTCCCAACTGCCCCCGTACCTGGGGATGGAGAATGGCCGCCTGATATCAACTCAGGGTCCCAAGATGGCATATGCTCCAAGGGTCTGTCCAGGTGATTTTGATGGTTCTGAAATGTTTTCAATCTCTCTAACCCAAGGTTGGGGGAAGCCTTTCAATGTCCATTGGCTGACATAGCTGAGCTTAGTCTCCATTTGCTCAGATATTTGCTGTCATCATTTAGCTGGGATAGTTACCCAATTTTTCTGCCCTCCTTCCTCTAGCCCAGTACAGCTATTGATCACATCAGAATTTAATATGGCAAAAAGGAAGTATCCCAGGGGAAGCCAAGTCAGTCTGAAAGAAGGAGCTTCAAAATATAAAAATAAAGTGCTGTTGAATAAAACCATGATGATAAAAAAAGAATCATAACAACCCAAAAAGATAAAGATATAGAAAATGAAAACAGCTGCAGAAGATGTATTGTTTAAATTAGAAGAACCAAGACTCTTTCAAACAGGAAATTGAAAACAGGAGCAAAATGGAAATACTAACAATAGCAATAAAAACCAAAATGTAGAGGTCAGCGAAGTGTACAGGAGACTCGTACTGGCCTCACTTCATTCCAGAGGCCTGATTCCGACACGGGCCAAGAGTGCTCACTGGAACCCGCTGGGTTGTGCAACGTTCTGTTCAACTGCCCTCCAAACGAGTGTTTTTCCCCGCAAAGTATGATCTCGATGATATTGACAAGGCACCCCCGAATATGCAACGTCAACAGACAGTTTGATATGAGAGCCAAGCTAATCTTTTGTTGAGTCAGGAGACAGTTTCCAGCCAGAACAACATGACTCGCCTCAGATGGGGTTTCAGACGAGACAAATACACAGCATCTCCCGAAGTGAGGAAGACTTAGAGAGCACAGAAGGCTATGTTTATGCAAATTAGATGTGATTCAAATAAGAATGCGCCAGACCAGACAAGAATATTTATTCTTTGAATGAGGAAAAGTTCATGGGAGAAATTATATCCAGCAAGTACACTTGAAAACACGTCAACGTGAGGAAACAAATTTGCCTTATTTAAACAAAACTGTTGATCAAGAGTGAATTTAAGCAGGAGGGAAAATATTTGCAAAATAAAGTGACAAATCAGTCAGCGAGAAGCTACAGATGGCTTGTGTTTAAAATGCTACAAAGAACTTCACAGGCACTGATCAGATGGTGATGTGTCTGGATTTGTCATAATTTTAAAAAATCTATGAGAGGTTTTAAAAATACTCTTCTGCTCGTTGAGACTGTTCTGCAGGTAAAACAAACATGGAGTCACTGCAAGCCGTGCGTCCTTCACGGCACCCGCTGTCCTTAAGCCCCACCAAGGCACCAAGAGCTGCACGCTGCACCAAGAGCTGGCTGTCAGAGCGCTGGAAGTCAGTAAACCAAGAACAGCAGATCACATCGACAGGTAGCAGTTGAGACTTCAGTCTTCCACTGAGCTGACGGGTGACGGGCATCCTAACGCAGGAGACCGAGGCCACCCACTGCAGACACACGACTGTTCTCATCACGGTCACGAGCTTCCCTGAGGACGACACACTCTCCTAGCAACACGGACGTGATCGGCCAGGCGGCCCTGGCTGACTCCAGGTGATCAGCTGGGTCATCTTGACACTGACCTGGGAGAGAGGTCCAGGCCCAAGCTTCAACTCCCCATGGGCTACAGCACAGAGACCCGTCCCTTGCCTCTCCAAGGAGCTGCTCCTTCTGTGGCCAGGCGGCTTCTGAGGAGAGAGCGGCAGGGAAGCACAGACACGGCCACAGAGCCTGAGAAAGGGGACGCCTTTCTCCTTCACAGGCTTGGAAGCAGCTCCCAGTCACTTCCGCACTTGTTGCTGTGAGCTCTATTAACCAGTTTTCTGCTACTACAACAAAATGCCTGCGGCTGGGTGCTTACAAGGGCATGAGGCTTATTTAGCTGCTAGTTCTGGCACGGCACCGGCATCAGTAGGGCTCTGGGGGCATCACAGCAGGAAGGATGTGAGAGAAGGCGCAGTCACGCCTTCTGGTAGGAAGCCACGGGGACTGGGAGGCAGCCAGGTGTGTTCTTTTACATGAAGCCCATCCTAACTCACGGCTGCAGAAGAACTTCCTTAATCTCTGCTCCGGAGGGACAGTGCACCCAAGGCCAGGAGGAGCCCCCACAGGCTGCCTGAGCTGTTACCATCACTACCTCACCGCCGTGGGGGCTCCAGGCTCCAAGACACAAACCCTGGGGGATAATCATATCCAAGCCCCAGCAAGCGTGACAGTCCATCCCCCTTAACACTCCCAAAGTCTTACTTCGGAGAGAGGGCGTTTGAAGAGGGAACTGGGGTGCCAGGAGGTGGAATGATCCAAATCCAATGGGAACAGTGTCCTTGGGCACACGCAGGAGCCCTGGACAGGCTGAGCTAGGGCAGCGAGCAGACAAAACCTTCCGAGCAGGCAAAACCTTCCCAGCTGCCATCTTGGCCTTGCACTCCAAGCCTCTAGGATGAGGAGACCGTAAAAGCCCCTGGTGTGAAGGCTTTGTCCCCAGCAGAGCAGCAGATTCCGCCCTGTTACAGTCAGCAGCCCACACCCCGGGGGACTGCTATCGCACCGAGCAAGGAGCACCCTAGTCTGGACTTCCAGGCCTGGTCCTCGCGGCAGAGAAAAACCTGAATGTCATGATAACCATCCACAAGGAAAGAGAAAAAATTATCTTGGTTCAACCATCCTGGGGGCAAAGGCTGCACTCGCTTCCTTTTCTAAGGAAAACTGCTGCTAATTCTGTAAAAACAAATAAATAAAGATGGTCCTATAAAGGACATGCAGTCCTCATAAACACCAGTTCTTCATTCCACAAATGTACTAAGGAGGTGAGTGAAGACGCCCGGGGACGCCGGCATTCCACACTGGGGTGCCTGGTTCCGGTCCTGGCCCCACCTGTAATTCCAGCTCCTGGTAGGCGCTCCCTGGGAGGCAGCAGACGGCCCTGAGTTGCTGCCAGCCAGATGGGAGGCCCAGATTGAATTCCAAACTCCTGGCTTTAGAAGTGACTCAAAGGACAGACGATGTGTATCTGTCTCTCTCTGCTCCAAAACAGAAAACATCTTTTAAAAAGATAGGCTCAGTTTATTTCTGTTTCCAAGAGCTTTTGCAATCCCTGGATGGTATTTTTTTCCATAATCTTTATTTCCACTGGACTTTCTGAGGATGTCTTGCATGCATAGATTTCAAAATATTTTGCGCCGATGTAAGTTTATCTTTTAATTCCATTCCCATGAGCTTTCTGAAGAACCCACACACGTATCGCAAGACTAACGTTGGGAAAAACCTAAAGATACAGAGAACTGCACCTGCCCTCGTGACGCTCCGTATCATGAGTACACTCTGCTTTGCACACCCGCTCTCCTGGGGTGCACATTGCGATTCCTGGGAACATCACACAAGCCGAAGATGGAAAACGCTCACTTCCTCACAGACCTTCCTCTTGACGGGAAATAGAAAACTGATAACCGATCGGAAGCGATTCGTGAACAAGAAGCCAAGCATCACAACACACATTTCAGTGTGTGTTCACTCACAGCCGTTATCTGCGGCGTGCCCACGTGATTACATTGTTAGTGAAACCAAAGAAGCTGTGTGCTGCAGAGACGGGTGAATGAGGAGTCCAGATGCTCACTGACCACAGAGTGGACACAGAAAGTAGTGTGTGTGCATAGGACAGCTTTTTCTGAAAGCACCTCAAGCGTTCTGAAAAATGGAAAGAGTATTTTGGTGCAAAAATAAGTGCAATGCATTCATAGCCCTTTGACCGTACACACAACTACAGAGTTTTGATGTGCGTATGTGACCCCTAGTTACCCTTAGCATGCGTGAAGCAGAGGCTGACCGAGGAGTGGGCTGAAATTCGCCAACTGGGGCCACAGACACGCGGGGCTTCCCCACAGTGGTTTCCTCACTGCCCTGCACTGCTTTGGGGCTGTTTTCCTTCCTTCCTTGTCGCAGCTCTCACTGACTACGTCAGAGTGCCACCAGCCAAGATGCCATCTCCAAGCACGGCGTCAGACTGTGCTGTGGCTGTGGCGCCCGAGGCAGCGGTGAGTCACACCCATCCCCGCTCTGGCTCACCAGCCAGACCCCACGGCTCGTGATAGGGCTCCTCCATCACCCACGCATGTTTGTCGACAGCTGGAGAATTCCAGCCTCCGAAGCTGAGTGGCAGTGGTAGTTTCCATAGCAACAGAGAAGCTGGCCCCTGGAGAGTAGGTACCAGAGTGAGAACAAAGCTAAGAGAGGCCCAGCATGGGTGGGAGAACGTGTGTAGACCTCCCCAATGTGGCACTTCCAAATGTCCCTTTTATGGGTGACCTCCGGTGAGACCACCTTCCCTAATTCTAAATTAGTTTTTTTTTTCCCTAATGGGCAATCCAGTCCACCTGGAGAAAGGCACCCCCTGGAGACTGGAGATGAGTGAGGAAGAAGAGGGAGGGCGAGGGACAGACTGACCATTATCCCAGTGGTGCACAAAGCATGGCTCCTGGGAAGCAGGGTTGCCCGACCTCAACGGAAAGTGCTAGAAGTCCTATGTTGCATTCTCCACCCACACCTCTTGCTTCAGGCGGTCCTTTAGGAACATGTGCTGCTCACTCAGGTCTGAGCAGCAGTAAGAGAAGGAGAGACAGATCTTCCCTCTTGCTGGCTCATTCTCCAAATGGTTGCAATGGCCAGAGATGGGCTGGTTCAAGACCAGGAGCCAGGAGCTTCACCTGGGTCTCCCACATGGGTGGCAGGGGCTCAAGGACTTGGCCACCATGGCTGCTTTTCCAGGCCTTTTCCAGGGAGCTGGATCCAAAGCAGAATATCTGGAATACTAAGCAGTGTCCATATAGGATGCCAGAGTCACAGCTACTGCTTTATCTGCTCTGCCTCCAAGGCCGCCCCCAAATAAAGGAATCTAAAATAAGTAGTAGGTATTTTTATGCCATGCAAACTTCAGCACAATTAAAGCCCATCATATCGTGATTCTGTTCTTCAAAGCACTATCTGGTACAAGTGTCATGTAAGCTTCATGCTTAAACTTCCAGTAGCCATATTTTAAAAGGCAAAAAAAAGCAGTTAAATGAATAACCATATACATACTTTATTCTCTATATTTATAATATTATTACTCCAGTGTGTATCAAAGTGAACAATTATTGAAACATTTTACACTTTTTTCAGATACGGCTCTCTGGTATAGTAGGTTAAGTCTCCACCTGCAGTGCTGTCATCCCACGTGGGTGTCGGCTTGAGTTCTGGCTGCTTCTGATCCAGCTCCCTGCCTGTGGCCTGGGAAGGTAGTGGGGAATGGCTCATGTCCTTGCGCCCCTGCACCCACGGGGGAGACTAGGAAGAGGCTCCTGGCTCCTGGCTTCAGATCTACCCAGCTCTGGTCACTGCAGCCATCGGGGAAGTGAACAAGCAGATGGAAGATGGCTCTCTCTGCCTCTCCTTTCTCTGTAACTCTTTCAAATAAAAATAAATAAATCTTTTTTTAAAGTATTTTACATTTTTCCTAACTGCTTCAAAAGCCAGAACAGTAGCAAAGTTGAACAAAAGTGTGAATGTATGTCACACACCGAATTGCACTGCTTAAATTGCTTAAAATGTAAAACATGCACATTTTACCCCCAATCAGAAAAATACTAACCTGCATATAAATAACCCAAGAGTTTCTAATTTTCCAAAGACACTAGTCTCAGGATAAAATAAGAATCTATTTAAGGTTTAGTATAATATTTGGACACCCATGTTCAAAGCAGCATTCTTCAGAAGTAGCAAAACACAAACCCCGTGTGCACTGACTAATGGGTAAACAGCGTGGAGGTGTGAATAAGGGAGTCTTACTTGGCTTGAGAAGGAAGGACACTGGGCCACCCGCTGCCATGGCAATCAACCTGCGGCATGGTATGCTAGCTGAAACCAGCCAGGTACAAAGACAGGATTCCATTCATGTGAGGCTGCAGGGAGACCAAGTCACCACTGCAGAAGGGAAGCTGCCAGAGGCTGGGCAGGGCTGTTAATGGATACAGTTTCAGTTCTGCAGAATGAGAAATTCTGAGCTGCCTGGAGGCGATACCAGGATACACACAAGGTAGACACATTTAGCAGTACTGAAGCGCACACTGAAAAACGGGCAAAGCGGAACGTTCACGTTGTATGTATTTTATTGTCCTTTTCTGCCCCATGGTCGGTACAGACACAGTATGTCTCTCTGTCCTGCACATGTCCTGGTCCTCTCTGACTTCTTTGTGACCCCACAGCAGCAGACCACATCATCCATGGCGTGAGGGCTGAATTCCACGCCAACGTTCGCCAAAGCAATCTACCCCAAGAGAAATGCAAGCATCGGCTCCCAGTTTCTTACCTTATTCTTTGAAAATGTGTATCTGCCATATGTTTACAATATTCATAATATTTCTCTGGGATGACGAATAGAGACGATTTTAGGTTAGGAATGAAGCCTTGTAGAAGACTGCTTTGGGGGTTTATTATTTTTTTTCAATGCCTACATGAGCGTGCGTCTCACTGTGGTGTGCTTGAACTTCCTCATCTCTCTGTCTCCCTTTTACTGCTTCCTCTGCCCTTCAGGTCTCAGTTGATAAGAGAGCTCTGTGCTGTGCAGAGGGGCGGGGTAGCCCCTGCCCCTTTGCTCCCCATCCGGTGGAGGGGAACGGGGTTGCTGGGCAGGGCTGAGCCGGGTGGGGTCAGAAGGCTGCCTCAGTTTGTCCCTGCTTCCCAAGTTCTAGGACCCAGCCCTTCCCACTGAAAGACGGAATGCTCTCGCCAGGCCTGGGTGGCCTTTCTTCCCTTTCAGGATTGTTTCGCTTCTCCTCCCGGCAAAACTGTACCTGCACAAGAACCTTCTCTCATTTGGACTGAAAAAAACAAAAACCAGGGCCCGGCGGCGTGGCTTAGCGGCTAAAGTCCTCGCCTTGAACGCCCCGGGATCCCATATGGGCACCGGTTCTAATCCTGGCGGCTCTACTTCCCATCCAGCTCCCTGCTTGTGGCCTGGGAAAGCAGTCGAGGACGGCCCAATGCATTGGGACCCTGCACCCTCGTGGGAGACCCGGAAGAGGTTCCTGGTTCCCGGCATCGGACTGGCGCGCACCGGCCCGTTGAGGCTCACTTGGGGAGTGAAACATCGGATGGAAGATCTTCCTCTCTGTCTCTCCTCCCTGTATATCCGGCTTTCCAATAATAATAAATCTTTAAAAAAAAACAACAAAAACAAAAACCAGACCCCACTACAACAGCCCCCTCCCTGCCCTGGCTCCACAGCCCGGGAGCCACAGGAACTGTGCAGAGGGTGGGCCTTGCTGATGCTCTCGGAAACAGGCTCTTCATCTGCCCATTTGGCGGCTTGCTTGCACTCTCACCACGTTTCTTCCTTCTGGAGGGAAAACAGTCTAAGCCACCCACCGCGAGCCCTTGCAGTGAATGTCTGCGGCTCTTTGGATAGTTCCTACCCTCATTACTTCAGTCCAGGAGCCACCCTGACCCAAGACTTTCTCTTTAGAGCCATTTCGGGGATCCAACTGTGCTGGGTCCAGCCAAGTTTCTGAACTCTTGGATGCTACACCCTGGGAGGGCACACTTTTTCTGTAACGAGCTTGGTCATAAATACTTTAGTCTCTGTGGGCTCCACAGTCTCTAGCTCAACCACTGGAGAGCCCGAAGCGAAGCAGGCACAGGCAGGATTTCACCAAGGAGCAGGGCTGTGTTCGAGTAGAACTTGGTTTACGGATGCATCTTTCTGTCCTACTGATTGGCCCAGCTTGTCCGTGTTTCCACTTTCTCTCTTTGGTCCTGTACTGTCTCTTCATTGGTCTGCTCTTTAACAGGAATCGGAGTAGATTTACCTATGTAAGTCTGTCCTGTCTTACACTTGCAGAGAATACCTAAGTGTATTCCTGTGGGTTTTTCCAGACAGCTCACTGGGCCTGGTGCAGTAGCCTAGTGGCTGAAATCCTTGCCTTGCACACACCAGGATCCCATATGGGCGCCAGTTCTAATCCTGGCAGTCCCACCTCCCATCCAGTTCCCTGCTTGTGGCCTGGGAAAGCAGTCGAGGACGGCCCAAAGCCTTGAGACTCTGCACCCGTGTGGGAGACCCGGAAGAGGCTCTGGGGCTCCTGGCTTCAGATCGGCACAGCTCCGGCCATTGCAGCCTCTTGGAGAGTGCATCATCGGACAGAAAATCTTCCTGTTTCTCCTCCTCTCTGTATATCTGACTTCCTAATAAAAAATAAAATAAACCTTTAAAACAAGAAGACAGCTCCTGAGTCCTGACGAGACTCTGCAAGCAGCTGCAAGCCCAGAATTTCTTACAGAGGAGAGGTAGGGGAAGGTCTAGTCTGGGGTTGGGAAGCTGTGGAATTTGCCTTGCACAGTGATGCTCGCTCACAAAGCAGCACACAACTCCTTTGAATGCATGCATTTAGAGATTTATAAAGTCAGGTAGAGAGCAGCAAGGGCGAGCGTGTTGAATACACACTCAGTTTCACTATTTCAGTGTTTATGTTATGCAGTTCTACAAACATGGCTGCACATAGGCCGCCATCACGTGCCAGCCACATGAAACCTTATCTAAGCAGAACTATGTGTCATGGGCCATGAAAGGCATTTGAAACCCTCAGCCCATCTCAAAATGAGGCGTTTCCATCCCAAAACACTACAGAAAATCCAGTTAAGAACACGGCTGAGACGTGACCTGTAAACATGCCTAATATGATATATCTTTATGGTTTATAACTGGATGTCTCAAGAATACTGGCCATGTTGTACAGTTTCTGGGAAAACTGTTCCCTTCCTGAGTTGGATGTCAACGTATACAGAGCTTGGACGTGAGCCTGGCGGTCCAAGGTCATTAATCAGGGGAAAATTCCACGGTGGGTAATCGCCCTGAGGTTTTGTTTGGCAAGTGGACCAAACTGACATCCCAACAGCTCATGTTCGGAGAGAGCGTGCTTCTTTGCAGGAGGAATCACCTCCGGTGCAAGTCTCACTCACATGCAGTTTGGGTCCAGATGTTGCTTTCAGCAGCTGACCCCTGCGGCTGGCGGACACTGAGTGTGTGTCCAAGCTGAGGATGGGAGGTCGTGTCTGAGGCACGTAGGGAACACTCTCACACTCATTCACCCTAAGACAACATACATGAATATTTTTATAATCACGGGGTAGGGAATGTTCCATTAAACCCAACAAAGAGGCCACTGAGTAGAAAAGAAAACATTATCCAGCCTGTCTCCACAAATACTGAAAAATTAGGCATAGGAAAAACCTCAACATGAATAAAAATTAATGGACAACTAAGTAAAAATATCACAACATATATATTCAAAGAAAGTCAGACACGAAGGAATGTCAATAGATTAAAAAGGAAAAACATGAACTTCAAGAAGAAATGCAGGCAAAGGCTGTGCTTGTACGCACAGACACACACACTCCCAGATAAAATCCAAATGGTGAGAAAAACGTATCGTTTCACTTGGAATGCAATAACTGGACACCAAGATTAAAGTGAGAAGTAATACATCCCCACAAGATTGAGAAAGATGAAAGAAGCAGAATAAAGCAGTAACATCCAGAGCTGCAGAGCTGCTGAAGATGGGAAGCGACAGGCCCTTCCTTAGGCCAACAGCAGATCCTTCTAGAAAACAGATCGACTGACATCCGAGTGAAAGACATTACAGGACTAAACACAAGCTCACTGCTGGCTTACCTCACTGAAAAATGAAGTCACGAAGCTCAGGGGCCTGGCTTTCTCTCCCTCCTGCAACTGCTCCTTAATCCTTCCGATACTACATTGAATAAGACTGCGGAAAGCAGCCATCCTTGTTTTAGATCTGACGGGAGGCGCCTTCAGCTGTCACCAGTCCAGTGTGACGCTCACTGCCGGTCTGAAACACGGAGCCTTTCTGATTTTGATATATGGAAGTGATTTTATTGAGACTTTTTGAATCACGAAACGACGTTGATTGTCGTTAAATGCCTTTTCTGCCTGCATCTATTGAGATGAACATTTGGTTTTTCTTCATTTTGTTCATGTGATTTATCGTGTCTTGATGAGAACACACTACCTTCTGGATAAATCCAACTTGGTCAAGATGTGCAATCTTTTAGACGCAGTATAGTCTAGTTTGGTGGGCTAATATACTGTATTAAGAATTTTTACCTTTATGTTCATCAAGGATATTTGTGTGTATGCGTCAAAACCAGACACTACACACATACACACACACACACGGAGTGTCTGGTTTTGATATCAAAGTAACACTGGCCTTATTAAGACTTGGGAAGAGTTTACCACTTTAAATATTTTGGAATAATTTCAGAAGTACTGAAGTTAGTTCCATTTTAAGTGTTTTGTAGAGTTCAGGGCCTAGCATGGTAGTCTCGTGCTAAAGTCCTCGCCTTGCATGCTCCAGGACCCCATTTGGGCACTGGTTCATGTCCCAGCTGCTCCACTTCCCATCCAGCTCCCTGCTTGTGGCCTGGGAAAGCAGTCAAGGACAGGCCAAAGCCTTGGGACTCTGCACTCACATGGGAGACCCAGAGGAAGCCCCTGGCTCCTGGCTCCTGGCTTCAGATTGGCTCAGCCCCAGCCATTGTGGCTACTTGTGGAGTGAACCAGCAGATAGAAGATCGTTTTGTCTCTCCTTCTATCTCTAAATCTGCCTTTCCTATAAAAATAATAAGCAAATCTTTAAAAAATAATAAAAAGTAATAAATCTGAATATCTATGTTTGCAGATGACATGATTGTGTGTATGGAAATACTAAATAACCACCAGGTAGCTGTAATGACTGTGTGTATGGAAATGCTAAACAACCACCAGGTATCTATAGGAACTGATCAAACAATTCAGTAAAGTTGCAGGATACAAAATCAACATAAAAATATTAATAGTATCTTAACACATCAACAATGAGTTTGCAATAACTACAAAAATTAAATAATTAGAAATAAATTTAACCAAAAAGGAAAAGATCTTTAAAATGAAAATAATAAAATATCATTAAAGGCACACAGAAAAGGGATGATACTCCTGTTCACGGATTGGCAAAGTTAATATTGCTAAAATGTGTAAAGTAACAAAGCAATGTACAGATTCTATTTCTATCAGGGTATCAATGACAATCTTTGCAAACGGGGAAAACCCCCTAAAATTCATTTGGAACCACAGAAGACCCAGAATAGCCAAAATAATCCCGAGCAAAACATAAGCTGCGTGAGTCACAATATCTGATCTAAGTATATTGTAAAGTTATAACAATTAGAGCAGCATACTATTGGCACAAAATAGACACATTGATCAGTAGGACAGAAGAGAGAATTCAGAACTTAATCCACGTGCATACTGATTTTTTAGAAGGGTGCCAAGAACATATATCAGAGAGTCTTTTTATTCATCGGTGCTGACAAAACTAGATATGCATACGCAGAAGAATGAAATCAGATCACTGCTTCTCATTATGTAACAAGTCAACTCAAGACAGGAAAAGGGCCTGAGCATAAGATCTGACACTATGGAACTGTGCTGAACAAATGCAGGGCAAGCCCTGCAGGTACTGTGCTTTGGATAAGGTCATCAAAAAGTAGGCAAGAAGAGCAGAATCAGACGAGTGGAATTCTGTCAAACTTCCACACTTCTGCACAGCAGAGTCAAAAGAATGAAGAGACAGATGACAGAATGAAAAAGCAAGCTATGTACCTGGCAGATGATTGATATCCAGAACATGAGGAGCTAAAAAACAAACAAAAACCCTCAACAACAAAACAATTCAATTAACAAATGGGCAAAGGGCCCGAACAGACACTTCTCACAAGAAGAAATACAAGTAGCCAACCAAATATTTGAAAAAATGCTCGAGATCTCTAATCATCAAGGAAATGCCTGTTCAAACCACAATGAGACATGGCCTCACACCTGTCAGCAAGGTTATCATCAAACTAACAGAAGAAATGCTGATGCCGAAGCGGAGAAAGGGAAAACACTTCCATGTTGCTGGTGATCTCACTGATGGGTGTTTATCCAAGACACGGAGTTGCTGTATCTAAGAGAGGCTTGCTCCATGGCGTTTGACGCAGCACTATTACGACAGCCAAGACACGGAATCAACTATGGTGTCCATCGTTAGATGAATGGATTAAGAAAAGTGTGTGTTGGGGTGAGGGATGGCACACATTGAGGCACTATCCTGCCATGCTGGCATCCCAGTGGGTGCCAGTCCATGCTCCAGTTGCTCTGCTTCTGGCCCAGCTCACTGCTGATGGATTGGGAAAAGCAGCGGAAGATGGACAAGGTGTTTGAACCCCTGCCACAATGGAGACCTGGAAGAAGTTCCTGGCTCCCCACTTTCACAGCACCCAGACATGGCCATTGCAGCCATACAGGGAGTTAGCCAGACGAAATCAATTAATCTCTTTTTCTCTAACCCTTGACCTCCAAAAAAATTTATAATTTTTAAAATGTGTTACATATATACAATTGATTATTCAGCAATAAAAAAAAGAAACTCCATTATTTGTGATAGGATGGGTAAAACTAGAGGACACCATGTTAAGTGAAATAAGCCAGACATAGACACTAGCAAAAGATAGACCATAAGGCAGAAAGAACCTAGTTCATGATAACCTAGTATGTAGTTCACAAAAAAAAGAAACTCCAAGTCTCCAATCCTAAGGTCATAACAAAGAAAGCAAAGAATTGATGACTCTGATTTGATCAGTACATATTGTACGCATGCATTGAAATGCCTCACCTTAGCCCATACATATTATCATTAAAATTAAAACCATACAAAAAAAACTTTGACACACACACACATATATACACGGAGGTAGATAAAAAGATTTAACATCTTCTGGATAACTCTCCCAACACCAACAACAGCCAGGGCTGAACCAGCACAAAGCCAAGAATCAGGAGCTCAACCCAAGGCTGCCACGTGATGGCAGGTGGACTCTTGCATCCGCAGCCCTGCCTCCCAAGGTGTGCCCTGGGAGGAAGCGGGAATCCAAGTGCAGCCAGGATTGGAGACAGGCACTCCGCGATGGGGAGCTAGCATTCTAACGGCGTCGTAACTGCTGTGCCAAATGCCATGCTCAAGCTTCTGTTCTCATCCTGCTCTTCACGTATTTTTGGAAGGACTCTGCACTTACTCTCTTTACTCTTTATTCAGCACCATGATACACGGCGTGGGAAGCCTCAGGATTGCCTTCACCTCTATACCAGAGGCCCACCCCTCCAGGATCTTTTTGAAGTGCCCTCAAAACATTCAAGTTATCAAACAGAAATATAATGAGAGCCACATGTGCAGTTGAAAATGGCCTGCTGTAATGTTAAACAATATAAAAAGAAAACATGAAAAATGATTTTAATGATGCAGTTGATTTAACTCAACTTGTCAAAAATACTATTTCAATATGTAGCATTGAGCACAATGCAAGGGCTTGATGCCACAGATGGCTAGCGGCTACCATATCGGACAATGAGCAAATCTGTGTACCAAGAGCTCTGAGACTTTCTGGAAACTTCCACTTTAATGGGAGAAATAGGCATAAACAAAGAGAATATAACTCAACAGTTTGCAGAAAGGTCAAAGAGTACATTCCCAATCCTTCTGCAACTTCCCTGGAGAAATCCCTTCCCTCCGAGGAGGGAGCCCCCGGGGGAGCAATGTTCACACACTTGACAACCCTTATCTGAGTGCCGGCCACTGTGCCATACGGCCTTATTTGAAGCGGCAAAACCTATTGCCAACCAACACTGGATGCATAAGACAGGGTGGATCCTACACTGGATGTGCTGCTGCCATTTCAATAAATGGTGAAGAGCCACACGGCGCAATGCAATCCTAGCAGGCTAGAGCATTATGACCTCGCTGCAGAACAATGCTGTTTACATAGGTTTGGAACATGCTGCAACACCATTGATCATTTTTAGCAATGGTACATATTTACATAAGAACAGAAGACGTGACTGTGGATGATTAGTCCCATATGTGGGGTGGGGGATGCATAGCTTTCAAGGAGCGCACAGGACTCACATTGCATTTGTGCCTAATTTCTTTTCTAAAAAAATCTTCTGAAACAGAGTAAAATGCAAGGATTTGATAAATCCGCGTGTTGTGTTTACCACATTTGTTCTATTTTTCTGTGCTTGAGAAAATTGGGTATAAATAACATAATTATACAGGAAGTGCTGGGACAGAAACCAACCTTTTTATGAGAAAGATAACAGGAGGGGGCAGAGCTCCAACTGCAGAGATCTGAGGAAGTTCTTCCAGTGATAACGGAAACTGGAGGAGGATAATGAGGTTGGCAGATGTCAGCACTGGGGGAAAGGTTCCAGGCAGAACACACAGCAGAGAGAAGGGGCTCGTGCAGGAAGGAGCTCTGCACACTCCTGGAAACAAAGATGAGCGTCACGAGGCAGGGAGCTCCCAGACTTAGGCTGCAGTAGACCGAGTTCTTTCAAAGTGTGCTCTGAAAACACCTCCCATCCCACATCGACCGTTACTGCCCGAGCCTGATGCTTCCTCGCTCTGCTCTCTTGCATCTTGGTGGGTTCACAGCTAAGTTATCTGAAATAATAGGAGGTGCACCTGTTTGACTTCCAGCCAGTTCATAAAAGTCACCACATCTCCTACTTTATTTGCTAGGTCACTCTTGGACCACTGAGCCACCGTCATGGTGAGGCCACCATGCTGGAAGCAAGCCCAAGGCACATGGACAGGTTACATGTGGGTATCTTATTTGGTGGGCCCACGGTGGAAGATGGAGTCTCCTGGAAGCAGACACAGGGGACCCTGAGCCGCTCCCACGAGGAGCCACTCCCATGAGACGCAAGTCACTGAAGTTTGAGAATTGTTCGTATTACAGCATTATTAGCCCAAGATGGTTTGTGGAGGGTAATGACTTTCTGGAAAAGGACAGCACCATTTAACGAAACAGTGTGGTCTCTTGCTATATTCTCAACATACTTCTCACATACTTGTATGTGCACTGTTACACACAGAAATTCTCCAGGGAGAATTCATCCACCAACCGGATGTTCTATCACTCATCTCAATTATGACATGATGTACTTGGAGACATTTGTCCCATAGGACTATCATCTTACTTCAGACGCCAGTGACAGGTTTCTAGAACTTCTGGCTGGACACTAGGTGTTCACATGACATGCTCCCCAGGACGACAGTTTCCTGGAATGGCTGTAAGAACTCCGCAAACACTTCGTGGCTCGTGATGCAGGATGTTCATGCAGGTGGATAATCAGAGGGAAATATGCATAGGGCCAAGGTACATGGGAGGGCATGTGCAAGGGAAACGGGGTTGACGGTGAGTCAGTCACAGACGATTTCAGCTATTCTACCTATGCAATGAAGTCTTGAACACAATGTGAAAATATTTGGAGGTAATGAATTTTTGAAAAGACTTATTTCTTTGAAAGGCAGAGTGAGAGCATAAAAATGTGTGTGTGTGTGTGTGTGTGTGTGTGTGAGAGAGAGAGAGAGAGAGAGAGAGAGAGACTGACTCCCAGAACACCAGCCAGGGCTAAATCAGCTGGAATCAGGAACCAGGAGCTCCATCCTGGCCTACTACATGGGTGTAAGGGTCTAAGGACTTGGGCCCTCTTCGGCTGCTTTCGCAGGTGCATTACGAGGGAGCTGGGACAAAAACAAAGCAGCTGGGACTTGAATTTGCACTCTGCATGGCAAGTGGCACCATCGCCTGCCACGCCAAAATGCCAGCACCAAATGATAGACGTTGAAGAGACACATTCAGTTCACCTCAGGATTACAGAAGAAGCCCGAAGACCAGAAGCAAGGAGACCAATTCTGAAGCCACCACACCTGTCCAGGTGAGAGATGGTGGTTTTCTGGACAAAGGGGAGACATGAAGATGGAAAGGATCTTTTGAAATAGAATTGGCCATATTTGGAGCAGTTGATAGAAAGAGGAAAGGAGAAGTGGTCAAGCAAGAATTTGTCATACATTTACAGAGAAGCTACGCATGTGGCAAAGCACTGTGACTTCGGCTGGAAAGGAGGGGACTCGAGTTTCATGTTAAGCTTGATAGGTCTGCGGACTAGTTATCCACTGCAACGAGACATGGTGCCTTTAAGCATCTGTCACTGCTCACAGCTGCTGCAGGTCAGACAGCTGGGGCCAGCATGGCCGGGCAGTGCAGACTGGACAGCAGTCCTAAGAAGGTTTGACTGGCTTCCCAGGTGGCCCATTTTCATGCCTGGCAAGTTGGTGCAGGCTCCTGGGAGGAGAGTTCAGTTCCACCCCACATGGGCTTCTGTGCGGAGTGGCACCTGTGTCCATATACCCTAGTTGCCAGTGTCCACTGAAGAGAGCCGAGTTGACACTATCCCGTGTCATCTTACGCCTTTGGCTCACAAGTCATGCAGTGCCACTTCCACAGACTTCCCAGTCCCATGGCTAGGCAGGGGAAGCAGCACCAGCAGCAAGGACGTGGGGACCTCTTGGACAGTGGCTGACACATCTCAAACACCTACTTGGAAGTCAACAAGTCAAGCGGGTGGTTGGATGGATGAGCCACAGAGGGAAGCTTAGGGACAAGGTGTGTGAGCTAAGACATAAACCTACTAGGGCTGCTATCATGGAATCCCATCAACAAGGCAGGACAGAAGTGGCACTAATCCCATTCGTGTCCTGACCACCCCCCAAGAGTCCCAGCAACTAATCCACCACCTGGGACATCAGGGATTCACTTGGCCCTTGGGGGTGGGATGGCAGCAGAGTCTGGGCTATCTGGGATCAAACGAAAGCCACCAGTGTGGAGGGAGCAGGTACAGGTCGGTCAAGGAGGGAGAAGCAGCCCAGGCCTGTGAACCAGGAAGTTCAAGGGCAGAGAGGACGGAGGACAGCGGGAGTGGTGAAGACTTCCCATTCTGAAAGCTGAGTGGGCTGAGGACGGAGGTGCAGCCAAGTGTGCCGACACACAGATGACTAGGGACTCTGGACAGCCTGGCACTGGACGCAGGAGTGAGTGGCGGGGGAGAGCATGGCTGGCCCTGTGTTGGGTGCACTCGGGGTGTGGCTGTGGACAGACACAAAGGATGAGGGTTGAAAGTGGGGTGCCATTCTGTGCTTCATGTGCAGCAGTCACGGCGGCCCCCAAGGGACACTTCTGCCTGTGATAGTTCCTGACAGGCAGCTTGAACCCGAACCCTTGTCCAGAGTCTCCAGCCCATAGCACAATGGGGAAATGTGTGGGGCCCTTCCCCTTTGCCCTCCCTCCAGCCCCTAGGCAGGCTTGTTCCTGTGGGGCTCCTGCCTCCTGCCAGGGTGGCCCCATCAGTGACCCATGTCCTGCTGCCCTGCCGCTCTGCTAGGGGGCAGACACTGCAGCTGGGGGGCAGAGGGCCGGCAGCCAGCTGCCCCTCCCACTGCTCAATTCAGCTCTGCTCATGGGCTGTCCATCAGCTTCTCGGCCCACAGCAGGCGGCAGGCCCCTCTGCCCAACTGCTGCCGGCCCTGCCACCCACGTCCTCCCTGAAGGCAGCACTCTGACCTATATAATGAAGTGAAGTCACCAAGTCAGTACTTTTCTCAAATAGGAGCTAGAGGTCCTGCACAGGGAACTGCAATCAGCAGGCAGTTCTGTTTAGTAGATTCTAAGATTAAATAACTAAATTTATCAGTGCCATGATGTAAAGTGCATTTTCTGTCTGTCCATTCAAAAAATCAGAAAACAAAGTGAAGCATTTCCCTATTACAGAGGTAAAATTCTTTCTCAAAAGTTCTTACCCTGAGGCCCATGCTGTGGCACCATGGGTTAAGCCACTTGTACCCCATGTGGCTGCTGGTTTGAGTCCTGGCTGCTCTACTTCAGATCCAGCTTCCTGCTAATACACCTTGGAAAGCAGTAGAGGATGCTTCAACTGCTTGGACCCCTGCACTCTTTGGGAGTGCTGGAAGAAGCTCCTGGTTCCGGTCCCAGCCCAACCCTGACCATGTGGCCATATGCGGGATGATCAATGCAAGAGGGACTCTCACCTCTCTCTCGCTCACCTCTCTCTCTGTAACACAGACTTTCAAATAAATTATAAAATTTCTATCATTAAAAAATGGTTCTTAACTTTTGTGACTGAAATCAAAGAAACAAAAGCATTTTTTTAAAAAGAAAACATGTATTTTCTCATTCCCCAAGTGCCTGCAAAGTCAGTGCTGGCTCAGGCCAAGCCAGGCGTCCAGGACTGCATCCGGGTCTCCCACAGTGGTGTCCAGGCCATCATCTGCTGCTCCATGCGCAACGGCAGGCGTCTGGATTGGAAGTGTGGGACGTGGGGACTCCAATCAGGCCCCTTCTGTAGGACGTGCACACACTCAGCCACAGCTTCACCACAACACCAACCCCACAGATGGTGTACACTTTAACCAGAGAGTAAACAAAAACAAACGTAGACCTCAGTGTAAGAAAAGAAGAAAAAATAGAAGGCTGTCAGAACGTCAAAATCACAGGACGGAAACAACTAAAGAACATGTAAATAGCCGGTCATTGAGTCTGTTTGCTGTTGGCCAGCACAGAAATCTGCTAAGTAGCTAGGCTGGGGGCTCAAAATGATCATTCCTTTGCCCAACTTTCCTGCAACATATAAGTTCTTAGAGCAGACCTTGGCTTGTAGCCTGAGACAAAATTCCACAATTCCACGGCCAGCAATAGGCTGATGCAGCATCTGGCAACTGAATCACCTTTTTTTGGTCCCAGATACTCTGTTTCAATGTTCCATGTGCTTTCCAAGCAACCTGGCAGAGCCAGAATCATTGCATAGAGGCACTGGACTTCCTTCATTCACATAGCACCCTGTGTTCGTACTGAAACACACTTCGGAACATTCGAGAGTTTATTGTAAACCCTTTAGCCAGACACATGACTTGCGGATATGACCAGTGCTAAAGGAATTCACTGAAAACGAGTCTGCAAAGACCACTCTCACTGATGGCTAATTCTCTAAACGGACAGAAAACAATCACAAAAAATGACATGTTTCTTTTATTTCTGGCAGCTAGAGCACTCCCATTCAGAATGAGTTTTACGGAAACTTGTGTGATGTCTGAACGATTCAGCTGGAAGCGTTAGTTTCATTTTAGGGAGGTTTTAGTTCAGATTCATCTGGGCTGCAGCTAGTCTGCCAGTCAAATGGAAGCTGAGAGTGTTCTCAGGATTTTCATCCCTCAAGACGGGAATTTCTGGTTGTTGCCATCACGTGCATCCTGTGTGCCGTGGACATCAGGGGTGTGAAAACACAACAGACTCAGTCATTCATGCCGCGACTGTCCAACTTGCAGATACGTCACCCAGTGATTCCACAAACATTCTAGAAATGCCTCGTGCCTACAAGGGAATTGGCCAAATGTGAGTGTCACCGAGTTGGATTTGCAACCCAGCTCCAGAGCAAGGATCAAACTGCCTGGATGAAATGAAAATTACAAGAAAGGAAATATGAACTTCATGAGCCTGAAGCATCAAGAAAAATAGCAGATCTGCGGAAGTGAACTCCTGTGACTACGCAGCGTCCACACGATGTAATGGAATTTACAGTGAGGCTGAGGGCCGTGACTGTGCTGTGTCCACACTATGTAACAGAATTTACAGTGAGGCTGAGGGCCGTGACTGTGCAGTGTCCACACTATGTAACAGAATTTACAGTGAGGCTGAGGGCCGTGACTGTGCTGTGTCCACACTATGTAACAGAATTTACTGTGAGGCTGAGGGCCGTGACTGTGCTGTGTCCACACTATGTAACAGAATTTACAGTGAGGCTGAGGGCCGTGACTGTGCTGTGTCCACACTATGTAACAGAATTTACAGTGAGGCTGAGGGCCGTGACTGTGCAGTGTCCACACTATGTAACAGAATTTACAGTGAGGCTGAGGGCCGTGACTGTGCTGTGTCCACACTATGTAACAGAATTTACTGTGAGGCTGAGGGCCGTGACTGTGCTGTGTCCACACTATGTAACAGAATTTACAGTGAGGCTGAGGGCCGTGACTGTGCTGTGTCCACACTATGTAACAGAATTTACAGTGAGGCTGAGGGCCGTGACTGTGCTGTGTCCACACTATGTAACAGAATTTACAGTGAGGCTGAGGGCCGTGACTGTGCTGTGTCCACACTATGTAACAGAATTTACTGTGAGGCTGAGGGCCGTGACTGTGCTGTGTCCACACTATGTAACAGAATTTACAGTGAGGCTGAGGGCCGTGACTGTGCAGTGTCCACACTATGTAACAGAATTTACAGTGAGGCTGAGGGCCCGTGACTGTGCAGTGTTCACACTATGTAATGGAATTTACAGTGAAGCTGAAATTTGGCCAGTTGTCCCCTTGGAAAACCCAAGTCGCAACTCCTCCCTGCACAGCATTGCAGCCTGTTTTCCTGCACAGAGCGCCTACCTGGCAGCCTCTCTGGCTGTAACACCTGGCCCACTTCCTCCTCGGACCTAGGTCATCATCCTCCTCAGCCAGATGTGCCATGGAATCTTACTTTCTTGAGCTCAAGACCCTTCCCAGCTGCTGCTCTGCCTCTCTGCCCTTTTATAGGCAGGGTACAAGTAGAGCGCCTCCCTTCTGCACCCCCACATCCCTACTGAGCCCGTGTCCTGGGCTCCCCTCCTCCACTTACCCTCATCTGTTCTTGTCGGCTTGCAGAGACTGCTCCTGTCTCGACTTTCCTCCAAGCCAGTGTCCTGGACACTGCCCTTGTCCTCTGCCATCTCCTAACCTGGCTTCCTTTCTGACTTGCTTCCTGCTGAGCGTGAGAACACCTCTAGCTGGGCTTCGTGCCAATCCTCCATTTTGTCACCATCTCCTCCAGCAGCTGAAGGGCCATATCACAGCTTGTCTTTAGTCCTCAACTCTCCTTCAGCCTTCACTCACTCCACCCAGCCCACACTGCTTATGGAGGGCTGCTCCTAAGGATTCTTCCAATGTATGAAGGTGTGAAAGCCTATTGGTACATCTATTCTGTTTCTCTTTTGCAATGCAGTATTCATAAATCCCATGAGATATTCAACACTGCATTTTATAATAGGCTTGGTGTGAAATGATTTTTGCCAAACTGTAGGCCAAGGTAAGTATTCTGAACACATTGAAAGCAGGCCAGGCTCTTCCTTTCAGTAGGTTAGATATTCCAAATGTGTTAAGATTTTAAAAAATTTATTTGAAAAACAGAATGCCAGAGACAGAGAGAGAGAGAGAGAGAGAGAGAAGTCACTTATCCTTGGGTTCCCTTTTCAAATGATCTTCACAGCCATGTCAGGACAGGCTAACGCCAGGAGCCAGGAACCCCATTCAGGTGGACCCAAGCACTTGGGCCATCTTGTGCTGCTTTTCCTAGGAACATTAGTGGGGAACTGGGTGGAAAATAGAGTAGCCAGGGCTCAAACTGGCACTGATATGAGATGCTAGCCTCATAGACAGCAGCTTTAACCCATTACACCACAATACTGACCCCTGACCTGTTTTATGATTTGCAATGTTTGCAACTTACGATGGACTCAGGAGAATGCGACCGTCTCACCAGCGCAGGAGCAGCCGTGCTGTCCATGCCAGCTGCTCACTATTATTACTTTGTATAGCGTCCCCAAAATTCATACCCACGTGGACCCTTGAGAATGTGGCTACAGATGAAAATAGGGTCTTTACAGATATGCCTATAATGAGTTGTATCTAGTAACTGGTGCCACTGGAGGAGGAAGAGAGGCAATTCAGAGATCCACCAAGAAATGCATCTGTGACGAGAGAGGTGGAAGTGGTGCAGATACAAGCCAAGGACTGACGACATGCCCTAAAGCTGGGAGAGGTACGAGACGGGTCTTCCCGTACAGCCCCCAGAAGGAACTGGTTTCCCTGACATACTGCCTTTGGACCTCTGGGATGGTACAGTACAATTATTGGAAGCTACCACATTTATGATGGCTTGCTGTGACAGTGCTGGGACATGAATATATTAGCAAGAGCTTGTATCTCCACCCTCATTGTCCCCTAAATTCCAGACTCCAGATGGTTTTATTAGAACCCTCCAAACAGAATCCACTGCTTTCCCTGGGGCCTTATGGGATGGGTTGATGCACGTGCCTCCCAGAAATGTATATGCTAAGGCTTTGGAGACAGGGCCTTTAGTATACAATTGTGAGACAGGACAATGGTGGGATTCAATCCAGTTCTTCTCAACTTGGCATGGATCCATCTCCTGACCTGATTATATTTTCATGGCCAGCTTCAAAGCAGCCAGGAGCAGAGAGTCTCCACACTCAACTGTAACAACAAAAACAAAAACAAAAACAAAAAAACCCTGATGTTCTCTTAGGGACTTTCCCAACTCTTCATCCATAGGTGACCTTCACGGGGTGGTGGGCGGGACCAACTCTGCCATTTTGAGCATGCTGCCTGTGAGAGTCAGCACCAACCGGGGCACAAGCCAGTGTCATGAGCCAGGGCGAGCGGGGAACAGGAGGGCCAGTAGGAAGTGCAGGCCAGACGCTTCAAAGTGCTGTATGTTGAGAAAAACTCCACATCTCCTGACCTCATACAGGCAGCTGCCCATCGTCTCAGTGGAGGGTGGGCTGAGACTCACCCTACCGTGCTGCCTGCCTGTATTGGAGCATAAGCCCCCCAGGAAGCCACTGGCTGGTTCCACATTGACCTCGTGTCCATTGCTACTTGCTGGTTAGTCAAAGGATGCAGAGGGGTAACAGGCTTTGAGGAGATCAACAGGAAGAGGTGCATGATGGGCACAACTTTCTTAGAGAAAGCAACCAGGTCTCACTACCACATGAGCACACACTTTTCTAGCATGCTTTTGAACTCAAACTAAATGAAATGCATTTACCATGTACAATATGCTTTGAAATATGTCTCCATTGTGGAACACCTGACTAGAGACAACAGAACAGAAATGACCCATCAGGGCATGGCGGATGCTCAGAGGCCGCTGGCCTCCAGGAATCTTGGGAAACTCAGCCTGGGGCACAGCAGGCCAGGGTCAGGATGTGGCTGGTGGTGTGAGTGAAGAAGGCTGATGGAAACCCACTTGCTCCCGACACCCTGTGAGAGGCACAAGCTGCTAAACCAAGTGCACCCTGATGCCACCAGGTCAAGGTACACCACTCTCAGACAGGGGTCAGCATGGGGTGTATGAAGTTAAAAATGAATTCACCAGCCAAAAGAGATTAGGAACACTGTCAAGTAAACTCTTACAGACAACTACAGATCATGAGGCCACTCCAAAACAAAGTGTGGAACAGCAAGTCTTCTCACTTCAGTTTGGAATGGCACAGGGAAATTAATTTTCCTTATATAAAAATACCCCCCAAACAATACTTTTATAATTTAAATGAATGTTTTTAGGTTAATCTTCCAAGTTCTACAAAGCAGCAACGAAGGTTGTCCCAACACTGAGTGAACTGAATCCATTCTCATTTGAAATCTGGTAGCCCAGTGCAAGAGTTTCCAGAAGGAACAAGAAGAGAGACATGCGCTGGAACCAACTGGCAGTGGCCACCTACAGACTGCCCACCTACAGACTGACTGCCCACCTACAGACCGCCCACCTACAGACCGCCCACCTACAGACCGCCCACCCACAGACCGCCCACCCACAGACCGCCCACCCACAGACCGCCCACCCACAGACCGCCCACCTACAGACCGCCCACCTACAGACCGCCCACCTACAGACCGCCCACCTACAGACTGCTTCAGCAGTACTAAGGAGCTGCGAAGTGTGTGGAAATGTGTCCTCCTGTGATAAAGGGCCCAAATGCCCTGATTCACTGCAGGCTGGAAGCAGCAGCCTCCCTTGGTCACCCAAAAATAACAGAAACTTCAGGCTAAATTTCACACATCTCCTGCACATCAGTCTCCTTCCTCTCTGTTCAGCTGACTGGGGAACAAGAGGTGGAGATGCCAGACTGATAAGATGAATGCTTGGTGTGCTAGGCTGATGCAGCCTGAGGAAGCATCCCTCGTGGAAAGGACACTGGCTGGCCCTGCCGCGTGGGCAGCGAGTTGTAACGGCCCTCTGCAGAGGGAAGGTTGCCTTTCACCTGCTGAGGATGGAAAACAGCCTGCAGCCTCCAGAACCCATGACTGGGACCCTGGGGAGCCTGCATAAACAGGCTTTGAAGTCACCCTGATCTGCCACCAGCTTCCACTCCCCCAGCACAGAGGGCCATCTGTCCTGCCTTTCCCACACAGATTTATCGTTTTTATCTGAAAAGTAGAAAAGTTGACACTTTGGTCCTTTCTTCAGGCCTCGCAGTCCTTGAAGGTCCCTACATTAAAGCCAATTTCAGAAGCCTTTTAGGAATGTCTCCTGCTGGTCTTCCATCAGGTGCTGCGCAGAGCTCAAGGCGTGCAGCAGGTAGTCCCGCCTCTCCACCTTCAGCCGCTTTCAGAACAGAACTGAACAGTCTTCAAATTCCTTTTTTAAAAAGTAGGGGAAAAAACCACTGGCTCTTCACTTTGGTGGAAATAATGAAGGTGTCACATTAGCTTGGAATAATCAAGTCTCAGACATGAAAAAATGAATACTGGTGTGTGCCATTTTTTTTAAGTGAGGAAAAAGAAAACAAGGTTGTCAGAACCTGAAAATTAGAGAAAGAAACTGACTTAAAACAGGTCCTCAACAGTAACTGCAAAGCAGATGGTGAATCTGAACGTGTTTACCACCAGGGAGTGGATGTCTCCCAAACACTGACCACATGGCCGCGTGCTTCCCCCAGTGCTGACCCGATGCCCAACTGTCCTATAATGTACAGACTTTCTGGACTCAAACCTGACTTTTCAGTCTCAGGGAACAATCCTGAGGTGGGCTAGAGAGCAAAATATGCCTCTGGAAACGGGGCTATGTACTGAGCCTTGATCGGCACCAACGTTCCCGTCCACCCAGGCCTGGCACAGGTCCACAGCCCAACTTGTGGGTTAGGTGACATTGAGATGGTTGTTCTTGTACTCACAGGCGTGGTGCTGTCCACCAAATGATAACAGACGGTGAGAAATGAGATGTCCCAGGCACATCACCTGGTTCATGCAGCCTAGCAGGTGTACCCACTGTACCCCAGGCCGAATCTGATGGCTCCTCTGTACTTTGCCACAGGGAGCCTGGTCATTTCAGCCATTCAGCCCCAGGCCGGGTGCCACAGTAAGCACTGTCAGCCAAGGCCCCTGTTTTGAACCTTGACAAAGGTAATACTGTACACAGCAAAGAGGTGTGAATAAACTTAAAGTGTGCCACAACTGAAAGAGAAGCTTGTACCGGGGCAAGGAATTCTGAAATCCTGGCATGCAGAGTGGGAGGAAGTCTTCCAAAAATTCATGGGAAATGTGTATCAGAAAAACCTTTAAAACAACCACTTGCCCCCAAATAAACTTATCCTTCAGCTGCTTTCCTGTCAACTTTTGAAGTGCCTTCACACATATGAAGAAATTATCAACTCAAAGTAGAGCTAAACAAATACACACGGAAGCCCCATTGAACCATTCCCAGCTCAAGAGTCAGCAAAGAGAAAGATCTGATCACACACTCCATCGGGGGCCACGTGGAGAGCTGGCCAGTCTCAGGCATGGCTGAACTGAGCAAGGCCGGCCTGTCGCATGCATGTTGAGGCGACAATTCCTCTTCCGGTTCCACACTGCACACACACTCTTGCCAAAGGCCTCAAGGACAAGGTTTTACACTGTTGCCCCGTGGAGCCTAAGAGGAGACTGGAAGTTCCTTGTGCTGCCCACTGCTTGGAACAGGATGCACAAACTTTGAGCGATCTGTTCAGCTGCTGAGGATGAAATGAGGCTTCTCAGGCCTCCTGCAGAGAGGGGCGGGCCACTTGGCTCTGGGTTTGAACTCTGGCACGGAAGCAAATCCTTAGGAGGCTCCCTTGGCAGGGGTGCTGGCCAAGGGACATTTCCTTCCTTCCTTTCTTCCTTTCTGCTTCCCATCCTCCCTCCCTCCCTCAGGCCCTCAGACTCTCTGGATCGTCCCTCACTCCATTCCCAGGTCCTTCCCCTAACGTGTCTTTTACACGACCCCAGCTAAATACAGAGGCTCACCAAGACACATTGTTAGGCCAACAAATCAACACTTGGCATCGGAGTCTATGCAGCGCACACATTTGTGTGCGTGTGTGCCAGCTAGGGGCAGGAATAAATACAAAGGAGATGTACACGCCAGACTATGCCCACAGCCCCTCTGGAGGCAAAATACTGCCGCCTCCCCCCAAAAATGTTCTTTGTCTTCAGCAGCTGTGCACAATAGGCCTCTGTGAATGTTGAAACGAGCGAATACTGAACCACTGCTCCTTGGGGAAATACAGGATTAGTAAATGTACATTCAGGTCGTGTATGGTTCATAAATCTTGACTCGCCGAGTTACACCATGTATGTGACAAAGCACCTTTCTTCCCCCCACCTTATAAGCACTGTCAGGAATCCCCCAATGTAGTACTAACACCCCCATTTTCAATTTTAAAAAGTGGGATATGTGTGCATGTGTACAACGGCAATGTATGAAGTGAATGTGGCAAAATGTATAAAACTGCTAGTTTATACATATATATAATACACATGCATATATATATATATATATATATATAAAGAAATGTAGCTAAGCTCTGTTTCAACTAAGTGGGGTAAGACACACAGGCAGAGAAATAACTGTGATGTGGTTCAGACACACAGACCCTGGGAAACAGTAGTCAGGGCCACATGGCAAGAAATGCGGGTCTGTTAGGAGACAGGTGGTGAGGGCAGAGCGGACACACAAAGCCATTCACGGTTTTTTTGAGAAGGAACTGTGAACCAGGGCGGGCAGGCTTCAGCTTGACCGCTCTGGATAGCGTGGCAAGCTCCGGGCTACAGGGACTGCTCCTTGTTTGGGGATAGCCGGCCTGCCGGGGACAGCAGGGAGGGAAGTGAGGCAAGGGGTGCGGGTGCTAGGCTGGGGGGTTTGCGTAGGGGAGGTGCAGTCTCCCCAGCATCAGTGTGATCCATCCGAAAGCAAGGAAATAGGTGTCATGATTAAGGCTGGTGTGTCCCTGCAAGCTCCTGATCACAACATGTGACTTTGCCGTGTGTGTCTGTTGAAGGAGGCCTCAGTCCACACAATGGCATGACATCGGCTGCACAGCCAACGGCTGTCACTGGCCCCTGACTTCTAAGACGTGGCGCACACACCTCCCACCCAGGAACGCAGGACAGCACTCTGCCTCTGCACTTGGCATCATCTAAAATAGCTAGCTCACCAGAAAAAAAATTACAAAAATGCCCAAAAATGTGCCAGCAAGTATTCAGCCAGAAGGACAAAATTGTGTGTCATCTGGGAACTGACACAGAACACTCACTACCCTGCGTCGACCTCGGCTGGGAGTGTGTGTGTAAAGGACCCAAGGCTCTCCCTGCACCACGCACGAACGCCAGCACCCGCACAGACAGCAACTACTGACCTGGGGAACAGACGCCTTCTAGCAAGTGGGCTGGTGTGCCGTGACAGGGTCTGAAACCAGGGAAAGCCAGATGAGAACTCGGCAGCCCGACCACAGGGTGGGAAGGAAAACCCACGACTTCATTCACGTTTTGTGTGTGTATGTGTGTGTGTTTTAAATATTTTTTATTTAGATTATGGATGCTATGGACTCATTTAAATAAATAGCTGTTTTTAAGATATGGCAGTAAGAACCAAAGTCAGCTAACTTTCATAGGAATTCTTACTGCCATTTGTGAAAAAAGGAGAATATTGAGCCCACTGTGATGGCTTGAAGGCTGAAGCCTTGCATTGTAACCACTGCAATCCCATATGGACACCAGTTCATGTCCCATCCGGCTTCCTGCTGCTGGCCTGGGAAAGCAGTGGAGGACAGTCCAAAGCCTTGCATTGTAACCACTGCAATCCCATATGGACACCAGTTCATGTCCCATCCGGCTCCCTGCTTCTGGCCTGGGAAAGCAGTGGAGGACAGTCCAAAGCCTTGGGACCCTGCGCCCACATGGCAGACCCAGAAGAAGCTCCTGACTACTGGCTTCGAATCAGCTCAGTTCTGGCCATTGCAGCCACACAGAGAGTGAACTAGAGAATGGAAGATCTTTCTCTCTGTATCTCTTTTATTCCATAAATATGATCTGCCTTTCCAATAAAAATAAAAATAAATACTTCAAAAAACAAATGACGGGGCGGACCTGGTGGCACACAGGGAAGGCTACCCCCTGAAATGCTGGCATCCCGCGCAGGTGCTGGTTTGCATTCCGGCTGTTCCACTCCTTATCCAGGTCCCAGCTAGTGTGCCTGGGAAGAGCAGCAGAAGACGACCCAAGGGCTTGAGCCCCTGCCACCCATATGGGAAATCTAGATGAAGCTCCAGGTTCCTGGCTTCAGCTTGACTCAGCCCTGACTGCTGTGGCCACCTGGGGAGTGAACCATCAGATGGAAGCTCTCTCTCTACTCAGTCTATCCCTCTCTGTAATTCTGACTTTCAAATAAATCAATCTTAAACACATGTGAGCCCGGACACATACACATATAGACACATGCAAAGGAAATGGCAAAGTCACCATTAACGGGGGGCAGTGAGGGCTCAAGACCACCAGTGACTGTCAACGCCAGGCATGCCGCCGGTGCAGCGCAGACAAGCGAAGAGGAGCGGCTCTCTCGTTTCCGCCCCCCCTTGCCTTGTGCAAGTGGGAGGCTTCTTCTGGGGGACACCTGGCTTCCACCGCCCACTCTTCGGCAAGTTCTCTGTGCACTTCATTGCTTACTGTGCTAGAGGCTCTGTTTTTCAACTCAAGTGTCATTTTTATTCCACTCCTCAAAAACACGAACACTCAGTTGCGATCCATGATGTGCTCATTTGCAGGATTACGGAGGAAGCCAGTTTGGCCAGTGAGATCTGAGCAAAAGTCTTCTTGCCATTCAGGCTCCAACTGAAAGCAAAGTTTCATGAAGAGGCTTTTGGCCTCCTCCCCTCCTTTCTGTCTGAAACATGGATGTACTCCCTGGGCGTACATCTGAGGAAGACCTTGAAGAAGACAGCCCTGTGCTATAAAAGGCAGAAAAGGCCAGAGGGGAGCAGCCAGGATCCGTGACGAAGCCACAGAGCCATGCGATCCATTCTCAGTCCTGGAAGGCAATAAGCCGCTCAAACCCACATCAGCCACTGTGGCAGCATTTTCTGGAGTGTGCACTTCAGACTGGTCTGAACTGGTATCGCATACCCCACAACTCAGGCATTCCACAAAAGGCATGAAGGGTTTTCATCCTCTTTTCTCACCAGCCTTTCTTCGGAGATGACTCAGTCGCAGCACAACCCAGCTGCCAGCAGAGTCCGGCACTCTCCTCAAATCTCCATCCCAAATGCTATCAACTGATGGCCCACGGCTTGCACTGTTAAGACTTGGGCAGCTGCTTCCATCCTCCCACTCCCCAAATTGACTTCTCTGGCTTCCTATTTTGGGTCCTGGTTACCATCACTCCCTGAAACACCGCCAACCTCGTGTCCAACCTTGATCTATCCTTAATGGGTGTGTACTTCAAACCCTTCATCTCTACACTGAAATGATTAGAGCATTTGCCTCCCATGGGGTGTGGTGGGGATTACATAACATCATTGGACTTCCAGCCTCCATGCTGGGAAGAGAATGTGCTGACCAAGGAATGCACAGATCCAGGGGGCTTAGCAGCTAATCATGTCCTTGGATACACGTGTATGCACATGACCTTGGCAGGCTTCAGTTGTTCCTGGTGGAGAAACTCCAGCAAGAGCCATGGGCTTTAGGGGAGCAAAAGGAAGTTGGAGTTTAGATTAATTCAAAAATGTTCTCTGAAGCACTCATCTTAATGTTGGGGATTAAACGGCGAGCAAGCAATCAAAATTCCCAACTTCCTGTTGCTGATGTGGCGGAGGTGGGGGAGTGGGTGCTGGAGGAAGAACAGGACACAAGCTAGCTGATACGCAATACTAGGTTGGGAAAAGGGCATCAAGCCAGCGGAGCTGGACAAAGTGACAGAATGAGGTGGGGTCTGCAGTGTAAGTGCGGAATGGAGCTGGGGAGAAGTCACAGGAACACAGAGTTCAAAGAAGGGCGGGTGTCAGATTTCACGAACTCGCAAGACACCCAGTTAAAGTTGCATTTCAGATAAGCAACGAATGAAGGAACAGATGCACCATTTGGGACATAAAGAGTTTTGGGAGACTGGTTTTAGAGTAACCTTCAGATACCAAAATCTTCACATTTAAAATCTCTTAGATAAAATGGCACAGGAATTTGAGTGGCGACATAGCAGTGACAAGCCACTGCCTGAATCATAGGCATCCCCTACAGGTGTTGATTTGAGTCCCTGCTGCTCTGCTTCTGACCGGGCTTCCTGCTAGTGCACCTGGGAAAGCAGTGGGAGCCAGCACGAGGGCTTGAGCCCCTAAGCCCACGTAGCAGACTGGGAAGATGTTCCTGGATGCTGGCTTTGACTGGTCCAGTCCTGGCTGTTGCAGCCATTTGGAGAGTGAGCCAGTAGCGGGGAAATTTCTCTCTGTGTGTAACTCTTCCTTTTAAATTTACTAATAAAATATTTTAAGAAGAAGTAAAATGTATATTGTGGCATGTAACCCATACGAATCCTCCCTTAGAGGCCAAGCCATTTCAAGATTATTCATAATACTCAATTCTTTGTAAATGCATTGTAAGTAATTATTGTATTGTCTAGGGAATAACAAAAAGTCTGTAAGTGTTCAGTACAGATGTAATTTTTTCCCCAGATGTTCCTGATTGACAGTTACAGAGCCCTTGGATACAGTGGGAGGCCAGTACCTTTATTGAAACATTACTTGGGTGCTGCTCTCCACGCCAAGTCAGTTTTCTGCAAGCCATGCAGCAGACAGCTAACTGTGCGTACCATGGTGCCCACTCAATCCAGCATGTGTCTGCAAGCCTGGGTTTCTGGGATCACCACACGGACTATGGCTGGCTCTCCCCATCCTGCAACTTTTGGTCACCACCTCCCACTGAGGTAGACAATCAGATGACGACAGTCAATCTCCACTTAGACTTCCTTATTCAACCATTTTTTAATTTTTTTTACTATCGTAGAATAGTCATAACATGTACTTTACTGGAAAAACATTCAAAATTGTTTATTATTATTTATTTTCTTTTTTTTTTTTTAGTTTTTTTTTTATTATTATTGGAAAGCCGGATATAGAGAGAGGAGGAGAGACAGAGAGGAAGATCTTCCATCCGATGATTCACTCCCCAAGTGAGCCGCAACGGGCCGGTGCGCCCCGATCCGATGCCAGGAACCTGGAACCTCTTCTAGGTCTCCCACGCGGGTGCAGGGTCCCAAAGCTTTGGGCCATCCTCTCCTGCTTTCCCAGGCCACAAGCAGGGAGCTGGATGGGAAGTGGAGCTGCCGGGATTAGAACCGGCGCCCATATGGGATCCCGGGGCTTTCAAGGCGAGGACTTTAGCCGCTAGGCCACGCCGCCGGGCCCGTTATTATTTATTTTCAAGGAAGACAGGCAACCAGCCACTGGCTTGCTCCCCAAACACCTGCAACAGCAATAACTGGCTCAGGCCGAAGGCGGGAGCTGGAAGCAACGTTTCATTTCCCGTGTGGAGGGCAGGCACCCAAGTTCCTGAGACAACATCTGCTGTGTGCCAGGATGGTCATTAGCTGCAAGACCAGACCTGGCCGAGTCTGGAATCAGGGACTCTCCGAAGCCAACACTCCAAGTGGCAGGTTAACCTCTGGGGCACTATGTTCCCTCCATCTCAGCCATTTTACAGTGTGTAGTTCAGTAGTGTTAATTATGCAAGTGTTCACTTTGCTGTGCAGCCTTCACCATCTGTCTTGAGCTCTTTGCATCTAAAGACAGTAAAACTCTGTGCCCATTAAACATCGCCACTGCCAGTTCCATCCAAGGGGAGCTATGGTCCTACAGGGAACCTGCCAGCCCATCCATGGGGAGCTATGATCCTACACGGAACCTGCCAGCCCATCCATGGGGAGCTATGATCCTACAGGGAACCTGCCAGCCCATCCATGGGGAGCTATGATCCTACAGGGAACCTGCCAGCCCATCCATGGGGAGCTATGGTCCTACAGGGAACCTGCCAGCCCATCCATGGGGAGCTATGGTCCTACAGGGAACCTGCCAGCCCATCCATGGGGAGATATGGTCCTACAGGGAACCTGCCAGCCCATCCATGGGGAGCTATGGTCCTACAGGGAACCTGCAGACACCCAACAGGCAGTCTGTATAAACTAAATCAACCAGTGTTTGTTCTCTTTTTATGATTAACTGATTTCACTGCTCACGGTTTTCTCAAGGTTCTCCCATGCTGTGGATGTGGGTTGTGTTCAATTTCCCGTTCCCAAAAGGATGAGATGTATCTCGGAGACGTACAGAGCACATTTTGCTCATCTTTGGTTGTCTACCTTTTGAGACTTGTGAGACGTGTTGCAATGAACATGAGCGAATGTCTCTGAGCCTATCCTTTCCATCTTCCTGGGTGTATGCCCACAAGAGGAATTGCTGGGTCCTATGCAATTTTATACTGGGTTTCTCTGGATGCACATTATTTCTTTGTCCACGAATCACCTGGCTGCCCTAGTGCGTCAAAGATTGCAGACTGTCCACTCTCCCTCTCTGTTGCAGAGTGTGAGCAAGATCATACCAGACATGTCTAAGGCTTATTAAGGAGTCTTTATTAACTAAGCTTGGTGCTAATAGAGCACAATAGCAAATCACAAGTCCATACGTCAACCCAACCAATCATAATCCAACCAATCATAATCCCAAAAGAAACAAATGGTCATTATCCTTAAGTCCATCCATTGAGCTAAAGACCTATGTCCCAGCTTCCCCAGCAAAATAAGTTATTCTAAGAGACATACAGCGAATAACTGGGACACACTCACAAAGCTGCACACATTCACCTTTCCCTGGCTTCTCTGCCCACATTCCACTACTGCCAGGCCTCACCCCTCCTGGAACTCCAGATAGCACACAAAGCAGAAACAACATCATTATAACCATTGTCCCATCTAAGCAGTACACAGGGACCATGCTCAGGGGATCACCTGTCCTGGGTCAGCCAAGAGTCGAGGTGTGAGCGTAATGGAAGCACCTGGCCAGAGAGTAAGAGCCCCTGCTTCCTGGGCCTTTTAAAGGGGCTTGTAAGGGGAGTGGTTACACGACAATGCAATACCGTCCCCTCTCAGTTGGTAGGTGAGTCACAGGTGGGCAGGAGCGAATACCTAAGTGTTGTGGGCTAAGAAGTTGATTAGTGCTCGTTGGGATGGCAGGAATAGGAACTGGGCTTGTAGCTAAAACACACAGACTAATTGGACTTCCAATATCCTGGCTAATTTAGGATGTGGGGGAAGTGGTTGAGGATGGAATTAACATTCCATTGCTGTTAGGACCCACCTTCAGGACAGAGGGTACAGAACACAGCCAAATTTCATTTGCCCACTGTCAATGGGTGCTGGCTATCACTGGCTGCACCCCATAACACCCTCCACTTCTCTGAGTGGCATCTCTGGCACTGTCCTCTTCTCTGTGGACAGGCAAATTCACTGGCTTCAGAGCTTAAATGTCAGTCCTCCCTGCCTCCTTTCCCCATCCTGGTTGGAACACATCTCAGATGTACCATGTCCCCTAGGCACTATGCCCCCCGTGACGCTCAACTACACTGTCATGATCCTCAGTCATTCTAGTAGCTGGAAGTCCCCCCAAAGCCTTCCTGACCCCTTAGTTATGTCCACCAATCCATTATCCTATCTGACCCCAAGGACTGGCACAGAGAGAACTTCCTGAAATGTGAACCAAAAACAGTCCATGTGTTCATATAATGAACACAGTATCTGTGTACACATATACATGTTTATGTAGTACATACATTAACAATATAATATAGGGCCCAGTGTGATAGCATGGTGGTTAAAGTCCTCGCCTTGAACATGCTGGGATCCCATATGGGCGCCGGTTCTAACCCCGGTGGTACCACTTCCCATCCAGCTCCCTGCTTGCGGCCTGGGAATGCAGTCGAGGACGGCCCGAAGCCTTAGGACCCTGCACCCGCGTGGGAGACCCAGAAGAGGCTCCTGGCTCCTGGTTTTGGATTGACTCAGTTCCGGCCATTGCGGTCACTTGGGGAGTGAACTGTCGGCCAGAAGATCTTCCTCTCTGTCTCTCCTCCTCTCTGTATATCTGCCTTTCCAATAAAAGTAAACAAATCTTTAAATATATATATAATATATAAGTATGTGTATATAAATGTTTTATATAAGCTATATATAAGCAGATAAAACAGGAATATACATATATATACACATTATATATGAAGACAGAGAAAAGGGGAAGAGAAGGAAGAAATACATTAATATAGAGAATTGTGGAAATTGGTCATGTTAGGATAATAGGATTGAGGTAGTTTCTTAAAGGTATTTTTAATTTCAATCAAAAAAACAGTGTGTAATATCTGAAAACTTCAAACTGTAGAGAAATGTAGATAGCAAAAAAGTGAAACTATTCCCTCCAAAACCTACAGGGCCAACTGTGGTAGAAGTTTTATTGTTTTTTCTTCTCAATATTTTTTCTATAAAATTAGCATGCATGTGCAAGCACGCCTGAGCTTGGGCACACACGTGCTCAAATGCACACACACACAGAGTCTCCTCTCTGCTGCAATGAATTGTGCTCCACAGCATCTGCAGAAATGGTTCCTTTTTTGGTTTTGAACTGCCAGGATACCCTGGAGAACTTGTGGGTCCGAAGGGCCAACTAGTGTTCCTTTCCTTTTGTATTTACAAAAATGTGAGTCAATACAGATCCATTCACACATGCTGGTTTTAGAAGGCCGAATTCAGACACTAGGTATGAGTACTGTGCGCTAACTTACTTTTCTCCCTTTCTGACGCAACAGAACACCGCATCAGCCCTTTCTGCACAGAGGTAACACCTGTGCTTCACATTCCTGCTAAGATGAAGACAATGCAGTGTTTCGCAACTCCATGTGGATGCGTGCTTTGTTTCTGTCGGATTAATTACTACTGGAAATACATTTTCTGAATACATTTTCAAAATACTGATAATTCCTATAATGCTGCTCTCCAAGAGGCCATGCCTTTAATACCTTCCTCACCACACACGGCAGCCCACACTCTGTCCTGATCTCGTCTACTTCTCTATTTTAATTTTTGGACCAATCTGAACACGAAAAACAGCACTGTGGTGTTTTTACTGGCACCCTCATCATTCGTGGAGTCAAGCCTCTTTTCCTAACTTTCCTGGCCTTTTCTTGTTTTTCAATCTTCTGTCTATATATCATTGTGTTCTCACGGCTTGTCCTTGGAAGACAGAGATGTTGTCTCGATTGTGTCTAAAGTCATCTCCAGGTTTTTTCGTGCTGATTTCTTACTCCACTATGACCAAAATGTAAAGTATTAAAATTTAAGCATCAGGAACAGAATCTGACAAAATGGCCGCGCTGGAGGGTGGGAGTGAAAACTGGCCCCGGCGGGATTTCAGGAGTGAGATGTGCCAGTGGGCCGTGGAGTAGGGATTAACGTCTTGCTTGCATCTGGAACCTGGTGTCTGCAAAACAGTGACCACATTGTGCTCCTTCCCAGAAAAAGCACAGCGTTGCCTGGCTACTCAGCAATGTATATATGACTTGGCAGCTGGCCCAGCTTTGTAGCTCCGAGGGAAATTCCAGGGTGGGATACAGGCTGAAGTTCCAGTGACAAATGGCCCAAAAGGTTTAACCCCAACTCCTGGCGCATTTCAGACCCAAGTAATGCAGGCCAGAAACCAAACTTGAGCAAATTTCAGCTTCCTTCTTTGTAAAATGAGAGGGACAGGACCTGCCTTGGTGTTCAGCTGTGGCAACACCACAAGGTTTGTGAAGATCCTGAGCACTTCTGGGGCCCAGCTTGCAGAAGGCCATCTCCACGCGCAGACATATCCGACCCAGAGGCTGTCTGGTTTTATGGCTACAGGATGCTGCTTTAACTCTTAAGAACATCGGTTTCTTACTTATAAAATTAACAGTGACCATACCAATCTTCCAATCTCAGATGGGTTGTGTTCAAGTTTGAACATGTGGACTGCCTAAAGGGAGCAGGGAGGGGCTTGACAGAGAAATTTCCTCCTTCTCTTCCCTCCGGTGCTCTTTAGGAAACTTACGGTTGGCCAGTTTTCCTTCCAGGAATCACTGTGATGATACCATACCCTACTGCCTTTGCCATGGCCTCTTCTAGCATTCAATGAGAAAGTGACCAGGGCTGCCCGGTTCTCCACTGCTCAACATTCTGGCTTTACTCGTATTACCAAGATGGTTCCTGTCGCCAAATCACCCTCTCTTCACATAAAGGCTCGTTCTGTTCCATCCTGCAGGACTCATGGCAGATGTCAAATCCTCAAGGAAGGTTTTTCCAGGTAACCCTATTTAAAATGGCAGTTAACCCAAACCTCTGAACTCTGCTCCTCAGCTTAAGATCAACCCTCAATGTTCCTAGGCTCTGTGAAGGTTCTTCGCACCCATTCTCACACACACACTCTGCACATCTCCAAGCAATTCCTTTCCAACCATGGTGTTAGAACAATCCTCACCTAGCGATTGGAGCGAGCACCCATTAGCCTGCCGCCCAGCACTTACCCCTCTTATGTTCTAGCACTTGTGCCACCCCCAAAGCTTAGCCAGTACTTACTGTAGCCCTCACTTCCCAATCTGAGAAGGAACACATGTCTTGGGTGCAACAGATAGCATCTCGTGAACTGCCTGGAGCTGCGCAGGCACCATCCTGACCGAGGCACCCTGCCTTTACTGGGAGCTGCTGTCAGCCATCTTGGCCTCCTCAAGCAGAGCCCCTGTGGCAGAGTGAAGCCAGAAACCCGGACACAAGGACCACACCGTGATGACAGCAGCTGAAGCTCTACATCTAGCTGCAATCGAAGCTCCTTGAACTCTATGGACCCTGAGTCAAAGCATCCCCACTTAGTTTATCATAGCAAATTTAATTGTATTCTTCTCTCACTTATATCTGAAATACATGTGACAAATTTAACTCCCATCTTAGATCCTTGTCATTACTTAGATTTAAAAAATCAGTCACCTCTAACTCTTCCTCTCCTATCTAAACAGCCACATTGTCTTATGGGAATAAATGTCTACTCACATGTTTCTCCTCTCCTTCCTATTTCCCATTCTTAATTATCCACTCAGTGCTCCCACATGGAGAAATTTCCCAAGGAGCAGGACTAGTCTGCCCCATCGCTCCTTCTTCGCTCACTGGCTGCCTCTATTTTTTTTCTTGTTATTTCCTTGTCCCTCCATTTCATCTGTAAAGGGAAGAGGTTCGTTCTTCAAACCAAAGAATTTCTAAAACACAAGTCTAACTGTCAATCCCTATTTCTTCAGTGACAAGAAATAGAAAGACTGGATGCTGAAGTAAAAGTAGCTAAGAAAACCAAAATGTTTTCTAACTAGAGACTTTAAGAGTAGTCAGCTGCAGGCATGGCTGGACCCGATTTCTTAAAAACTATGATCCAAGTTTTATCATGCTCCATCTCCAGGCTCTGGGTTCTCACAGGAACTGTCCCCAGCACCTGCAGCAGCACTAAAGGGTCACCCCTCATTGGCTCAGTGTGCGTCACAAGTCCATCTGTTCCTGAGCAAATGAAAGTAACTTCTGTTGACCGGAGAGCTACCATAGGAGTTGGGGAAGAAAGAGGTCGCAACTTCCTTAGAATAAAGAGCTGGAAAAGAGGTTCTCTTAAAAAAAAATCACCCACTGGATAGGCAAACCTTTAACCTATACCCCTCCAAGGCACATTAGTGACTTCAGAATCGAGGTCAGGCTCCAGGAGCTCTACTGAGGAGTCCTCTGTGCTCGCTCTTCACCCTAGCGCCACCACAACCCCCTCCTGCTCAGCCTTGACTGCTGTCCCTGCACCTCTGCACACACCCACCCTCAATGCAGAGTTTGCATCCTCTCTGCTGCAAGCTTCTGCTTAGCCTCAGGGCCTCCTCACAGGTTACTCCCTTCAGAACGTCAATCCTGGGCTCCAGCAGACACGAGTTGATGCTCCAAGGGAAATTAACGGTTGGATCTATACATCACTCCTCTCCATTTCCTTGCCCCCTTATTTCAGAACTGCTTCTCTTTTACTCATATACTCATCACCGTTGTGTGTGCTGGCCATGAAATTGACTGTGTAACCTAAGCCAGACCAGTCATGAAACATCTGGTGCAAAAAAAACAATTTAAAAAGAGCAGGAGGGGTGGAATTAAGTCTCCTCTTTACAGATGGACAAGCTGGAACAGCACGATCCTGACCTCATGGGAAAGCTTTGTGTGGCAGCATTCTGTCAAAGTATAGACTCGAGTGGCAGAGAGACAGCTGCTAGCTACATTCCATCATGCTAAGGACAGCCACGCTCCTTCCCTCCCTAGGGTTCAGTCACCAGAAGCAAGAAATTCTCCCTCTTTGCCTAAACTAGCTTAAGTTGTTTCTGTCATCCTCAACGCTGAGCTAAGCTGTGTCCTTGATACTCTACAGAGTGGTCATGCGCGTTGATGAACACCCTCATTGTTGTGAGCAGGGGCTTGAGATAAGGCAAACTGAGGCTTCTTTTGCGCCCAGGCTAGTTCTTTTGGATCGCCTGGAGAAAGCCACCATCATAGTGATGTACTTCAGACACACTGAACAAACTGCTGCCATTGGGGGAGGGGGGACTATTCACAAAGGGACATTTCTGCCTAGTGACGCTGTGTTGGTGAGAATTTTGTTAAATACACATTGAGTTCAAGAGACACAATATAGCATACAACAATTGGAGGATACTGCTGGGAGTTCACTGACTCAACTCCAGTTCAGGCTCCATCACTCACTGGCTGGGTGCCTGCAGATAAGTTGCTGAACTTCTCTGTCCCTCACCTTCATCTGTAAAATGAAGAGGCTGATTCACATGTGTGATATTACAGGACTGCGACTGACAGAAAGCAAGAACATGCATGCAGAGCACACAAAGTGGTGCCGCACGTTTACTCGGTCCTAAGTAAGCATCAACTATGAAAAGCAACCCCTTTCTGAGTGCTAAATGGAAAGAAGCAGCCAGAAACATTTGCTCCTTCATCAGAAACGTGGGAGTGAAGAAGGAAAGCTTCACGTGGACCCGAATTAAGTTGGTTGAGTCTCTTACTCTAAACACAGCTGCATTCCACTTTTGTGACAACAGCCATCATGTAGCTGACCCTTGATGCTGCCCTGGCCTGCCACAGGTTCACTAGGCTCTTCTTATGCAACTCCTCCCCCAGCTTCTGTCTCCTATGGTCAAGGATGGCTGAGCCCACCTGGTGGCTCCAGGAATAGGCAGAACATCCAGGTGCAACCAACAAGAGGCGCACATTCTCTTGGCCTCAGGCGCTGAGTTATGAATGGGCACATGACCCAAATCAGGAAAGAAGGCCGGGAGAGCCCCAGCAGGGGACTGTGGCTGCAATTATTGAGAAAGAGCTACTTGCCTTCTTGAGAAAGTGAGGGCGGGAAAAGCTACAATTGTTAGTTGTTGTCATGCCACTGGTTTGGGAGATCCTGACCGAGACTCTGGTCAAGAGAATTAAAGCAAAGCAGAGAAGAGCAAGTGGAAAGGTGAAATTTTGAGGCTGAGCTTTTGAATAGCTGCCTCAAATAGTGCTTGGAAGCAATGAACACTAGCCATATATCCCACATAGTTCTGGCTGCTCCACTCTGATCCAGCGCCCTGTTACCGCGGTAGGGCTCCTGCAGCCATGGGGGAGACGCAGAGTTCCAGCGTCCTGCCTTCAGCCTCCCTGCTCTGGTTGTTATGGCCATTCGGAGAGTGAACCAGTGGAAGAGAGATCCTTCTCTTTGTAACTCTACTTTTCAAATAAATAAATTTCTTCAGAAAAAAAAACTTTAGATGTGAAATGTGGACAGTGTTCCTTGGGAATTTTATTTCATCTTAATTGACTTAAATAATCATACCTGATCAGAAACAAACAGGACTTTGAGCAGCAAGAGAGTTCTACCTACAAGCCCAAGCCTTCCAAGCCCAGCAAGCCCCTTCCCTGGATTGTTGCTGGAAAAGTCTGAGTCCTGAGAAAGCCAGCAAGGGAAGAAAAACAGTGTGATTGGCCCTACTGATGGCTCCTAAAATTCACAAGCCTAAGAATGTTGCTCTACTGGACACTGTCCGCAGTCTATCATCTCATTCTTTGATACATGCAAAGCAGAGTTAAATGGACCCTCACATGTGCCATGCATGCAGACAGGGCAGCAAGCAAGAAGAAGGCCCATGGCTGCCTTCCCGGCACCTCAGGGTCTGTTGGCATAGTCGGTACACAGATGGGCTTCCTGCAGGCCCCACTGCTCCAGAGCCACGCATGTGGCAACGAGAGAAGAGACAACACAGGCTGTGAGCACCAGGAACTACACGTTATATGGGGCACCTTGGCAGCTACCACAATGTGGTCACTGTGATGGCAAAGAGACCAGGACAGAGAACTGTTAGGGAGGCCCAGCAAGGCCAGCTGATGGGGTGGTGTCAGAAGGAAGGGCAGGACTGCCAGACACTGGGGACAGCTGACGCGCAGCTCTAAGTTCGTCCATGAAGTGGTTACAGGTGATCTTTCAGTAGGACAGTGCCAATGAGAGCATCCTGGGGAAGGGACTGAGCGCAGAGGAAAGCTGAAGCAGAGAAAGGACTGTGTGCAGGGAGTGCTCTGAGAAAGCGGCAAGGCAGCCAAACCTCTATTTGTGCAGGTGGACTTTTCAGGAAGGGATATTTGCATACTGGGGAGCTGTTACAATAGAAGGGGAGATCTGGATGATGCAGAAGCCTGCTAGAACAATGCCCTTAAACAGAGAGTGGGTGGGGTCTAAGGAAAGAAGCTGGGCCTGCAGCGGAGGGCAGAGCAGTTCCTGCACAGCCTCGGCAGGACTGGCAGGGCCAGCAGCGGAGGGCAGAGCAGTTCCTGTACAGCCTCGGCAGGACTGGCAGGGCCAGCAGCGGAGGGCAGAGCAGTTCCTGTACAGCCTCGGCAGGACTGGCAGGGCCAGCAGCGGAGGGCAGAGCAGTTCCTGCACAGCCTCGGCAGGACTGGCAGGGCCAGCAGCAGCCAAGAGGATGGGAAGAGTGTGCACGTGCTGTTGGGCAGACACAGTAGGTGAGGAGCTGCTGGCAAATGCCCAGCCGAGGCCAGCAGGGTTTCAGCCAGCCTGACACTCTAGGGCTGAGGCTGAGCCGGGACTCCGAAACCACTTGAGTTTGAATTTTGGATCTATCGGGCACTAGCTGCCAGGTTGTTGCACAAACTACTTCTCTGTTGGAAAGAAAAAGGAGGAGGAGAGTAAGGGGAATCTCAGAAGACATGCAAGCACAGGGCTCCCGGGAGAACGCCTCGTGAGGACACTTAGGTGACGCCACCCATCTGTGATGAATGTCACTGCCAGAATGTGACCAAATTCCATGCAATTCAAAAGCAAAGGCTCTGCACAAGGGGAAGGTCCCTCACTTGTTACAGGTGCCTAGTATTAGAACAACTCGAACAAACTAGTTCTAGAATAGAACAATTACTGATGACAAAATGGCAGATGGGGGAAATAACATCTAATCATCTCACTGTAGATGGGACCACTTCCTGGGGAGTAACAATATCCCTCCTTCACTTGACTGTGAAGCAGGGCTTTGCAGGAACAAACGAGCAGAAACATCTGCCATGTGAACTGAGTGCTTACTGAATGGTGCAGACAGAGTCACCTGCGGAATCACCTTTACCCGAAAGCCAGGAAAGCCTCCAGCCTGCCCTGAGGGAAGCAGAGAAGACACTGCGTTATTTTTTTAGGCAGCTTTCATGGGAGACAGTTCCATGTAACCAGCAGCAGCAAAAGCAGCCACTTCCACTCCCTGCAGTGTCTGCCCCTGAACGGACCTCTTAGAGGAGCCTCAGGCCGCGGACGGCTGCCAAGAAGCAGGACTTCTCAGGGTCTCTGAGGGCTTCTCCGACAGCGACGCCGCCCTCCACGCCAGGGGTGTGTGTGGGGGGGTCCTATTCAGCTGCCAAGTGTCAGAGGGCAGACTTGAGAACTGCGGGGGCGGGGCAGGGGCCAGAGCCTTAAACACCCGCCCTCTCTCTCACCCTTCCAGGCTGCACAAGCCTCCGGGGTCACAAGGGTCCTAATTTGAAGGTCACAGCTACAAAGACCCTCAGACCTCTGATTGATTTGGGGGCCTCCCCTGGGACGGGCCCGGCAGCCACACCAGACTCAGGGACGCCAAGAGCCTTTTTCCCTTAATCCTCCGGCTGGCGGGCTGGAGGCCCTTGCAAGGGTCGGGGAGAAGACTGTTCCCCAGGCCTGCCTTCCCTGCGCCCCAGCCGCCTGCCGGACACACACCTCGGGCTTTCTGTACCACCAGGGCCTCGAGGGTACACTGTGGCTGCAGAGGAGAAAAAACCAGTATCAAATGGAAGACTGCAGGGCTCCCTGCTTCAGGAGACCCTGCTGCCGCTCCATTTCTCTCCTGGTGCAGCTGACTCAGCTATGAGGGAAGTATTCAACTGAGGATGTCAAACTTTGTAAGTCTCCCCTTCCCACTCTGTCTTTGCCTCTCCTGGTCCCCAGGAAGTCCTCAAATCAGAGGAGGAGGCCTAGAGGGAGGGGAAGAAGGGTGACAATCATTTCACCCTGCAAATCCAAGTGTAGGCGCTCTCTCCGGTGGGCCACAGCCCCCACAGAGCCCTCTGAGGGGTCCTCAGGTGCCAAGTCACAGCTTAGTGGCTGTGCTTCCTGCATAGCGTCGGCTGGCACTCAGAGTCTCTGCCTGGGGATCTCAGGTATAAACTATTGATACTATTCTGTCAGCAGCAGCGGAGCACTGGCTCATTCAGCAAGCAGTTGCCTGCCAATGTTCTACATAGTCCAGGGAGATCTCATCCAGGCTCATTCCCTTTTTTCCTTCAGAGGAGTGGTGCAGAGTGGAAACTGACAATCAAATCAAGATAGGGTCCAGCGTGATGGCTCAATGGCTAAATCCTCACCTTGCAACAGCCGGAATCCCATATGGGCGCCAGTCTGTGTCTCAGCAGCCCTGCTTCCCATCCAGCTCCTTGCTTGTGGCCTGGGAGAGCAGTAGAGGACAGCCCAAAGCCTTGGGACCCTGGAAGCAGATCCTGACTAATGACTTCAGATCGGCTCAGCTCCAACAAAAGGGAACAGATGAGTGCAGCCATTTCAGTCCTAATAACGTTTCTGTGCACCAAAAGACACCTAGGCAACTTATGGGCTAGGAAGAAAACAGCTGCAAATGATTTATCTGATAATGGACCGACATTCAAAATATATGAAGAATTTCAACAATTCAACAACAAAAAATATTCAGATAGTCCAAGACTAAATTGAATAAGGAAACGAAACAGATGTGTCTCCAAAGAAGATACACAAATGGTTATCAAGCACAAAAAAAAAAAAAAAGATATTACACATCACTAATCCCCAGGGAGAAGCAAATCAAAACCACCATGTTCTGTCCCCGCACAGCCATCTGGCTGTCTACTATCAAAACCAAGGGAGAGAACTGATGTGAGTGCATGGGGAAGCTGGAACCCTGTGCACCGCTGGCAGGGGTATACAATGGTGTCGCTGCTACAGATATTGCTATGAAAGGTGCTCAAAAAATGAAAAATGTGACTCCCATATGACCCAAATATCTAAAATGAGGCAGGGCTTCAAAAAGATGTTTGTATGGCCATATCAAAGCAGCACTATCTACAACAGCTGAGAAGTAGAAGCAACCCAAGTTTCCACTGGCAAATAAATGGATAAACATTTTGTTCATACTGTGGGATATTACTTAGCCTCAAACCAAAGGAAATCTGTGCTGTGCTATCACATGCATGAACCTTGAAAACATCACATGAAGTGACACAAAGCAGGAACAGGAAAAGGCCCTTATGTGAAGAAGCATCTAGTCAAATTCATAGACATGGAACTTGGGAAATAAGAGCATTACAACAGAGAGATAGCTTATAAATTTTGTTTGGCCTTTTAAAAAAGGTTTTATTTTTATTTGAAAGGCAGAATTGCAAAGAAGGAGAGACAGCGATCTTCCATCCCGTAGTTGACTCCCCAAATGGCCACAATGGCCAAAGCTAGGCCATCCTGAAGCCAGGAGCCAGGAGCTTCTGCCAGGTCTTCCACACAGGTGCAGGGACCCAAGCAGAGCAGCCAGCACTCAATCCAGTACTCAGGTTAACGATAAAGTCAGCACTACAAGCTGAGGCTTCACCTACTATGTCACTGCGTCGGCCCCTTGTTTGGCTTTTTGAACAAGATTTACTTATTTAAAAGCAGAGTGACACAGAAAGGGAGGCAGACTGAAAAAGCAACCTTTCATCTGCCAATTTACTTCCCAAGTGAATGCAGCGTCCAGGCTGGGCCAGGCTGCAGCCAGGATCATGGAGTTCCATCTGGGTCTCTCACAGGGACAGCAGAAGTCCCAAGTACACAGGGTGTCATCAGCTGCCTTCCCAGGTAGCACAGTGGACCAGAAGACAAGCAACCAGGACACTCAGATTTGGGATGCCAGCATGACAAGCAAAAGTTTAACTTATTTTGCCACAATATTGATCCCTTTATTTTTTTAATTGCTGTACATTGCAAGGAGCATAGCAGAATCGGCCACCTCATTTTCTGCTGCACAGTTCAGTGACACTAAGAACACCCTTGGTTGGCACTGTACAACCATCTCCACCATCTTGCTGCAGAACTCAACACTGAACTACTAATTCCTTCTTTCCCAAGCTCCTTTGAAGCAGCCACTATTTCCCGTCGTGATCCTCCATGTAAGTGGAATCATACAATATTTGTCTTTTTTATGACTGGTTTAGAACAAAGCTAACTCAGAACAAAGCTGCAAAGGCTTAACCCATGTTGTAGAATGTGCTGGAATACTTTAAGGTTGAATGACAGTCCGCTACATGCATGGTTTGCATTCTTGTTCGTTCATTTGTCTGTCAGTGGGCACTAGAGGTGCTTCTGCCGTTCAGCTATTGTGAAAACGTTGCTATGAACATTGAAATCTAAAAAGCATCTCTAGCTTCTGCTTTCAATTGTTTGGGGCATATACCCCAAGTGGCATAGCTAGATAAAGATTCTGTCCGTTGTGCGCACCGTTCTTGCCTCAGCATGGTGCCTGGGACTTACGGCATGTTAGAAAATACTGAACGGAGCCTCAGAAAGGACTCAGCAGCAAGCTGATCGGAGGAGCAGCAAGACAGCAGACTGATATACACAGGTGAGACTTGTAGCACATGCCGAGAGGAGTGGCCGCCATCTTCAGGGACAAGGACCCACTTCAAGTGGGGAGCCAGGGAGCTGCGAGTAAAGCACCAAGATCTCTGGCAACAAGTGCAGAGTGTACCAGAGCTGCCCTCAGTAGGAACGGGAGGCAGGTTAGCAAGCCGCTGCAGATCCAGGAAGACACAAGGGTCAGCAAGACAGAGATGTGGCTGTGCACACAGGCAGCAGGGGACGGGAAGCCCTCAGGGGCACAGGTGAGCTCAAGATGCACAAGATGACGGCTGGCAAAGCCCGTGAGAGCCCCAAGTTTCCCCACCATGCACACCACGTGGCAGCACGAACGGGCCATCTTAGAACAACTGGTTAGCAGTTGCTGGGCAGGCATCTCCAAGAGCTGGCAGGAGATGTGTGCTGAGCCAGCAGATGTGTCCTTGGATCAAATGACGGCCACAGCATGCAGGAGGCCGCCAGCAGCAAGAACCAGGAAGAACTGGGGTAACCCAGCCCAGACTTAATCCTGCACAGTTGCTCTGGCTTGGAAAGGAACATGCCATCTAGGGTGGCCTATGCCCTAGTTCTCTTTCCAACAAGACTGTTCTCATGACAAAATGAGTATGTGCCTACTGTGAAGACTTCAGAAATCCCAGGGAGAAAAACCAAAGCGAAAACTACACTATAAGCAGACCAACCAGAGATGAATTCTGGAATCCCTTTGGAGGTATTTTCATTGTTTTTCTTTTCAACACAAATTACTCATAAAAATTATTTTTATCAAATTGGGAGCATACAATTCATTTATTTCTTTCACTAGGTTTTAATGGTGTGCCTGTACAAAGCACTGTTTGAAGTGCCATGGTATACAATGAACAAAATAGGCCAAATTCCCTGCCTTTATGGAGTTAACATGCAATCCTCTCTCCCCGTCTCCCTCTCTCTCACTGTGTGTGTATGTGTGCGCGTGCATGCAAGAGACAGAGCATCCTCTCATTAGCATGGCACCACTCTCATCAAGCATTAATATTTTATAGAGACATGTCCTGTAATGATAACTTAAATTTATTTATGTGCCATTCAGAAATTGCTGGGCATTTAGCTTATTTCCGTTGTTCTGGTCAGTGTAAAAATGCATAAAATGAAAATCCTTATATGTAAACTGTTCCATGCTTTGCTATGTTCATCCTTATGAAAAACCCCTAGAAGCAAAATTATTTGGTGAAAGGAAAAGAGATGAGTGAAGATTTTTGAGAGAAATTAAAACATTCTTCTTCAAACATCAAACAACACAGAGATACGTACTTTTAACGTTTGGGGATATTTATTCTCCCTCTAATTATAACTTCTCACTGTCCGAAACTGCATCGTGTCCATCAATCCTGGCTCTTATCATTACCCCTTGTCCCTCTGTCCACACATACGCACTTAAAACTGAACGACATTAGCCATTGTGGATGCTTGGGTATTAGTCTGAGCACCCCTCAAACAGCACATTTTAAGTCTTGGCCGCTACAGTGTACATGGGGCTGTGGTCGAACCTTTAGGGGGAAGCGCTGCTACACAGTTGCTCTTGGGCCAAACCCCCTCTGCCCCCGGCTCACCCTGTGGTCCCTCTTCTGCACACGTTGTGACACTGCACATCGCTAAACCAATGGGGCTCTCGGATTTTAGACTTGGACTTCCGAAACTGTGAGCTCCAGAGATCTTTTCCTAAAGTTAGGTGTTTCGCTTTAGTAACAAGACTTATTTTATTACACCTGACTTCGTGTTCTCCATTATCTGGTGATCCATTCTGGTAGTTGTTTGATTTCAGTGTTCCTATTACTGTAAAACAAAGCACCAAAAATTCAGTAGTTGGAAACAATACTCCTTGATCCTATCACAATTCTGTCACTCAAATGTCCAGGCAGACTCTACTGGGTTTTCTGCTTAGGATATCACAAGGCTGAAGTCAATGTGATGGCGGGGCTGGGTTGTGCTCTCTACTGGGTTTTCTGCTTAGGATATCCCAAGGCTGAAGTCAATGTGATGGCCGGGCTGGGTTGTGCTCTCCCTGGAAGTTTTGGGAAAGAATCCAGTTGCCACTCCTTGTTTGCCATGAACAAGTGTAGTAGCCAGCCTCTTGGACGTCCCTCAGTGACCCTCACCTCCTTTGAAGTACTCTCTCACACTGAGCATGGATGGTCTGTGCAGTCAATAGCACACTCCAGAAACCGTCCATGCAGACTGTGAAAGACAGAGACCTGGCCTTGCTTGTTCTTGTATCAGATGCTCTGGAGGAAGGCACTGTTGCCATTGCTGCAGAAGCTGGTCCTCCAAAGCAGGACAATGGGGATGGCGGCAAGACTTGAGGGTGAATTTTATGCCAGATATGGAAGAAAGAAGACAGGAAAGAAAGTTTATGCCTGGAAATCTCACTGGAAGATTAACACAAGGCTCAGTGTCAGATGCAAATTCCAAGCCAGTGGCTTCCCATGGAATTTCCTCTTGATTCATGAGGTGAATTCTGGGCTGCACTCCAAGCTATGTATACATTTGTGTCTAATAATTAATGAGGAAACAAGTATTCTTGGACAAGTACAAGGTTTCCAGTATTATGAAGAAAGCCTTGTCCAAAACACGAGAAGGTATAAAGACTGGCCATCTGTTTTGCAAATATATCCCAGAATCCTTCACTTACTTCCCCCTAATTTTCAGGGTACTGACCTTACTGACCAGTGATTTTAACATGTTGGACGTATTTTACATCACCTAGAATGACTGCTCAAGGATGCTTCTCAAGCTGAACAAAACCAACTCTGATTATAAAGCAATGAAACCAATTTGACATCTATTACTTTATCACCCCACTCTATGGTACTGGCTGTGTGAGAAAGACAGAGAGAGAGGCAGGGTGTGGGGAGAGGGACAGGGAGAGAAGGGGAGGGGAGGGGAGGAGGAGAGGGCAGGAGAGGGGAGGGCAGGAGAGGGGAGAGGAGGAGAGGAGAGGAGGAAATTTGGGCCTCCAGGGGACGTGTGGAGATAATGTCACGCACACAGCTGGGGTGGGGAGCTACCGGCATCCAGTGAGTAGATGCCAGCATCTTGCACCGCACAGGACAGCCCTCCGTAGCAGAGAACGGCTGAACCTAACACCAGCTATGCATGCAGTGAGATCAGCTCTGAGGATATCCAACACATGTGCTAGAATCTTACAGCTGTCACCCGTCTTTTTGCACTCAGTTAAACTGCAAAAAGCCTGAATATTAACCAAAACAACTGAACAAATACAGCTGTGACAGACCTTAAACGGCTCTGCTCGTCTCATGATGTACAACTGTGTATATCCCTATACTGTCCATGGAGGCAATTCTAGAGCTCTCACTGCTTACAAGCCTAAAGACTTTATTAGCATCATCAATATTATTGTTCGTTCAAAGACAATACATTTCATGCATTCTATAGGTACAGTTCTAAGAAGACAACAATGAAAGTACTACTGCTTGGTAGGATACAGCAGGATGAAAAAAAAAAAAGAAAAATTTATTAGTGTGAGAGATTAGAGTGAGCAGAGATTGGAAACGGAGAAATCTAGGAGGCCCCAACGCAATAGCGTAGTGGTTAAAGTCCTCGCCTTGAACGCACCGGGATCCCATATGGGCGCCGGTTCTAATCCTGGAGGCTCTATTTCCCATCCAGCTCCCTGCTTGTGGCCTGGGAAAGCAGTCGAGGATGGCCCAATGCTTTGGGATCCTGCACCCATGTGGGAGATCTGGAGGAAGTTCCTGGCTCCTGGCTTTGGATCGGCACAGCACCAGCCGTTGTGCTCACTTGGGGAGTGAATCATTGGACGGAGGATCTTCCTCTCTGTCTCTCCTCCTCTCTGTATATCTGACTTTGTAATAAAAATAAATAAATCTTTAAAAAAAAGAAAACTAGGACAAATATGAAGACAGGATAAATTAGGAGGCCAGCAAAGGATGTAAAGAAAATTAGCCTGGAGAAGGAGGGTTTTTGTTGTTGTTGTGTTTTGTTGTTGTTGTTTTTGGTTTGCTTTGGTTTTTGAGGCCTACCGGACAGGACTTTTGGGTTTATGGTATGCAGAAATTGAAGACAAGGAAAGAACTGAGTTACCATCCTTGCTGTTGTCTTGTTGTTGTTGTAACTTTGTATTGTGTCCCTTCTTGAAGAGATGTACAGGTAGAATTTAGGTTTACAGGCACTTTTGAGGATAATGACTGTCCAAGGTTTTACAATCTTGGAATAAGAAAAATTAACTCCCTGCAAAAAAGGAACATCAGCTCAGTTACAACAGGTCTGGGTGCGCGCTGGAGCGACCTCCATTCCCCGGGGAGAGCAGGGAGGAAGCTGGAGTTAAGTAACAAGCTCCTCTGGGAAGTGGGATAAGGACCACCCTTGCATTCCACGGGGCACCAAGAGGCTCAGGGCTGTTGCTGCCAGTCTTCTTGGGCTAGAGTAACTGGGGACCCCCAGCAGGCCTCTGCTGGGGTACATCATGTTCTAGTCCTGTTGTATTCACTCTGTGGCTCTTCCCTTTCCAATGGGAAAGACAGGACTCGGGAAAAGCAAGGAGGCCGAGTTCCTGGAGATAAGCAGTATGCTGAGACCAAGGAGCGAGTGTGATTTATCCACAGGACTTCCATTTCATTGGTGGGCAAGACATGTAAGCAATGACTGAGCAGCTCAAGATAGTGAGAACCGACATGCTTGGCTTGCTATGGAGAACCAGTGGCACAGGCCTGAAAAACAAGTGTAATAAGAACTTCACATCTCACACAGGAAGAAACAACACATTCACAGGGAAATCTGGAATACCAGAAATTCAGGAAAACCTGTAACCATATATGCAGTGTCTACTTCATCAAAGCACACTGAGTCTGTGACCTTGATTTGAGTCAAAATGTCTTCCCAAAATTCATAGGTTGCACCCTAATGCCTAGTCCCTTAGAATATGACAGAGCTGTTTACTTTTTTTTAAGATTTATTTTTATTGGAAAGGGAGATTTACAGAGAGAAGGAGAAACAGAGAGAAAGATCTTCCATCCGCTGATTCACTCCCCAGATTGCTGCAATGGCTGGAGCTGAGCCGATCCTAAGCCAGGAGCCAGGAGCTTCTTCTGGGTCTCCCACATGGGCGCAGGGTCCCAAGGATTTGGGTCATCCTCTACTGCTTTCGTAGGCCACAAGCAGGGAGCTGGATGGGAAGTGGAGCATCTGGGGCACAAATTGGCACCCATATGGGATCCTGGTGCTTGGACGTGGAAGATTAACCAATTGAGCCACCTTCATGTTCCCTAGAAGAGGGACATACAACACCATGTTAAGCCATGCATGGGAAGGCCAGCACGGGACAAGAGGCACAAAGAGAAGGAAACACTACGGGTATAAGTCTTACTTGAGTTGCTATAAGGAAGAACAAACAAAGCAAAGCAAAAAGGCTTAGGATCGGACAGTTTCAATAGTGGCCTCTGGGGCAGAGGGATTGTTCCTGGTGCTCTGGTACCTGGCCTTGGAGGTAATTATGACCGGTCCATAGCGGCCCTGAGTGTAAGACCTCAATAAAGGAGCTTGTTAGGAATGTGGGTCCTGAATGGATGGGTCAGGCTGGACTTGAAAAGAATTTCCTTCCGGAAGGACAAGTACAGGAAGAGGAGACAGGAGGCCAAGGCAAGGCGACTCGGCACGTTACGAGAGTGTCCAGAACAAGACTGCACCTATCCCGGTAGGACAAATGTTGAAGTATCAAGTGCACCGGAGCAATGCACTTCACACAAGCGAGAGGTGAGGCATGCTGATGTGGGAGCAACTGGTGCAATCTTAGGGGGAATCAAAAACGGGAAAGAAATGCCCTCCTGTACGACGTGTGGAGAGCCAGCAGATGAATGTGACAAAGCCACAGATCACCAAGGCTGATGCAGGCCGGTTAGAGGGGTGTAGCATTCATCTACAGCCAATGGGAATGCGTCGTAGGGGTGTACTAACTTTCCAGGGCTCTGTCACAGAGCACCAGAATAAGATGACAGAACGCATGGACATTTCCTTTCTCACAGTTCTTGTGACAGGAAGTTTAAGACAAACATGCCAGATAGGTTAGTTTTGTCTGGGGGCTCTCTCTCTCTGGTTTGCAGAAGGTCATAGTTATGGTTCATAATCATGTGTTTCTCTCTCTCCCGGTGTGAGTATAGGTGCGTATGTATGTATGTATATGTGTGCATCCTAATCTCTTATATGGATAGCAGTCATATTGGATTAGAGGGGCTGCCATCATGACCTCCTTTTAACTAACTTACCTTTGGTAAGAGCTCGCCTCCAAACACAGCCCTATGATCTGAGGTATGGATTTGTGGGACAATTCAGGGACTAGGAGAGATTTTGGCTGCCACACTTGCAGTGGTACCCCTGCATGCTGCTGAGGTGAGGTCTGACTGATGGCAAGTTTCAGAGGCTCTGCCACACTTGCAGTGGTACCCCTGCATGCTGCTGAGGTGAGGTCTGACTGATGGCAATTTTCAGAGGCAGAACTGATTACATGGTATGCGCGTATTTGAGAAGTACATGTTGTCTGTGATAAACGCCCATTTTTGTCAGTGAAGTTTTTAATTAGAAATGAATGTTTTTAGTCAAATCTCTCCTCTTTCAACCAGTAGCCAGCCAGCATCTGTTACTACACCAGCTCTCCCTTCTAAAATCCCAGGTAAATGGAACTATTGGCTATGAGCACACGGTCGCCTCTGATCACCATCTTTTCCTCAGCATTATGTTTTTCGAGATTTAAACATAATGCTCATTACTTTTCATGATACAGGGATGCTGATTTTAAACACACAATTGGTAAATCTAATCAATGGATAGACAGTTGAGTTATTTCCACTTTTTGTTCCTATAAAGTTTTTCATTACCAAAAAAAGAGCAAAATTGATGGTGATGGAATGTTGATTGGATGAGCTAGGTGCACAGTGAACAGTTGTCAATGACACCTCTGCCCCTACCTGGGATAGCCAAGGGATATAGAACATGTTTATCCACTCACTGGGTGGGCAGAGAACTCCAGGTGAGCCCAGGGCTATCCATGCTCATGAAAAAAAAAAGCCATTTCCAGGTGACAGAGGCAGCGAAGATGTTTCCCAGCATTCTGAGCTAGTGTCTAGGGATGCTAACACTCTGAAACCATCTAATAAACACTGTAAAGAAACACAGTGCGCAATTGGCTTAAGATAAGCCAGAGCCGGTGGGGGTTATTGTGGGTCGCTCCGACTAGGCTGCAGCTCCCACTGGTTGAAGGGCCGAGTATGTGCTGGGCAGAACCAGACTGGACTGCAACACCCATTGCTTCCAGTGCAACTCGGGACTAAAAACAGAAACAACCCAGCAATTACAACCACCAGCTGATCGGGGTGATGGGCTGTGCCGGGCCCTGTGCTTGCTAGAACATACAAGAATCTAGTCTGGGAATACCTCAAAGTTTCTTTGGAGATCTCCCCAATCGAACTGCTGGACTCAGAACTCTAACCAAGAAAAGACAGAAGACAGAACAGGTCAATCATTCATATCAGCTATATGTTGGCAGTGAAATATGGGGCAAACAGAGACTTTATGATGGACCATATCAGTGGACGACCTCATCAAGCGAAACTGGCAGCGATTCATAACTGGAGAACTATTAAAACCACTTGAGCAAATATCTCAGAGCATGCCCCACATCCGGGCCTTGGGGTGGGTGGGAAACCGGGTGGGGCTTCTCCTTCAATATCCCCCTTTACCTCAGATACACGATGGAAACAATATGGACATAATAGTATTACCCTCTTCCCTGTACCCCCTGATCCTTTTTTTGTTAACCATAATTAACTATGTAAAGATTGTCAACAACTACACAATAAAATAAAATAAATTGAAAACAAAAAAGATAAGCGAGAGGCAGATGGTGGTCCAGCTGAAGCGGGATGTATGTGTAAGCAGAGGTTGGAGGGAGATGCGGATCAGAGTAAGGGAGACGCTCAGAAACAGAACACAGTCCGAGTAGCTAGAATCACTAGGACGGCAGAATGAAGGACTGGCTGTCTGAATTTGACCTTCTACCATTGTGAGAAGTAGTTCAACAGTTAATCTAAGCCATGGATCTTGTGTTTGGTCTTGGACCTGCAGTGGAAAAGAACCCGGTTGGCGGGGGAGGCGAGAGGGGATACAAGAGCATGCATTCAGGCTGGTGCAGTAGCCTAGTGGATGAAGTCCTCCCCTGCATGCTCCGGGATGCAATACGGGCGCCAGTTCATGTCCTGGCTGCTCCACTTCCCATGCAGCTCCCTGCCTGCAGCCTGGGAGAGCAGTCAAGGACAGCCCAAACCTTTGGGTTGGGACCCTGCACCCGTGTGATACACCTGAAAGAAGCTCCTGGCTCCCGGCTTTAGATCGGCTCAGCTCTGGTCATTGCGGCCACATGGGGAATGAACCAGTAGATAGAAGACCTTTCTCTCTGTCTCTCCTTCCGTCTGTAAATATGACTTTCCAATGAAAAGAAATATTTTGTTTTGTTTTGTTTTTTTAAAGAGCCTGCATTCTTGTGAGGATTAGCTGGGATTCCTGAGGAAGGAAGGACCTGCCTCAGCCTCTCCCAGCCTGAAACAGTGTCATACATGGTAAACTCCCTGGGGCCTGTCTGCGAGGAGCTAAAGATGCGCCAGGTCCAAGAGAAACTGGAACAGGTTAGTGACACCCTCGTGTACCACCAGGTGCGCCCAAGAATAGGCAACAACGGGCATCAGATGCAACAGAACCTGTCCTGATACGTGATTTCTGAGAAACAATGTGGCTGCTCCTTCACTTAAGCCTGCTTTATCTCAGGTAAACTTGCTCAGAACCATAGGAAGGAAAGGATTTGGAGAAACGGTTCTGGTTGGGCCACGTGGCATACAGTACCTGGTCACTCCACGGAGCACAGGGTGAGGAGCCATTATCCAAAATTCTTGGCACAAGAAACATTTCCCCCCAGATTCTGTAATGCTGAAGTGTAGACTGAAGTATGTTTGGGAAGTGACCCAAGCCTAACATCTTCTATCACTGTGATTGCCACTGTGCAGAACTCCAGGACGGAACCATGGAGAGATGAGGCTGGATTCGGGGGCCACGCTGACTACCTGGACTTCTCTAAACAGGGGCAGCAGCCACAGAAGACCCCCAAGGAAAGGGGGGAGCACCCAGATTTTACCATTGGTTGCTGCTATGTGTGGAAAAAGTGGAAGCAACTGCATGGAGAAGGGAGATGATTTAGGAAGACGATGGCAACACAGACATAGTAAAACCCAATTAAGAAGTTTGGGAAAGTGGGAGAAGGTGACATTTTTTTTGGAGGGCATGGAAATGTGGAGACAGTCGAAAGGCAGGGGGTACTTTCTGGCTGAAGTTTGTGCTCTAAAGACAGGAAGTTTCAAAATGCCCATGTGGGGCTGACTTTCCACTGGGGACTCCCGACCCACACCCTGCCTCGAAACGTTCCCTTGATTCCAGGGCTAAATGTCAGGCTGAGGTAAAACGATGCGTGCACTTCAATCACCGGTGTGTGGTACGTGTGTGGAAGGGGAGACAAGAGAAGCTTTTCTTGGTAAGGGTACACCACGCCCAGCGTTCCATAGATGCGCATGTCCCTGGTGACAGCTCAGCCAGCATATCCATCTACGGATCCTGATTTTCCATTTTTTTTTCACATGACAAGCACAGAAAAAAGGATCTGATTCTGTGCTTCTTGAAACAAATTCCAGAATGTCTGCTGACCGCAAAGCAAGAACAAGCTTTCATGGCGATGTGTGACACTGTTCACTCACCCACACCCCCCCAAGACGTAAGAACACGGTGGTCTACACTGTCTGGAGCAGAAACAGGAGGCAGGTGACAAGCGCAGCTGCCAGGCACATTCTTTTTTTCAAAGACAAGTGCCGTCTATGGCCATACCACCCTGAACGCGCCTGGTCTCAGGGACAAGTGCCCCCCAAGAACCTTCCAAACTGAACTCGGGAGTCTCTATAAACCTTCATGAGGAGTTTGGGTTTCCAGCTTAAAGAATCTCAGAGGGGGCTCGGCAGCGTGGCCTAGTGGCTAAGGTCCTCGCCTTGATCCCATATGGCTGCTGGTTCTAATCCCGGCAGCTCCACTTCCTCTCTATCTCTCCTCCTCTCAGTATATCTGACTTTGTAATAAAAATAAAATAAATAAAAAAAATCAAACAGGTTCCTCACCCCCACTCCTCCCTTAAAAAAAAATAAAAATAAATAAAAAAATAATAATAATAAAAAAAGAATCTCAGAGATGTTCTGGAGGATTTTCATTTTAGAAAAGCAAAGAGGAGAAGATACGATTGCAGGAATTCAAGCTGAAGCAGCGAGAGCCTTCAGCGCATTGGAAACGATGAGGTAAGGGCTGACGAAAGGGCTATGTTAGGAAGCAGATTTGGCATAACTGCTGATTGATGGGTTGGCCAGGTGGGGACACGAGGCCGACAAGGACAACACCCTTGTGTCTGCCTTGAGCCCCTGAGGAAAAAACGGAGTAAGATTTTTGCACATGGTGAGTTCTCTGCAAGACCAGGATCATGATTCCTATGTGCATTTACTGGTAGAATTTTCTAGAAGAAGATAAAACTAGGTGGGTTTATCCTGTGGGTAGCAAGAAGCTACATGCCTAAGAGGAGGAACAGCTACATCATTTGTGGAACACAATGAAAACGGAAATTTTTCAAAAGGCAGGGAAAAAAGTATTCACCACAAATAGTAAAACACAACACACTTCTCTGTGGTGATCTGTCCTAATGGTTTTCTCTGGCTGACTGTTGCAATGACCCTTCGGCCACAGGCACCTGAAACCCTCTCCCTGGGCAGAGTCCACTGCCTCCTGGGTTTCTCTTCCCCAAGGACTAGAACAAAGCTCTGCTTAGAACAGGGACGTGAAGTAGGTGCTGTGTGTGCTGGACCAATGTTAGACCACGCACACTGCAGTGATTATGGTGCAGGTAAACATCCTGGCCTACTGGCCCCCCTGAGTCCAGGCTGCGATGTTCACAGAGGCTCTAGCTCTCAGGATGCTCCCGGTACAGAAGTAGCACGACTGTAATTCTCCTGCCCACAGGTCTCCTGCCTCGCAAGGGGTGGACAGATCACCTCCAAAGGTCTGGCTGCACGATGGGTGACACATCTCCTACACTTTCTACATCTACACTGACTTGTCTCACTTGTCATGTACAATAATTCTGCAAAAATACAAAGTCATTATAATCGTAATGCAATTAGTTGTCGGAACAGTGTTTTTCACAGAATCATAAGTAATATCCCTTTCCAGCTTTATGGAGATATAACTGACAAAATTTGTGAATATTTTGGGTGTACAATGGTGATGTCTTGATACACACATGTGTTGTGACGTGGTTATCACAATCAGGCTAATTATAGCAAGTCCACTACTGGTGAGAAACCTGAGATACACGCAGCACGTTTCACGCGTGTCCCGTGTTACTCTTGCCTCATTCTTGTACAATGCTTGCTACCGGATGTGCGGCCCGCTAAGGTGACCCCAGATGAGTTCTTCTCAGGATCTCTGACTTAATCACTAAAGAGTCCTTTTCCACATAAGGGTCCTCAGGCTCCAGACACTTAATGTGGATGGATCTTCTTGGGTGCTGTGTTGTTCAACCCACTCTGTCAGCCCCGAGACAGAAAGGACGGCTCACGTGGAGGAGGTGCTGGGAACGCAGTGCCAGAGAACTGGATCCCTGAGAAGGAAGCAGTATGAGAGTTAAAATGGGGTGCAGGAAGCCTTGACTGCATCACCCTAGCTCCCCGACTCTAACACGTCCATCCTCACCCCACAGAATAGGACAGAGGCTTTGCGGTGGCTCTTCTGCCTGATTCCAGAAAAAAAACAGCTCTTGAAATCCCAAACAAGAACTCACAGCAGGGCTCCATCCGCATTTTAAAAGTTCACAGCAGCTTAGTTTGGGCAGTGGAGGAACTGGGGAGAAACAGAGGAGGCAGAGACCGGCAGAGGCTTCTGTAAGATGAATTGTGTTCTTGCTCATCCCAGAAATTCCTATGTCGATGTCTTACCCCCAAAAGCTCAGAGGGTGACTTTACATGCACACTGTGTTTCTAAACAGCATGGGGGTGTATGTCGTTCTGTAAGGTGAGACCATCCTGGAGCAGGACTGGAAAGGGGAGGATCTGGCCACAGAGAAGCCCACAGGAAGAAAACCTTGAGAAGATGAAGAGAGATCACAGAATGCCACTGGAGCCCAAAGATCAGCGACAAACAGCCAGAACATTCTAGAGATTTGGAACGGAATCTCCCTCTCTCTTTTACAGCATTTGTTTTTATTTGAGAGGGAAGACTAAGTGAGGGAGAGAGAGAAAGATCTTCCACCCACGGGTTGACTCCCCAAATGGCCACAATGGCCAGAACGGAGACAGTCTGGACAGCCAGGAGCTTCTTTGGAATCTGCCATGTGGGTACAGGGTCCTCAGGACACGGGGCATCTTCTGCTGCTTCCCTAGGCCGTAAGCAGTGGAGCAGCTGGGACATGAACCAGCACCCATGTGGATACCAAACTGCAGGCTGAGGAATACTTTGCTAAACCAACCCTGCTGACAGCTTGGCCTTGGACTGGCAGTAAACATAACTACAAAAGAGCAAGTTTCTACAGTGTAAGCCACATTGTAGACAGCTCTTTGTTAACAGGCGCCCTTGCAAAGGAACATATTGACCTAGGCAGGAGGGTTAGTCATTGATCAGCGAGGTGAAGGCTAGCAGGAGAAAGCAGGAGTCAAGTGAGTTTTAAGAGAGGTAAATGATATATTCCAGGGACGGGACTAATGGGGCTGAAGCTGGGATGGAGAAGCAGAGAAGTCTATCTGGATTTTTGGCCTAAACAAGTGGTATTTTCGTGAGAAACTTGGAAACGCAAACTTTTTTTTTTGAGATGTATTTTATTTTTGTTGGAAAGTCAGATACACAGAGAGTAGGAGACAGAGAGGAAGATCCTCTGTCTGTTGATGATTTACTCCCCAAGGAGCCACAATGGCAAGAGCTGAGGCAATCCAAAGCCAGGAGCCAGGAGCTTCTTCCAGGTCTCCCACGTGGGTGCAGGGTCCCAAGGTTTGGGCCATCCTGGACTGCTTTCCCAGGCCACAGGCAGGGAGCTGGATGGGAAGCAGGGCCACCGGCATAAGAACCAGCACCCATATGGGATCCCGGCAGCACATGCAAGGCGAGGATTTTAGCCACTAGATTACTAGGTCAGGGCAGCAACATATTTTTTTAAGGGGAGAGATGGCACAGGCTTGATGACATCACTTTTGAATTTTCTCGAGATGGGATATCATCAGATTCACGCAAGCTTAACGTTCAGCCAGTAAGTGGATATGAACACACTTTAAAAAGTTGACAAATGGAATTGAAAGATCAGTTTGCGTTGGAGCAAAATGTTTCAAAATCTATGCCCTATGAGAAGCCTTCAAATAGTTCATGAAAAGTGTACTTCATGGGGAAAAATGATTGGATTTAGATGTTTTTGCACCAAATAAATCTTTCTATAATTCATTTCTCATACTTTTTAAGTACCCTTGTAAGAAATCTAGGAATTCAAAAGAAAGTTTGAGGATTCAAGGTTAGTTTCTGAAGCCATGTGGGTGGAAAAGGTCTCCCAGAAACCCAGTATCTACAGAGAAAAATCAGTCCGGGAGACAGCCATGAATCACGCACCATAAGGTTTCTACCACCTAACTTCCAGGATTAATTTCAGTGCACAATCATTAACAGTACACATACAAGTTTTTTAAGTCCCTGAACATATCCTCCACTCCTGCCCAATAATAGTAAATTCTCGAAATCATGATTTTTCCCACCTGATAACCCAGACGTTCAGCAAGCTGCGAAAACAAGAAGGCAGAGATGGACTCAGTGACGGGCAAGACTGTGTCCTCAGACCAGAGGGTTCATCACGCTGCGACCATAGCGTTTGTCTGTCTGTCCCTTCATCCCTCCAGGCAGGAAAGAACATGTACCTCCGGGAGGGAGTGGTGACTGCCACAAGGCAGGAAAAGTCCATAACAATGCAGTTACTTGTGCATTCAGCGGTTTCCCAGGCGGCCAGGAGCTGGCACACTAGGTCTCGGAATTCAAATCTACCTCACTGCCTGTTTTCATATGGCCCAGGAAGGAAGAATGATTTTCATATTTTTAAATGGTTGAAAATAAATCAAAAGTGCAATTCTTTCTGACACGTGAAATTAAAATTTCAGTGTCCATAAATGAACTGGAATACAGCCTCGTTCATTCATGTACATATCGTCCACATCAGATTTTGCATAAAACCGCAGAACTGCAGTTACTAAAGAGATTGTACAACCTACAAAGCCAAAATACTTATTAACTGATCTTTCACTGAAAGTTTGCCAATGACTGTGCTTGATTGTGAGCCCCAATAAAGAGGAGATCAGGATAGTTCAAAATAATCTCTCTTACATCTAGTAACATGCCAAGCGTATTATACTTACTCTAATAGGTTTCTTCTGGAAATCAGCGTGCAAAGAAGGCTTGCCTCATTCCTCCAGTTTTATGAGCTAGAATCACGGCCCAGAGGACATGCACTCTTAGGAGCTCTTAGCAGACCCATGGCAATAATCATGGGTTATGTTCTTTCTATTCTACAGACTCACATCCAGGGATGGTTTCATGGCTCCTGAGAAAAGGCTCAAGAAAATAAGTCTCAGACAGGTCCTGCGGGGGTCCAGTGCCCATCCCAGGACCACTTACTGAGGGCAAGGCCACAGGCCAGGTCTGGCTCAAATGCTAACTGGTTCCTTGGTGGAAAGCAGGCTTCCGTGGCAAGAAGCATGGGGAAGGTGTCAGAGAAATGCCAGCGGGCTGCAGCTGGGTCAATTGGCCTCGCGAAGATTGATAAGACTGATAACCTCTAGTCTTTTCAGTTACTTACGTCAACACATTTGCCTTCTTGTTGAAGGCCAGTAATTATTGTTTCTTGTAACGGAAGGTACTCTGATTTTATATACATATTATACGTACATGTATGCATATAAAAGTTTCTTTCGTACCAGCAGAGAGCGAGTTCCATAAGAACCCGCGTCGAGTCTGATTGTTCCACTGCAGTGTCCTCTTGCCTCAAGCAGTGCCTGCACCACAGTAGCTTCTCCAGCAACATTTGCTGTTTGGGGAATTATCTGCTAACCCAATGCCACCAGGGTAGTTCCCATGCGGAACAGCAGTTTGTTTTAGTACGTTTTTCTTTTCCTTTTTTTTTTCTTTTTGGAAGATTTATTTTTATTAGAAAGACAGCTTTACAGAGAAAAGCAGAGAGAGAGAGAGAGAGAGAAACATCTTCCATCCACTGGTTCACTCCCCAAATGACCACAATAGTTGGAACTGAGCTGATCGGAAGCCAGGAGTCAGAGGTGTCCTCTGGATCTCCCACACTGGTGCAGGGGCTCAAGTACTTAGACCATCTTCTGTGACTATCCCAGGGCATAAGTAGGTTGCTGGATGGGAAGTGGAGCAGCTGGGACACAAACCAGCACCCATATGGGAAGCCAGTGCTTACAGGTGGAGGATTAGCCTGTTGAGTCACCACACTGGGCCCCCTTAACTCTTTTCTGCTCTCCCTAAGTAATAATAGATGTTTGATACTTAAAATATCTTCATAATACACTGAAGAATAAAACCAAATGTCACATTGTAGCTTATGGAAAAGGAGCAGCAGTCGGGATTTCAGTGTGTCACAGGTAGAAGCTCCCTCCCAACAGCCCTGCTCATTATTGACTGAATGGCAGGGAGTTAATAAACAGCAAGAATGCATACAGCTAAGGTCACCAGCATTTTCAGCACCTTCTGAACCGTTACCCTATGACTTTCTGAGGTCTGCCGAGAGGTCACCCAGCCAACGGCCAACATTTTGTCCCACTGCAGAGATCCTATGCACGCCCAGACTCTGGGGCTAAGGTGCAGCAGCAGCCAGCTCGAGGGCTCCAGCAGTTCTCCCCAGCCCCAGCCTAACTGGGTGCATGTCAGTGATTCTGATTTATCCCTTCTCGAGAGCTCTTAGTTCTGGTTAGCTATAGAGGAAGGGTGAGTTTGTTACCATAGAAACCGCAAGTGGAGTGGGGAAGGGAGGCTGAGGAATGGGCAGAGACTGGAATTTTCCATGTCTGCGTGGAATTGAAATCCCAGACCAGCACACAGTCAGTTCATGATAAATATTTTTTGGATGCCTTAATGAAAATATGAGAACTTGAATACGTGACCTCCCACTGCCAAGCCCCTCTCCAGGGCTGTAAGATAAAACCAACAAGCACCTATTGTGTGGGAGGGACGCTGCAGATGCGGCCCACAGCAATCAGCTCCTCAAGCCGGTCTCGGCCTGGCTTCCTCAACTCGAAGTGCTTTGAAAGCTCCAGGCCCCGCGCAACGAAATTCCCTCCGCGAGCCCCCCACCCCCCACGCGTTGTCGAATCACTAGGACGCCCACAACACACACCACACTCAGTGTACCCGAAGGCCGCACGCTTGGACGAAAGAAAAAAGAATCTTCATCGGAAATTCACCTGAACTGCGCTGGCCGATCATTTTTTGTTTTTAATGTACTCAATCTGGCAACTCTCCGTGTCTTAATAATCTGCTTCGTAACACAGGAAAAGTTAGCATTTAGCAGCTCGACTATCGGCCTGTCCGCTTCACGGCGACTTCAGGCCCAGAAGGCCTGTTTGCAGACTCGTCCATTCACTGTATTTCCCTGAGAAATGGCGGCCAAGCGGCGCGGCCTGCGGCATCCCAGCCAGCCCGGGGTGCCCTTCTCCCCTACCATGCCCAGATCATTCAAATAAACACAAGGCTGGGGGATCCTGACTGCCCTCCTAAATACCAAGCCCACTCCCTGGGGCTCTCCACGTCGGAACAGGCGAGCGACACCGCCGTCCCCCTGGGTCCCCAGCCGGTCGTCCTACCTGAGGCCGCGGCCGCCAAGCGTTTCTGCGGTCGGTGGGCGCTCCCTGAGGGCAGGGCAGGGGCGCCGCTTCTGGGCGGGATTCCCGGCCTTTCCCGAAGGAGGGCCGGGCTGGGCGGGCTGCGGCCGCGCTTCCTGGCGGCGCCCGGGACCAGGCGGCGCGCTTCCCTCGGGCCGTGCGGAGGAGGACGCGTGGGCCTAGGCCGTGGCAGGGCAGGTGCGCTTCCCTCAGGCCGCACTTCCCTCAGCACCGGCTCCGCCTTTTCCGGGGGCTCACAGAGGAGGGACATCCTCGGAGACATGACCGGTGCTCACCTGGCGGCCAGAAACCATAACCCACCGGGCACCCTGGGGGCCGCCCATACCTGAGGTATTTTTGGATTCGCCCTTGTTGGGAGTTCGGGTGGCTTAGGGAGACCGTTGGGTCTTGGAGGAACTGTTGGGTCGCTTCCCACACTGAAGCCTTGGCTCAGCTCTCCCCATTTCTGTCCCCCGGTGGCCGCTGGTTCAGCGGAAACCCTTCGTTGGGATGAGGGTCCGGTTTGTCTGAACCGTGCCGGGCCAGGCCCGCTCTCCGGCCACGCGTGTGACTTTGGACACTCAGCGTCTAGCCGTGTCTTCAGTGTGCAAGGGATGCTCGTTCCCAAGTTAAACAGATGACTGCAACAGGAAGCGATCTGTGTCTGGCCCATGCTCGAGGCATCTCACAACGATTCTCTGAGCGATGAGAATCCTTTTTTTTTTTAATGAGTGAAATCAATTTGTAGCACATCATTATTTACACTGTGGGAGTTGGGAGGAAATGTATAACCCCCTGCCAAGATTCTTTTGATAGTTTGAGGACTTTATATTTTTCAGGAAATTATGTATTCCCTTAATATTTGCCAAATTGCCTGGTTAACATTAAATAGTGGGGTGGTAAGATTGTAGCCTCTGAAGCTAGAAGTAAGAATCAGAATCCTGCGCTCTCACCAGCTGCCGGCACTGAGCAGTTTGCTTAACCTCCTGAAGTCCCCATTTTCGTCTGCGGAATTGGATAACAATACACCCTACCTTCCCTGGTTGTCAGCAGGATTAAAGCCAAGCCTGTGACTTAGCACTACATCTGGCAGCACGGGGCGCGTTCCATAACTGTCAGCTGTTATTATTTTCATTATTCAGAGTCCTTTCCAATTAAAACAGCTTAGGGATTGTAAACCTCTGTGAACCAGTTAATTAAAATGATCTGGGAAGCTCTCCACTGTTTTCTAGGCCTCCGAATATTTTAAGGAACAGAGAAATTATTTGTTCCTTGAAAGTTGGAAGGAAGTTTCCTTTCCTCCTCCAGTCACCCCTGAAAGCCACACACTTGGTGTGTGGGGCAGGAAGGAGGGGAGGACATTTAATACTCTCACCCTCGGTTTCAGTGGAAGCTTTTTAATTCTGGAGAGTGGAAGTCCAGAAAACCTTTCCTGCTACAGTGGCAAAGATGCCAGGCTCTATGGGATGTGCCTGTGAGATTACTCAGCTCTGCCCCATAACATGAAAATAGCATGAAAAGTACGTAAAAATAAGGGGGGAGGGGGGCTGTGGCCAAGACAACTCAGGAGCATTGAAGTTGGAATTTCATCTGATTTTCTCATTTCATTTAAATAATAATAGTTTTTTTTAGAGTCATATCTTGATTGGAAGATTTTTATGTGTGGACTGTATAAAAACACACAGTATGCTGTAGTGTGAAGACTTCATCATAGAATTCCATGGTGTGGTGACTAGTTGCTCTGTGGTCCAAGACACAAGTTTGCTCCGATAAACGTTAGTTTGAGGTATTTGAAGGAGGCCACATCGTGATGTACTGCGTCTTGTTCACAGACAGGAAACAGTCTACCTCCTTGGATGTTAGGTTCGAATACTGCACGTGAGGGGTCTTACACAACGCAGCATGTCTAGTCAATCACATGGCACCTGCCACCTCCTCCTCCCCACTTTTTTTTTTTTTTGAGAGAGTGTGTAAATACTAGAGGGTGGAACTAGATGGAGCTGGCCTTCAATCCTGGCCAGTCATCTAATTTCTCTGCCTCCCTTTTCTGGTCTTTAAAATAGGAGTTATTAATAGCACCTACCTTAGACAATAGTCATGAAGATTAAATGAACACTTAACAAGTGCTTAGGAACACTCCTGGCACGCATAAATTCTCAATATTAAGCTGTTATTGTTTTCAAATGAAAATCCCCGTGCTTTATGGTGAAGCTGAAAGACTTGTCTCATATGGCTGAAGTGGGACAGTTAATAAAGCGTGGTAATTATTTGTCCCTTGGAAGTGTGAATAATGTAGCCCACAAGTACTGAGTGCTTTAAGGAAAGTATTCCCTTGACATTTGCCAAGCTTTTATTATCTGCCTGCCTTTCGAGAAAGATCCATTTCCTTGCGGCTTTCAAATTTAATAGCCTAGAAATGTATCCCAGTGGTTTTTGGGAGCTCAGTCATGTAAATAACAGATTTGAGTTTGACTGCTAGCTCTGCCACCCATTAGTCTATAACCTAGGAGAAGGTATTAACTTCTCATCTGTAAAACCTGAATAGCATGATATCTACCTTACTCTTTCCTAGTGATAGCTGACCATAATCCACATAACATACTTGGTGCCAAGTTTACCAAATGACAGTTACTATTTTCTTATCCTCCAGGGCACTCTCAAAGTGAGACCAATTGGAGATTTGAATTCACTTTCCAGCTTCCTAAATGCGAGGTCTTCCCTCTTTATCCTTGGCTTAAAGTGCTTGATAATATTATAGGAATTAGCTTGTTCCTGGGACGCCACCTTTATGAACCTGTGAGTCATTAGTTCAAGTTTCCTCACTAAAGGAGAGCCGTGTATGGAAGACTTGGGGGATTTTTATAGGGTAGTGTTGGGAGGTAGTAAGGAGATGAAACAAAAGGCCCTAGAGTTCTGACTCTCCCAGCTGCTTAGATTATGGTCTCCAGGAAGCAATGCCTTCCCTGGGCTATAGACTCCTCATTTGTAAAACAAGTATGCTGGTTTCACTTTCATTCATGTAGTTGCAAGAATGTTCTCAGGTGCATATTTTCTTTTTTTTTTTTTTAAAGATTTATTGATTTTTATTGGAAAGATCAGATTTACAGAGGATGAGAAACAAAGATCTTCCTTCCACTGGTTCACTCTCCAGATTCTGCAATGGCTGGAGCTGAGCCGATCCAAAGCCAGGAGCCAGGAGATTCTTCCAGATCTCCAACGTGGGTGCAGGATCCCAAGACTTCAAGACATCCTCCGCTGCTTTCCCAGGTCCTAAGCAAGAAGCTGGATGGGAAGTGGAGTAGCAAGGACACGAACCAGCTCCCATATGGTGTTCCATCCCTTGCAAGGTGAGGATTTTACCTTTGAGCAATCATGCGAGGCCCCAGTTGCATACTTTCAATAGTAGTTTTATCAGTATGTAATCCATATACCATGCAGTTTATCCATTTGAAGAATGAAAATAGTGTTCAGCACATTCACAGAGTTGTACAGTCATCAGCGCAATCAGTTTCACCCATGTACCTTAGACAACCATCAGATTGGCTGAGTCTCCATGTTGCATATAAAAGGAATCATAAAACATCTGGGCCTTTTCAGTTGGCTTCTGTCACTTAGCATTGTTTTCAGCTTTCATGTTGTGGCATGTATTAGTAATTTTATTGACAAATAACATTGTGTGGCTATACCACATTTTGTTTTTCTATTTGCCAGCCGATGGGCATTGGTTATTTCCAATTTTTGGCTACTCTTGGTGATGCTGCTATGAATACTTGTATGAGTTTGTGTGTGAACATAGATTTTCATTTCGCCTGCCTATGACCTGTTTGGTCATAGGGTAACTCTATATTTAATCTTTTCAAGACATGCCAGACTTTTCCAAGGAGTGCCTAGATCCTCTTTTTTTTTTTTTTTTTTTAGATTTATTTTTTATTTTTATTACAAAGTCAGATATACTGAGAGGAAGAGAGATAGAGAGGAAGTGGAGCTGCCAGGATTAGAACCAGCAGCCATATGGGATCAAGGCAAGGACCTTAGCCACTAGGCCACACTGCCGAGCCCTAGATCCTCTTTTAAAGTACTTTCTCAATGGCCGGCGAGGAGTGCAAGCCGCACGCAGGACAGCTGCTCTTGAAACAGGTTTTTGTTGTCGGAAATGTGTTCTTGAAAGCCACTTTTCTCATTTAATTCAACAAATTGGCACACTATCTGCCTTTTTGATGCCCTGAAACAGTTTGCTAGACTAAGAATAGTTTATTCTGTGGGTATTTGAAAGACACTTCCAGTCAAACTGTGATTTCAAATCATTTTTGCTTCCCTTGTAAATGATTTGTTTCTTTAATGTTGTCCATTTAATCAGCATGAACAGCTATAGCTTGGTGGTTGAGTCAGCCCCCTCGGGTCACTCACTCGGAATGCAACCTTGTGCTTCAGTTTCCTCACATATAAAATACAAGTTGTGAGAACACCATTCTTACAGATGTTACGAGGACGTAAGGCTTCATGGAGTAGCCAGCATACAAGAAGTACTCCTCAGTAAATAGTTTTTATTTCTTGTAGCCTGAAGGATACGAGGTTATTAAAATGTAGTGGAAGGCTTTAATACATAGAGATTTTTTGGAAAAAGACTTTTCCTTTTATTTGTTTATCTTTTTTTTTCTATTATCTTGGAAGTCAGTTTTGATTGTTTTAATTGCCATTGAAATGTTCCTTTTTATTAAAGTTTTCACATGGGTTAGTCTAAAATTACTGAATATTGATATGTTTGATTTGAATTCCAATAGGTAATATATTTGCATGGTTCATAATTCAAAAGAAGAAAGAATATATGTCCTTCCTATTTCCCATCTCCCAGCTTGAGTTTCCCTCCCCATAGATACCCAGTGTTCCTAGCTTTATGAATATCTTTGAAAGTTACCCCATGCATATTGAAGCAAATATATGTGTACATATTTAAGAAATGAAGCATATTATGTTCACTGTTTAACACTTTAGCTTTTTATTTCGCCACATAGTTTGGAGATAATTCCACCAGCACTTACACATTTTTAACAGTTATTGAATTTTTTATTCAATTCTATATGCCGTAATTTATCTAGCCAGTCCTGTGTTTAACAACATTTTGGCCACTATTGGTATTTGCAAAACCTGTATCTCTTTATCTCCAGCTGTTTTCCTGCTTTCTGATTTGTGTCTTATTTTTGTCTCACTGTCTTTCGCTTCCCGCCCCCCGCCCCTTAGTTCTCCCTGGCTTTGTCTTCTGGTGGACCTCGAACAGCAACCACATGAGGTTGTGAAGGCCAAGTTACCGTTCCCCATCATTCTGGCTGCGCCCTGTGGTGCTGGCACGTAAGTGTGCGTGGTCATCACGCCATCTCACAAGCCTCTGGATGAGATGTGAGTGCTGGGCTTACCTGGGAGGAATTCCTGCAGTATGCCAGGCACTGTGCTGGTCAGAGATCTCCAGTCCTTTCAAGTCCCTGCAAAGTCTGAGTTGTCTTTGTGCCGTTCTGTGTGTTAGCCTCTCTAGCCTCCTAACCTTTATGCACATGGTAACTGGGTGTGGAATGCGTCTCCCCATGTCTGCAGCAAGGCCAGCTCGCCAGTGTGTGCTTGTCACGGTGTGGTCATCAGGTTTGCTGCGTATGATCTCGTGGCTCCGTCTGCTTATTTGCTGCAACAGTGGACTCTCAGATCCGAGAAGGGAGACTAGGGCATCTCACTGTACCCCTCCCTGGATGTAATGATGCGTGCTTGTTTGTTGAATTGCTGAGTAAATGAATGGCTGCCATTTTGCCAGTTCAGAATTAAAGCTGCATGGCTAGTAAACTGACTTAGGGAGTGGGGGATGCCTGAAAGCCCCTGCTTTCTCAACAGCACAGTGCCTTGGTTAGCATGTTGTAGCATGACTTCTGAATGATGGAAGAGATAACTGATCCCTCCTGGACAGGGGCACGTGAGCTCAACTTTGGGAAAGAAAGCCTTCCTGGCTTGGTGCAAAGTCCTTACACTTCTGAACATCAGTGCTGTCTGCTAGGGTGACTTGTTTTCCTTTTATATCATTTAAATCACGCTTATTTGAACTTGCATTAATTACTTTTGGAACAATTTGGATTCTTTGTGTGTGTGTGTGTGTGTGTGTGTGTGAAGGATTTGGTTCTCAAATTGTTTATGTAGTCCCACAACTCCTTGAAAGGTAAAAATATAAACAGATTTTCCTTTGGGGAAAATCTGCTTGATTTCCATTACTGAGAAACTGTATGCAAAGTTATGTATCAATAGTTATCTGTATATCTATGCAGGAGTCCTAAACACTGAAGAGCTGTTCCCTTCATATGTTCTGTAACAGAGTGTTAATCTGACTGTGCGTGGAACAAACCTATGCTGACTACAGAGCTCTTGCAGACCCCTTACTCAACACCTCCACCTGTTTTAGCAAAAGCATTGCAGTTACTGCTTATCGAGAGAGAGCTCTCGGTGTTCTGCTTTTCCCCTGCGTGAACACGCGTCTCAGGCTCACTGAACACTTCCTGCTTTTCCCCTGCGTGAACACGCGTCTCAGGCTCACTGAACACTTGCATCCAACCAGTTGTCCAAACCGGAAACATGGGAATAATTTCTGCTGCCTTTTCTACAAATCAACAGCAAGAATGATCTGTTTTCGCCTTCAAAGTGTGTCTTCTGTTCGTTCACCTCTCTGTGTCCCCCTGCTGCCATGCCAGCTCAGCATCTTGTCCTCTGTTGCCTCCTCACTGGTCTTCGCCTCCTTTCTTTTTTTTTAAATTCATTAATTACGTTGTATTATGTGACACAGTTTCATAGGTACTTGGGTTCTCCCCAACCCTCCCCAAACCCTCCCACCATGGTGGATTCCTCCACCTTGTTGCATAACCATAGTTCAAGTTCAGTTGAGATTCCCCCATTGCAAGCGTATACCAAACATAGAGTCCAGCATCTTATTGTCCAGTCAAGTTCAACGTCTTCTTAGGTATACCCTCTCTGGTCTGAAGACAGAGCCAGCAGAGTATCATCCCGATCAATTAAAAGCTCCAACATACCATCAGCAAAAATTTACATCATTATGGAATTAATTGACATAGTAATGAGTAACCATTCGCCTCCTTTCTTACCTGTTCCTGTCTCCTGGTGCTGCGCAGGAACGTTGATAGTCTTACGGTGGATTTTGTCTGACTTTACTCCCTAGTCTTCGATGGCTCTTCATCACACTAAGAATGAAGCAGCAGATCTTTCTTCTGGCTTCCTGTGCTGACGAGCTGGCCTCGCGTACTCACGCCAGCTGCAGCCCCGTTTCATGGCCCTCACTAGCCTCCGGACACTCATGTCCTTTGCGTGTTCTCCTTTGTAGGTCTCTCGCTGTTTTCTATCTGGAATGTTCATTCCCTTGGTCTTTGCACAGCTGTGCTTCCCAAAATTCAGTCCTGGCATTTGTTGCGAAGCCTTGCCTGGCTGCTCTACCTCTACCACACCAACACCCCACTTCAGTGTGTTGTTTATTTCTTCAAGTTTATTTGTAAACTTACATATGTGTCTCTTAGCCACACTGAAACTCTGAAGACATCTGTTAAATAACTGAATTTATTGAAAACAATGGCTGAGTAAGCATTTATTGAGAAACTTCTATGTGCCGAACTTTGTAGTAGGCTTCGAGATCAAAGTAGTAACAAAAAATTTCCACCCATATCCACCTAAACAGATTAGTCTATTACTGATTTGTTATCGATCAGTAATTTTCAAACTGGTTTTCAGATCCATTTATACTCTTGAAAATGATTGAAGATGCTAAAGAATTCCTACCTGTGTGGCCTCTGCCTGTCTAGAGAGATGGTTTTGACTTGCAATTTGACAATGATTTTTTAATTTGGAGGTGCACAGTAATACACACTCAGTAGAAACTATGAATGCTGTTTTTTTCCTGGTTTAGCCGTATGCAGTATGATACTCTCTGACTTTGCTTGGCAGTGAGTCATAATTCTCACTCGGCTCTGCATTCATACAGCCAATAATGAAGAGTGTGTTGTTAAATTACAATGTGCAGATGCAGTTTTATTAAATGCATTTTAATTCAAGTTTGATTTTTCAAATTGATTTTTATGGTTTCTTTGAAAGGCAGTGAACAGAGACTGTCCCGTCGTTCCCTGGCTTACTCCCCAGCTTTTCACAGCAGCTAGCACTGCACCCGGTCAAAGCTAGCTGCTGTGAACTCAACCTGGGGCTCTCCTGTTGGCAGGGACCCAACTACCTAAGCCATCATCTGTGCTCACTAGCCAGATGCTAGACAGGAGAGCAGTTAGGACTTGATTCCAGTGTCAACTGTTGGAAAACAGGACAGAGGTTCACAATGTGTACACATCTAAAACATCACAGTCTATATCATAAATATATACAGTTGGTCAGTTATACCTTAATAGAAAGTCACAACTTAACTATAGATCCTATGTTCATACAAGCAACATTTCTAATGAAAAAAGAATTTTTCAAAAGATGACTGTGAAAAGTTGCATCGTTTCTTATATCTATAAATCTGGCGTGTGACTTAATAGAAAACAGCTGGATCCATGTGTCGTTCACCAAGGAATCTGTCATGCTGTCCCGCTGCTGTAGCTCTGCATATATACCTGGAAACAGGGTTACTTTTGTAGAGGATGCAGATTGAGATAATGTTACAAGTTTGCAAGTTCGTGTATCAAACCGGACTTTTAATGTAAATTTCCAATGATAGAAATATCTAGGAAATCTTTTTGCTCAGAAACTGATCAGAAACCTCCTTGAGGATGTGTACAGTTGAAAATACAAACCTGCCAGAATTCTGGTCTTGAAGCAGGTAGAGGAAGAGCTTTGAATGTTGCTGGGAAATGAGATCTCAAAACTTGGCGTGATGCTGCAGTGCCAGTCCTTATGACGAAGGGCCTGGGAGGGACTCTGCCGACATGAAAGACAGCTGGACAAAGGCGGCGGGGGCAGCGGGGTGGGGGTGGCTGCTTCGGGCTCAGCATACTCTCCGAGCAGCCGCAGATAACAAGCACAGGCCCTTGCAGACAGGACCTGGCCCAGGCTCTCATCCTGCTCGGTAACATACCCTTTGGTCACAAGGTCCAAAAGATGCACACCTTGACAGTGCCGCCAGGAGTGAAGTGGAGAGGTTCAAAAACTTCTAGGAATGAAGGAAAGAGAAGTTCAGAGAGGGCGTCAAAAGATAATTCACAGGAAAATATGTGGAAACAGAACCTGAGAAGCTTGGAATTAAGCTTTGGGAAGCCTGCAGTGAACAACATCACAGAGCAATCACTAGCTTCACAATGCAGCAGAGATCTGCTTTAGAGATTTTTAACATTCTTGAAGAAATGGAGACTAGTATCCATAAACTGTTCATATACTTGAGGCAGGTGAAATATTCATTAGTAATATTAGAACTGAAAAAATAATGAAGGGACTTAAAAAATGTCATGGGAAAGTGAAATTCCAATGGTGAGTTTAATTTGGTGCAGAAACACTTTGAAATCCATGCAGAATTTATTCGTGACTTGCAATTTCCATGAATTCAAAAGTGCATTGGAGCGTGTACTTCCGTTCACCGGTTTACTTCTTGCATGTCTCGATCAGTGAGGCTGGACTAAGCTGAAGTTAAGAGCTTAGAGCTGATTCCATCTCTGTATGCCCCACTGAGTGGCAAGGACTCCGCTACCTGAGCCATGGTCTCTTCCTCCCCATGTACACGGATGGGCGAAGATCCAGAACTGAAACCCAGGCACCTTAATGGGGGCGGAGTGCAGACACCTAAACAGGTGTCTCAGTCACCAGTCAGATGGCTACCTTGGTACTTTTATGAAGTCCACTGATGGCCATAAATTTCTGTTTTTCTTTTCGTCAAATATGCTTAAGTTTTAATGCTATTGTTAAACATTTTGAGAGTCCCTTGTGTAGTCATTTGAATTGAAATATCTAGAGACACTCTACAACATGCTGTTAAAAAAAAAAAAGGAGTTACTCAAAGAACAACACAGAAAAGGACACACAGCTATAAAACATTAAGAGAAATGGAGCAAAATTAAGAAGGGCCAGGACGTTAATGGATTGAGAAACAAGGAATGAAAATGAAATGACACAAATCTACAAACAGAAGAAAAATTTTAATTTTGGCCATGATCCTGAGCATGATAAACATCTCTTCTAAAAGCTGTGGAGAGAAAAACCAAGGCTGGAAAGAAACATTACAGGGACAATGGACTTCATTGATAGTGGCAGAAGACAATGAATAATATCTTTTAAATAAGGAGATCAGATAAGGGTAACTTCGGAATTTCATGTGTGGCTAAACTGTCATTCAAATACAAATCAAAAGACTACCTTACAAAAGACTTATTGAAGACCTTACTATAGCAAGGGAAAAAAATGAACCTGAAGGGAAGGAGTGAGATTTTAAAAGAATGAATCAATTCTCCAACTTTCAGTGAATATGATTAACAATTGACTATAAGTGGATTTTTTTGTTTGTTTGTTTAAAATAGGTGTAACAAAAATTCTAGAGCACAGGAAGGAAGGAGGTGGGAGTGGGAAATTGAACAAATTTGGTAAGCTGCATCAGAATCTTCACTTCAGTTCTTTATACCCTGTTTAAGGGAAAATGTGTGTTTATACATTAAGAATTTTAAGATAGACAAAGCACAGAAACACGATGGAGAACTTTGAAATAAACAGGTAATAAGAGGACTTGGAGAAAACTTGATCAACTCAGTGGAAAGCAGGAAAGGAGAAAATGAAAAAGCAAAGAAAGAGGTACATTAAACCAAGAAATATGCTAATATCAGCAATTTACAACATAAGCAGCTCAGCTGCTCTGTTCTGGCTAATAGGAACTCTGGGCTTGTTTGCCTGTAAAAACAAGCGCTTGAAGTATATGTAAGGTTTTTGAAAAGCTCATGGAAAATACTTTTAAAAACTGTCCATGGATTTAAAAGTTTTTTTGCACCAAAATAAATATAATTACATTTTCCATGGATTTTTTTTGAAATATCCTTAGAAGAAGCAAAAATTAAAATAAAGAGTAGCAGATAAAGCATATTGGGAGATTTTATTATAATTTCAGAATAGATAGATCAAGCAAACAAAAAAATGGTAAGAAAATCAAAAAGATAAACTCAGAATGAACATGCTTGGTCTTCTGAATATCAATAGAAATCGTGCTAATAATTACAGATTATTCACTCTGCCTTCACAAAGGAAATTCTAGCCAATGTGGGGTAACACACAGACCATGCCGTTTGCTTTATTTGTCAGTTTAGGAATATGTGCTCAAAAGTGTTTTGAAAATTGGAAAATACTTTCTAAAGGAAGCAAAAATACGGAAATGAACAATAACAGTGAAGTATGAGGAGTGTGAGTCGAGTGGCACCAGGAAAGAACTTTATAGCCTTAAATGCGTGTGTTAAAAATAAGGAAGGTTAAAAGTAAGTTGGTTGAATATGTAACTCAAGAAACAGGAGTAAGAAAACGAAATAAGTGGGAAGGAAATTGACAAAAGTCGATTAGATAGAAAACAACCAAATCCAAAGTCACGTTATAAAAAGACAAAACTGACAAAAGCTTTAGCGAAACTGATGACAGAAGAAGAGTAACAGTTTAAACAGGGACACAGTTCTTAATGGAGAAAAGAAATAAACTGTTGGAGAATCAAAGCATTGAGCTAATCCATGTGGTTTGTGCAGCTCAGACACCCTCGGTGCTGGAGCCAGGCAGGGCATGAACCTGGATGTGAAAAACAAAAGGAAATTGTCAGCCACTGGTGTGCAACTGCACGTGTCGGTAAATCAGACCCTCCTGGTCATGGCCGAATGTGGGGATTAGCCATGCAAATATGTTTCAGCATCCAAAAATCTAGTTTGTCATACTATCAGGTGGCATGATAGAAACAATTTTCCAGCAGGTGTGAAAAGTTTGTTGTATACATCACCAAAGTTTTTGAAAACTAGGAAATTTTCTTAGTCCAGTAAAATGTCAACTCATTGTAATCATGAATAGAGGTGATTCTCAATGAAAGTTTAAAAAGTCATTGAAAAGTCAGCAAGTTCATCCCCCCCCAAAAGTGCAAAAAGCAATAGCAGATATTCTCAGAGCCGAACTTCAACTATGAGAACAATGCCAGAAAAGGGTAAACTGAGGGTGATTCTGTGACATGTGTCAGTGCTCTGTCACCAGATGTGCCAGGCACTTCAAGGCATACTGCCCCGCGGGTACAGCCTGGGCAGAGTCACAACAAGCCACGTGGCATTCAAGAAGTGCTCCCTAGCCGCAAGAAGGCGTGAGTGGTAAAACGAGTGAAACCCAGTGTGTGTGGTTGCATTCATAATTGTGTGTTAATACTAATTTCTTCCTCTTGACTGAGGTTAACATCAAGGGAAATTATGTGTTTGTAAATTTTTCTGAAAATCAAGGTGTTCAGAAAAATAGACACAAGCAACTATGTGAATTAATGGGAAAAAGACACCTCTAAAGGCAAGTTAAGACCTTTTGGGGGAGAAAAACAGGCAAACAAAAAAATACAGTGCATTATTGCTGGCCCAAAGAGACATTAAATAATAGTGACATAGATCATGTTCAAAGACAGCAGACCTTGGTATCACAACATTGTCAGCTTCCCCTGTGTTCATAATACTTAGTAAAATATTAGTTGAAATTTTGGTAGGCTACTTAATCAATCCTGACAAAATGATTCTACAGATGGTTTGAAGCAGGAGGGCTGAGGAGGTCAGAGTGTGTTCCAAAGCAGGCCGCCAGTCCTTCCAGACGTCAGGATTTCGCAAAAGAATGGGTTGCATTAATGGAACAAACTAAAGGAATTCAACATCAGTTCCATTTCTATATAGAGGCAATACAGAGCCATGGAAATATTAGCCCCGTCCCAGCATGTGTACACAAAAATAAGCAAAAAAAAAAAAAAAAAAAAAAAAAAACCAAAAACCAAAAAACAAAAAACCAAAAGTTAAGGCTCCTGTAATGTCTTTATGACCTCAGAATGAGGCAGGATATCATAAAGCCATAAAACTCAGAAACATGAAAAGGAGGATGAAATTTTACATCGGCAGTATTTGGCATTTCTCGGAGATGAGATAATGGTGACTCTGCTAACTTAGTTTATGGTCCAGATTTGAGGCTGAATATGATCAGAGCAGGAGCTTGCTCAGGTTGAAAAACGTCTCTAGTTGCCATTACAGAGCCTGTCGCCGCAGAGAATACCAGAGGGAGGGGTGTGGGATAGACAAAGGTTAAAGCGTGGTCGTTGGGGTTCCTGGGGGGAGGGCGATGTGTCTTGGACGCAGTCGTTAGGACTTGCTCTCGAAGTGCATGGCCATGGTAAAGCAAAAAAAAAAAAAAAAAAAAAAAAAAAAAGGAGCCAGAACAAGTGGGATTCTTTTGGCTATCACAACGGTGCTGTTGAGAGGATGGGGAAGGAGAAATCATTACTTGTTTTGAACGTTCTGGGTGCCTTTAGACCTCCAAGTGAGGCAGTGAGCTTTCAAGCAGACAATAGACCCAGTGAGCCTGAGCTTCTGGGCAGAGGGGGCAGCTAGGTGAGGGAGGTGAGGCTGCAGGCTGGGCAGGGGACAGTGATGGGAGGACTACGGGCTGGGCTCGGAGGCCAGCTGCTTCAGCGTCCACGGGCTGAGTGAACAGGGTAGCTGGGGCGGGCAGTAGCTGCTGACCCCGGGGGTGGGAGGACCAGGACCCCAGCGGTCACCCCAGAGGACAGCAGAGAGCACGGACCTTTGTTTGTCCTTGTTGTTTGCTGTGATGAGGCCACTCGGAGATTAAAAGCAAATTTGCTAGCTCAACGTCAGGCAGTTTGAGGGGAAGGGCTGCATGTCGGTACGGTGTGTGCAGCGAGCTCTTTGGTTAGGCGATCAGAGACCCCAGGAAGAGCGGTTGCCTGCCCCTCTGGAGCCCCCCGGGCTGTGGCAGCTGTGGGGAAAACAGTGACCCAGGGTCCAGAAATCGGTTTCACTGGAGAAAATGGGGCCAGGGTCTCTAAAATATGTTAAAACCGCTGCAGAGGTTAAGCCGACATTAGCTCCCCCCCGGGGGATGTCTAAAACCAATAGCTGGGGGTGGGGGTGAAGGGGTGTCTGATCCTTTAACAGCTCCCCAGCCCAGGCCAGGAATGGCCGCAGTTGAAAGTTTTTGACCTAAAAGTAACAGCCCCGAGTTCCCATGCAGTGCTTCAAGTTTTCGCAGCAAATCCAATGTTTTCCTCCACATTTTGCTTCCCAGCCATTGCGGGATGAGAAGTCAAACCTACGTCACCCCAGGCTCGCAGCTTCTCCGTTTCGGCAACCGCTGATAACCCAAGAACAAAGACAAAATTTCACGTTGGGAATTACGATCTGTGAGCTGTTTGGTAAAACTTTTTTTTTTTTTTGGTAAAAAACAACATCTTAATTCTCCCTTCATCGTTAGGATCATTCAGCTTTGTATTGGCCGTATAAAACTGCAGAGATAGCAAAAAATCATGTTTTCTGCAGAGTACATTTTTGGATGATCGAAGTTATGCTCTGGGGAAATCCCTTGATAATCTTTCGCACATTGATTTCCCCCGATCCAGCCCCTTGAGAGCGGAGTCGTCGGATCAAAGGGGCGTTCAGTTCGCTGAGTTTTACTACCAAACAAGAAATGCACGTTTCTTCCACAGGAATTCACATGACGTGCTGGAGAAGGGAAAACTCCGGTGTCTGAGCCCTGGCCCTAAGGTGGCCAGTTCGCTATTGTTTGCACGCTTCTCCAGAAATTGTACCTGCCTTTGTGCTCTTCCTAACACGCGAGCAGAGGAGGAAACGCTTCCCAGTGCACTGGTACACATTTCGGCAACCTGTGCGTTTCTCGTTCTGCTGAGACTCGGAGTCGCACACACTGCCCACCTCACCACACGAGTGGCCCTGCGGTGGAGCCGCCGCGTGGAGGCAGGTCCGCGCGCGCGGCAGCTGCGGCGTGGACGACGGACCCCGCGCACGCTGTGCTGTGGCCAGGCGCCCTGGACGGTGCGTGGCTGCCGTCCCCACCAGCCCGTGCGCCGCGGACTGGGACTCGCGGGACTGAGCTGGACCGGGGTGGGGGGCGCAGGGAAGCGTGGCTTTTCCTCGGGAGCCTGCGGCCATTTGTGTGTTTGGGGAGTTGTCAGCGTCCTGCCCTTCGCCCGTGTTCTCCTCCTGGCTTGATTCCGGTTTTATCTTGTTGGCTCCCAAGGACTCTTCGTTTAGTGCGGACACTGGCCCGGTAGCCTTGTGTCCTGAGCAGTGCAGGCAGCTCCGTTGGTCGTTAGACCTGCTCGACTTCCACTTTGTACATTCGGACACATGCATAAGTTTGTCTTTTTCCCCCTGGTTTTGCGTTTGGGCATCATTACTGGGCTTCTGTCCGTGTCGCACCGCCCCCTCGACTTTGGGGAGATGCTCCCCACCAATGCTATCCCCCCACCCCACCCCCACTTTTCCAGACCCTGCTCGGGGCCCCTGGTGTCCAGTGGCTGACGTCAACCCCGTGCTTTCGCGCCAAACCATCGCTATGGCAACCGTGGCTGATTGGCACGGCGCGGAGGCGTGGCCGTGGGCCCTGCAGAGGGCGGTGTGGCCACTGATTGGCCCTCGTGGAGGCCCCGCCTCTGCAGAGGAGTCCTGACAAAACGGCGGTGGGCTGCGCTGCTGCGGACACGGTTGGGGAGCCGCGGAGGACGAGGGTCCAGGGCAGCTGGCCGAGTGCACCCAGGGCAGTGGGCGCCTTCGTGCGCCTGCGGCCCGAGGCGCCGACAGCTGCTCTCCCAGCGCCGCGGGCGAGCGAGCGCCGTGCCCGGTGTGCTGTGGCGTGGCGAGGTGAGTCGCCCGCCCGGGTGCACACGCAACGCCCTCCGGCCCCTGCACGCTCGTGGCAGGACGGAGGCATGGACAGCCCTCGCCCCTGCGGCCAGCCAGGTGGCCAGCCCATGAGGAGAGCTGCGCGGCTTGGCGAGGCCAATGGATGGCGCCTCTCTGGGGGTACCTGGCAGCCATCGGCTGCAGGTCGCTATGGTGGTGCCACGTTGCGTGGCCAGGGTCGCCTGGGGTGGGGGACCAGCCGAGATCTGGGCAGTAGCAGCCCTGGGCATGGGGCAGCACGTCCTAGGACCCTGTAGCGGGCGAGGCTGCAGCGGGGGGATGCTGGGTCGCCGTCCCTGACGGCCCGGGGAAGGCCGGGCTTGTGGAGCTGAAGCTCCAGGCTAGGTGTGGGGGCTGCAGCCATGCCCCAGTCCTGCAGGGCCCCTGGCGGTCCGTGGCCGCCCCTTGGCGCTCGGAGCGCACGGTAGGGGGGGCGGCGCTGGTTTTGCTGCAGTGGCCGTGGGCGGGGACTCGGGACGCGGCCTGCCCACTCGGCGCCATCTTCGGTGGCCGCGGCGGGGCCTCCCGGGCCGGCGGCGCCCTTATTGGCGGCCGGAGGACTGGGGCGGGACTGAGGGCCGTGGTCCCCTGTGCGTCCCAGAGGATTCCGTGGGTACCCTGGCGTCCCGGGAAGTTGTCCCTGGGCGTCCCGTGGGTCCCAGTGGACCCCATGGGTCTCCGGGGTCCTGAGAGGTCCCCAGATCCCAATGAGTCCCGATGGATCTCTGCGGGTCCCTGTGGATCTGGCTGTGTGCGTTCCCGTGGATCCCGGTGGATCCCGTGGGCCCCCAAGTCCCAGTGGACCTCTGTGGATCCCAGAGCGTCGCGAGGCGTCCTCGCGGTCTTGGACGGCCTCTCCACGCCGCGCAGTACCCATCTGGTCAAGGAGTGCCGCGCGGCGCGGACCTGCCGGGCACCGCGGACGGTGCGGTTCTCTTCTCTCCTGCTTGGGCGGCTGGGCCCGGAGACGGGCGCCCTTGCCGCGTGGCTTTGGCCGCGGCGCTGTCGCGCGTGTCTAGGGGTCAGTGCCGCGCCCCGGGCGCCGAGGCCAGGTGTTGCCGCGGCTGCGCGGCCGTCGTCGCGAGGCTGAAGGCGCTGGAATGGGGGGACGCGGGCTGGGAAGCGGCCGAGAGATGTTCTGGGGGTGCCCTCTCCCAATGGTGGTCGGCCCTTCGGACCTGCAGGGCTGGCGCGCCGGGCTTCGCCTCTGCCGGCTGTGGAGGGGCGACGGTGCCCACCCAGCGGGTGTCTGAGTCACCACGGCGGCCTCTGGTCGGGGGGCTGTCCAAGGCCGATGGACGGCACGAGCAGAGCCCCACCCCCTCGGCGCCATCTCTGCCGGCCACCAAGGGGCGCCGGTGCCACGGAGCCGCGTTCTGCCAGGGGAGGGGGTGGTGTTGAGGGCGCCTCCACGAGGGGCTGGCCTTCCAGAAGACTGATGATGTCCACAGGACCCCACCCGCTCAGCGCCATCTCTGCTGGCTGTGGAGGGGGGCTGGCTCCACTTGCTCCGTATCCAACCCCCTCTTTTCTTTTTAGATTTATTTCATATAAACATCAGAGTTACTCACGCACACACACAGCCTCCATGCACTGGTGCATTCCTTAAATGGCTACAGTGGCTTGCACTGGGTCAGGCCAGAGCCAGGGGGGCCAGGGGATTTTTCCAGGTCTCCCCCAGGCTGCCAGTGGGGAACTGGATCGGAAGTGGAGTAGCTGGGAAGCGAACCCAAGTCTTTATGAGAGGCCGGCACTGCAGGCAGCGGCCATGCACGCTCTGGCTCACCGCCTCATCTTGAGGCTGTGAAGTGGGCTGGTGGGGGGAGTGATGTGAGGGAGCTGCTGGAAAGCAGGGGCCATCTTGTCCTGAGCGACGGACAGCGGGTGGGGGGCAGCACCTTCTTGACGGACAGCGGGACCAGCCGAGCTTCCCACTGACTGCGAGCTTCCCTGGCGGCTGACAGGCTGTGCAGCTCCCCCGACCCGCACCTCAGGTGCCTGAGGCGGGGCGCCATGGCGCAGTCCTGAGTGGACGGCAGCTGAAGAGGAGCTGCGCGTCTCTGGGCGGTCGCCTCCTCTGGAGCCCCTCCCTGCTCCCCACCCCCACCCCTCAGACACTGTGCAAGGTGGCGCTTTGGGGGTGGGCGTATCCTGCCTTATCCCGTCAACCTGTGTCATCGGTGCCAAGTTGGCGGGTTGGACATGTGCACGTGCCGTCTTGAGTGACCGGGCTGAGGGCAGTCCCACTCCTTGCCCCTCCCCCAGCCCCCCAAGCCGCCATCTTGGCTTGGTAGAGCAGCCCGGCCATCTTGGGCAGTTGACCCAGGGAGGGGGAAGAGTTTTTCAGTGCTGCTGTGGGGACCCGAGCAGTGGGGTGCAAAGTTCAGGAGAGGTAGAGGAGGGCAGGGGGTGGGCCGAGGAACACAGTTGCGCTTTCAGACATGTCCAAAGTTAAGGGTTTGTAATTTAAAAGGGGGGGGGGGTAAGGCAGGGTGGCATCCAGCTCGCCTCTCTGCCTCTCTGCTAATGCGCGTGGGAAAGGCCGTGTGGCAGACCCAGCTTGCTCTGCCTCTCAGACAAATAACAACTTTTTAAAAAGTTTTTCTCTGAATGAAGAAGCAATTTTGCTCAGAACTTGATGGTTTATAGGTAGAGGGCTTTAGAGTGGCCCTGTGTGGCTGTCATGGCAATTTGGGAAGGGTGTCTCCAGCCAGCTGCCGCTCTGCACAGGGGACAGGTGGCCATGCGTCCAGCTTAGGGAGCGTGGAGCCTAGCCTCTTGCTAAGGGCAGGGGCCATGGGGAGTTGCTAGAGGACTGAACAGCTTCCAAAGCTGAGTGCGCCTGCAGTGGGGTATGTCCTGGTCCTAGCTCCACCCAAGGCACTTGTAAGCTCTGACCATTTTGTTTCTCGTTTCTTCCTTTCTTCGCCTCCTCCCCCCCCCCCCTTTTTTTTTAATAAGCAGGGCTTCCTGCTTGCCAATCAGTTCTAGTTAAAATATACATTTGTCAGTGGCTTGGTTTTCTTTTTTTAACAGTAAGCTAAATGTCAGATAGTTTTTGATAACTAGTAACCCTCATCAAAATGTATTCACCTGACTCTTGGAACACACACTAAGGCCATAAGCATCAAGTTGCTTCCCCTGAGGACTAATTGATTGGTCGCCTGCCTTAAGATTCGGTGACACTTGAACAGTGGACTCTTAGTACTCTGGGAGCCCATTGATAGATCTTTACAGTATCTACCCGGGTACGTGATGGTGCTGTTTCCTGCTGGCATTGGTGAGGATACTATGAAGTTCTGAGAGTAGACTGGCCCTGCTCCACTGGCTAGCAAATGGCGGAACTGGAGGTTCTCACATCTTTCTAAAGCACACCTATTATGTTACTGCTGGTTCTAATACCTGTGAGAGTATCAGTAGATTCTCGTAAAGACATTGGGCTGGCCGTATGTGGTTGTGAAGGTTGCTAGAGCCCTGTAGCTAGCACGTGGTCGGCACTGAGTGATAGAGCCTCCTCCATGACTCTTTCCCTCCAGTTTCCACTTGTAGATTGTATCATCGCCTGTAGAAGGATGGCCACTGATGGAAAACTAGTAAGGACACATTGGATTCTGAAGTTGCCCCTGTGATCCCGGGTCCCAGAGAAGGGGCTGAGGCACACCAGGGATGGGCTTGAACGCCCCTGACGTAACTTGCTGGCTAAGGCTGTGATTGGATCGCAGGCTCTGACTCAGACCTCAGGGAGTCTGGTCCATGAGCGCTCCACCTTGGGCAGAAAGGCTTCCCTCCCTCGTCCTCATCAACGTCGCCCTTGTGGGAGACGGAGGCTGAGCTGCTGCCGGACGTTTCCAGTCCGAGGAACTCAGTAACTGCCGAATAAATCTGTTTTCTTTTCCTTTCACAGCTTTACTTCTTGGTCTTCCCCCACTCCCCCCGCCACCTCGGAGACGACTGGCCAAAGGACGAGGGAGTAGGTCTGTTGGCGAGGTGGCTGGGTCCAGGTGAGTTGTCCATGCCACAGGGCATCTTTGGACGGACTTGTCCTTGCTCTGCCACTTCCCTTTGTGCACATGTCGCACACGGCCACACTGGCGCAGCACGGAGCTGCTGAGAATACACAGACTCCGATACACGTGCAGCAGAGATCCCCCACCTTCCATCCCCGTATCTGTTCCTTCAGCCCCGCCCTTCCTCTCGTGATGATTAAAGACGTGTGACAGATTCGACTCGTCTGCCAAGATTGGTTGAATTTATACTTTGTGCTGGGTACCGGGGAAATGTCCCCACAGGGGAAAGAAGTGCTCTGCTAGAGCTGCTAGTCTGTTAAGGAATTAGGATGTGGAAAACCCAAGTGTGGCCCATGCCCTTGAAACCCAAAGGGGCTAGGGACAGCTAGCAACCAGAGGCCACAGCTGGCCTCCCTCTGGTAGTTGGAGGAATTAAGGCTGAGCCTTAAAAGACTGTGAATAGTCTGAAAGAGGGGAAAGGGATGTTTTGAGGGGTACCAAAAGAGGAGCTGAACACTTGAGACCCACGAAGCCTAGAGCAGTGCCATCCGACTGAAGCAAGACAGGCAGGCAGGGCTTGGCGGTGCGAGGCCTTGCCCTTGGCGGTCAGTCTTCAGTCTTCACCTGAAGTGTAAGGGGAGGCCGTTCAGGAGTGCTGTGATCACCACTGTGGTTTTATTAATGAAAAATTAAATTTATGTTTGAGAGCTCAAAACAGATGGAGCGATATCTCTTCTGTTCACTGCCCAGATGCCTGCAGCGTCTGAGACTGGGCTGGGCTTTAGACAGGAACCAGGCACCCAATGCGGGTTTCTCATAGGGGTGGAACAGGGATCGAGCCACCTGAACCACTGCTGTCTTCACAGTAAGCTGGACTCAGCAGTAGGGCCAGGTCTCAACCCGGACACTGCAGTGTGGGCTGTGGGCATCCAGTGCTGTCCCACCTGCCAGGCCAAATGCTGGCTCCCCAGGGGGGTTTTAAAAAGATCATCTGGAAAGTGAACCCGGTGTCTATTCCTGAGCTGGTGACTGATTCAGACCGGAGGCAGCAGATCCTAGACACGAGGAAGTGAGCGAGACAGACAGTTCCTTGGTTCTGTCAACCAGCATTGGCACTGGGGATGACCCAGGTCGGAATCCTGCTAGACAGGCACTTGCGAAGCGAGCAGGAGCACTCCCTGGTGAAGTGTGTCCTGGGAGCACGTGGCTGAGATGAAGGGGTCACAGGTAGAAAAGACCCAAGTCCAGAAGATGCCAGCAGGAGGAGGAGGCTGCTGAGCTGCAGGAAGAAGAAGATGCCTTAGAAAACAGCAAGGGAATTCACTGCCAATTTTTATGTATTTTTTTTCCTGATTGTGAACTGAAAACTAACATTTTGCAAAGAAATAGAAAAAGAAACAGAGTATGTTTAATTAATGACTTATAGCTTTCCTTCATTTTAAGAAACTTTTGTACAAATTTCTATCAGAATTTCCTTCTAGGTTATACATACTGCCGTGAGATTAAATAAGCATAGCATTTTGTATACATAAGACGCACTCTGTTCAGCATTTGGAACCTGAGGATTCAGCCTACAGCGTCACTTTCTGATGGCCACAAGGTTTCACTGTGTGGACACTAACCTGCTGCGCGCACGTAGGGCATGTGTGTACTGAGAGCAACACACACACACCTTACAAAGGTTGAGCAAGAAGAGAGTTGATCAAGAAGTATAGTTTACAGTGTCTACGCTGAATGTTTTATAGTGCTTAAATGTGGTACTCTTAATTTTTGCAATTTGAAAAACAATTCCTGAAAATATGACTTACTAGTTAGACTATTAAGGATTTTTTTTACATTCTTTGTTAAATGGAAACTGAGAAGCAATGCAGTTTTTTGAATGCAGTGACTTATTTGAGTGGGAACAAATATGTTTGTCCCTGGCCCTGGGTACTGTGGCCCTCCAGAGGGGTAGAATTGGAATCCCCCCTTCACAGAGGTTTCAAACCTGCTTCTTTTACTGGCCTTTCCTATGCTAAAGGCAGGTGGCCCTCTTGGAGAGCTCAGCCACTACAGTTACCCTGGAAGTTAATCCTTCACCTGGTTTAAAACCTTTGATTTATTGTAAACTGAAACCCTGCTGTGTATATACTTCTATACAAATTGACTTCTGCGCTCTGCTGGGCTCCCCGGCATTCTGGTGTTTGCCCTGAATCTTTGTGTTGAAAGGGCAGTTTCTTTTCATGAGTTTGGATCACTTTAGGGATAAACAGCTCCCCACCTGAGCCCTGCAGGACCTTCTGCTGACTGTCTTACTATACATCTATTCCTCCAGTACAGCTGGATTGCCTGTTCTCTTTTTCCTCTTCATTAAAAAAAAAGAAGGACATATATTCGTGTTTTGTACTGTGCAGATTTTTAGAATATCATTTAGACTTGCACATACTTTATTGATTGATGAGAAATGTATTTATTTTGCTACTGATTATTTTCCCTTCGGTTTATTTACTGATAGGATTTTTCCATTCAGAATAGTGTTTCTTCCATATTTATACCTTTCTTTTTTTCTCCAGTTGCAGTAGCTGGAACAGCAGTATTGACAATGGTTATGTTAGAGGGCATCTTTTGTAAGCCTAGGAATAGGCTGTCTCCCCCATGAACCACACTTTAGTCTGCTTGTGTCAGTACATGGAGTGGGGCCTACAGGACAGGCCATGTGCAGCTGTACTTTCAGCGAAGCCAGTGTGTACGTGTGCGTTTCTCCAAAGGCACGTGGTCACCCTTGATGAAGATGCTATTCCAAGGCTTCACACCAACGCTTTCCTCTCCCATGGATTTTCTCTGCCATCCTAGCAAGAAATGAAGTCTGATTTTTTTTTTCTTTTTTTTTTTTAGCTTTTCCTGTTAAGCACTATTTGATGCTCTTGTAGACAAAGGATTATTCTGTGTCCTGGTCAGAAAAAAAATGCTTCTTAAATTTTTTTTTTTTAAGATTTACTTTTTATTTGAAAAGTAGATTTACAGAGAGAAAGAGAAGCAGAGACAAAGATGTTCTATTCGCTGGTTCACTGCCCACGTGGCCACAACCGCCAGAGCTGAGCCTGTCTGAAGCCAAGAGCTGGGAGCTTCTTCCGGGTCTCCCACGTGGGTGCAGGGACCCAAGGCTGTAGGCCATCCTTTACTGCTTTCCCAGGCCACAAGCAGGGAGCTGGATGGAGAGTGGAACAGCTGGGACACAAACTGGGATCCTGGTGCATGCAAGGTGAGGATTTAGCCATTGAGCCATTGTGCTGGGCCTGAAAAAAATTTGAGTATTAAATGAGGATCATGGTTTGCCAGCTACGTGGCACCACAGGTAAAATTGCTGCCTGCACTTCCAACATCCCACAATGTACCTGTTCGAATCCTGGCTGTTCCGATTCCCATCCAGCTCCCCTCTAATGTATCAGGAAAAGCAGTGGAAGATGGCCCACGTGAGGGACCTGGGTGAAGCTCTTGGCTGCTGGCCTGGTCTGGTGAATGGAACATCTCTCTGTCTCTCCCTCTTTCTCTGAAACCCTGCCTTTCAAATACATTTTCTAAAATTCCTTCTAAAATAATGAAGATCCCACATCTTAAAAAGTCCTGTAGTTTTTCAGGTTTTTTGAGGAGAGTGAGAGGCCTGTGTCGGTGGTAACAGTTCATGAGAGGAAGTTCCCCAACTGCTTGTTGTGCAGATCTGTGAACACTTGGCCAGGCAGCGTTACTCTTTTAGTCATTTCAGCTTTCCAGGTTCCCCCCATGGGCTCTTCTTCTGCCTGCACTCAGGTTTTGGTTATTTATATTTTCTTAGAAAAACTATTTTCAATTATCTGTTACAGTTTTTATAAGAACTATCTGTTGTAGTTCTTAGAAGTTCTCGCCTAGTAGTATTTGATATCTCAGATACATAGCTTCGAGGAAGAAATGATACATGCAATAGGGTGGTGGTTTTCACTTCTTTGTGCGTTAGATTTGCTTTTGTTTTTGTATAACAAGCTAAAACTGTATTTTCGTAACATCAGCACGAAGACTGTTCTCTGCTTTCAGGAATGCATATGGTCTGGTTTGCTAGTGTTATCTTTGTCTTTTTTTTAATTACTCTAGTTTTATAAAATATGGAGGCTATTAACCCCTCACCTCTGGCTTGGTTTACACACCGTGCCTGTGAGTGGGCTGTTCTCTACGAGTTAGGCCTTGTTGCGGTGTGTCCACGTCCCGCAGCTGGGCTCTTGATTCTCTTCACACTTCTTTTATGTTTCTTAGTCCGTGTGTCTCTGTATTTGAAATGTCTACAGGTGCCTGCATCTTGACTCATTTCCTGTGGATAGCTGCTTGGCCAGAAGTTCTAGAAAGGATCCTATTCCTGGACAGGTGATTACATACTTGAGGGTGTTGTATTGTTCTCGAGTGAGGAAGATTTCCGTGTAGGGCACCCGGGTGCTGTCGTATGTCTGCATGCCACAGAGCAGGGTTAAGGCTCTCTGCTGTTGCCTCTGCCCTTAAACCAGAGGACTCTGCTCCTGGTCATGTCTTCATATCAGAAGTACCACAGAAATCTCCTGGAGTCTTAGCTATGGCCCTCAGAGGAGGACAAGGAGGGAGTGGTCAAGTTACCGAGGTCTTCTGGATCAAGCCATGTTTTGGTGGGTGGCACCCAAAGTCCATGGCATGTAGCAGAAGGAGAGAGAGCGAGCATGGTAGGGTGGCTTGCACAGGCAGGAAACTAGAGCCCCCTCACTGAGAAGGAAGAACATGAGGTCCTGAGACTAATACATTATAATATTAAGAAAGTGCATTTATTTATACTTTATACATTTATAATGTATAATATTTGAAGTCTCGTTAGGGACTATTTCAGTGTTATGGGAACGCTTCCTGTCTTCCTTTTTTGTCTCTTAACTCTTGTTGTTTAAAATTAAGATTCCCTGTTAAAGTAGAACTCTTGCAGCACCTGCTTTGTGCACAACTTCACAAGTGCCCGTCAGTCCGTCGCATACACGCTTGTCCACTAGCACTGAGAAGAGGCTCATGGAGGGTAACCCACAATTTTCCTTATCCCATCTTGTGCTTCTTCAAGTATGCATTCAGAATTCAACTGAAACCAATTTAAAGTGGATTTTCATACATCATTTTCATTATCCCATGTCACTGTATCAGTTTGTGCTGGAGACTAGGGGATGCAGTGGTAGAAAACGTTCCTGTGTCCTCCCTTCACTAGAGCTGCTAGTTTACTGAAGGGAGGTAGACAGAAAGAATGTTTGTGACTCACGGTTGTGATACCCAGTGAATGAACTGTCAAGGGAGACGCCTGAGGAAGTAACCTTAGCATCAGACACCCCAGAAGTGCATGGTGAGGCGGGGTCCCAAGCCCACCTGCAAACTCAGAAGTGCTGAATGACGAAGCAGGTGTAATTCACTGTTAAGTATGGTCGTACAACTTCCGTATGTTGTGCGTCACATTTCAGAATTGTGTTAAGGGGGAAGATGCTTAAAAATGGCAGGATTGGTTCAGCTTCCCCTTGTCCTCCTCTCACTTTTGCCTGAGATATGGACATCTTACTTTAGTAAGGGTTTTTAGTGTCTTCTGTGTGCCTCATATTGGACAGTTAAGGCTTTTAAAAAGGGATATAAGGGTGATTGTTCTCCATGCACAGATTATAGAACCAGTCTCCAGAGCATTAACTACAATGGCCATGGCTGTACACTTGGTAGCAAGCAAGCAGAGCGTGTGCAAAGCCACAGGGGGTCCTGCCTGTAGCTGCCGTGCTGTGCTGAAGCCCACCCTCTGTGGCCGTGCGTGTGTGTGTTTACTGGGGGCTTCCACGTTCTGAAGCAGTGTTGATGCCCCTGGCAGGGCAGCCCTGCCCCTGCCACCTGGTCCTCAATGTGTGGCACATGTGTATATCTCCTTACGATCTGCAGGTCCCTGAGTACTGACTGTCACAGGCTGCTGCGTCTTTGCTGTTGATTCATGTATGATTCCTGCAGTGAAAAGTTTACTTAGAAAAAATGCTGCCTACAAAACCCTTGTCTGCCAGCAAACATAAGAAGTTCTGGGCCCCAAATCTGTATGAGCTAGACAGTGACTTGTCTAACGAGCCGGATGCCATCGTAGGAGAAGGCCCAACTGACTCTGAATTCTTTCATCAGAGGTTTCGGAACTTCCTCTATGTAGAATTTGTGGGGCCTCAGAAGACCCTGATCAAACTCCGAAACCTCTGCCTCAATTGGTTGCAGCCGGAGACTCGCACCAAGGAGGAGATCATCGAGCTCTTAGTCCTTGAGCAGTACCTGACTATCATCCCTGAGAGGCTCAAGCCTTGGGTGCGAGCAAAAAAGCCAGGGAGCTGTGAGAAGCTCGTCACCCTCCTGGAGCGCCACAATCACATGTACCAAGCAGCAGGTGAGGGGCTCCTGCGGGTGACTGCGGTTAGCGCAGGTGGCCGGCACACCTCGGGGACCGCTGCCCCTCGCTGCTGACAGGGTGGGGGGATGGAGGACCTCGCCCATGGCCTCTTCAGACTGGATATGACCACCAAATGGGTCTCCTTCCATGGCAGCGTGTCCCAGAGCTGCGGCCTGCATGGGCAGAGACCTGCTTGTGGGGCGGGGGCTGCAGTAGTGAAGAGAGTGCCCCTGACCTGCCTGTGTGTCCCGTTAAGCCAGTCAGGTCAGGAGGTGAGGAGTGGGTGACTGGCGAGAGTGATTGGAAGTAAGCAGTAACATGGCAGGCCCGCGCACTGCAGCGGAGAGCTCAGGAGTGGGAGGAGCTGTGGTGAGAACAGAGGTTAGAAGTGGAAAGGCGTGAAGTTGGTGTCTGCTGTCCTCTCAGACGACTACAGTGACGTGACTGCCAGCGACGCCGACATGAGACGGAACAGAGAAAGCCCACCACCTCGTCCCGAGCGTTCTTTCAGCAGTGAGTAACAAGCTGCGCTTGTCACACCCCCGTGCTGTGTACATGGAGGCATGTGGCCCCCAGATCAGTTGGCGTCCCTTAGAGATGTAGGGGAGGGTAAATAGTTTAAGACATTTTTACATAAATGTGAACACCAGTAGATGGAGTAAAATGCAAGATTTTTTTTTTTAAAGATTTATTTTTATTACAAAGTCAGATATACAAAGAGGAGGAGAGACAGAGAGGAAGATCTTCCGTCCGATGATTCACTCCCCAAGTGAGCCGCAACAGGCCGGTGCGCACCGATCCGAAGCCGGGAACCTGGAACCTCTTCCAGGTCTCCCACGCGGGTGCAGGGTCCCAATGCATTGGGCCATCCTCGACTGCCTTCCCAGGCCACAAGCAGGGAGCTGGATGGGAAGTGGAGCTGCCGGGATTAGAACCGGCGCCCATATAGGATCCCGGTGCGTTCAAGGCGAGGACTTTAGCCGCTAGGCCACACCGCCGGGCCCACAAGATTTTTTTTTAACTTAAGATGTATTTCAGAGAAAGAGGGAGGTCTTGCATCTCTTGTTTTACTCCCTAAAAGGCTCACAAGAGCTAAGACCAGGCCAGGTTGATGGCAGAAGCCCAGAATGCCACCCAGTGTGGGTGGCTGGGACCCAAGTCCTGGGGCCCTCAACCCTGCCTCCCAGGTGCATTAGCTGGAAGCTCACCCTGAAGTGGAGCGTCTGAGTTAAAGCAGCACTCTGATGTTAATAAGGGTGGTCAAAGCAGAGGCGTGATACCCGGCCCCTGCAAGACGGACAGAACTGGAGCTTCCCCCTCAGCCTCTCCAGGAGGGTTCCATAAAGACACTCCTATGAGCTTCCGAAGGGAGCACTGCTTTGAGGAGGGTGTGTGTTTTGTTTTCCTGGGTTTTCTTTGTGTTGGACTAGCTCTGACGTGGGTCTGTGTAAGCTGGATAGTGAGGAGTCTGCAGGCTCCAGCCAGTATGATGCAGCAAAGCAGAGAGAATCTGAAGGGAAGCTTGCTTCCGGCTGAGCTCTGGAACTTGGTTTGAAGCAAGTCCTCAAACCAAGCCTTCAAGTCCTGTTGCAGGGATAGGCTGGAGAGAAAGCTTGACCTAGTCCCCAGAGCATGTCATGGAAGCTAGCATGCTTTTCTCAATAGAGTTGTATACACAGTGGGGTAGCACACGCATCCTCGTTCGTTGTCAACCGTCCCGATGTCCGACCTGTGCAGGTGATCGGGACTATGGCTGGGACCCGGACTGGAACAGGAGAGGCAGAAGCAGAGACCTGGAACCCCGAGACCGCTGGGCGTACCCCAGGAGTGCAAGAAGCAGTAAGTCACCTGTTGGCTGCATCCAGACACATGTTCCCAGTTTGGAGGCTGCTCAGGGTGGACTCCATGCCAGGCCCCTCAGAGTGTGGGCTGAGGCTGAATGTCCACGCTGCGTTCCCCGTTGTGCAGTTCTTGCCTTGGACACCTATTTTCAGCTCTGCGCTTTTTGCCATGGTTTTTCTTAAGCTGGAGTTTTTGTGTATTTTTCTTTTTGAGAGGTTGAGAAAGAGCTGTCATCTGCCAGTCCACACCCCAGATACTGCAGCAGGCGGGGATGGGCCAGGCCCAGGCTCAGTTTGGGTCTCTGATCTGGTTGCAGGCGCCCGGCCACTTGACCATCTCCTGCCCCTGTTGGGCACACAGTGGAAGGTGGGCTTGTGCCAGGGTCAGTGGTCCAGCTCAGATCCTCAGGCATGGGACATGCATAGCTCAAGTAACACCTTAATCTCCACGGCAGATGCTCAGACCACTTATTATTTTTTTTACAGATTTATTTATTTTTATTGGAAAGTCATATATGGAGAGAGGAGAGACAGAGAGGAAGATCCTCTGTCCGTTGATTCACTCCCCAATTGGTTGCAACAGCCAGAGATGCACTGATCCAAAGTCAGGAGTCAGGAGTCTCCTCCAGGTCTCCCGTGTGGATGCAGGGTCCCAAAGCTTTGGGCCATCCTCGACTGCTTTCTCAGGCCACAAGCAGGGAGCTGGATGGGAAGTGGGACTGTCAGGATTAGAATTGGCGCCAATATGGGATCCTGGTGCCTGCAAGGCGAGGATGTAGCCATCTGGCTATCACGCCAGGTTCCATATTTTTATTTAAATTGGAAGGTTCTATGTAAGAGCCTATGCACCAACAAAAATTAAAGACTAGCATAAATCATGATAATTAGAAAGTGTAGCAAAATAGAATATTTGAGTAATTCCATATGACTTGCGTGTAAAAGCTTTGTATCAGAATGTTATGTAAGTGTTAGCTAATGAGGATCTCCTAGGACAGTCTCAGATTACCTTGCCTATACTCATTTTCATAACGAATATAGAAATGTTTCTGATAACTGTTTGAAGATGCTGGGTTTTGTTAAACAAATATTTATTTATTTATTTGAAAAGTGGAGTTATGGAGAAGGAGAGGCAGAAAGAGAGAGACAGACAGACCCTCCCCGTTTTGATTCTCTCACCTAAAGGGCACAGCCTCCAGGGCTGGGCCAGGCTGAAGCTGGGAGCTTCATCCAGTCTCCCCCCCGGGTGCCATGCCCAGAAGATGACCTGAGCTGTCTTCTGCTGTCTTTCCAGGCCGGACTGGGAGCGGGGCAGCTGGGATGCCAGCCGTGCAGGTGGTGGCTTCATCCACACCTTTGGCTGTTCTGCTCTCAAATCTGTTTTTACTTAAAACCTTGGTATTTGTTTATATTTTTAAAAATTACTGAAAAACAAATGCATTGTAACAATGTAAATAAAGTAGGAACCCTCTTCACAGCTTTGAATGAGGGTTAGGGAAATGGTGCCTCTGAGTGCCCAATGGCAGGCTTTCTCATTGGTTCCAAGGAAACTGGAAAAGGACCCAAAGCACTGTTGATCATGAAAACCACCCCAAATCACGTCTGGATCCTTGTGGACGTGAAGGGTGTCACAGTAGGCAGGAGGGCCCTCTGAAGCTGTGAGTCTGTGAGCGGTCACAATGCCTCATGGTGGGCAGAGCCGCGATGCTCATGCTGGTGCCACGTCACTTCTCAGCAACGGAGTTACAGGGCTGGGCGGCACCAGGCCAGAGCCACCCAGCATCAGGGTAAACAGAAGGATGAGGTGGGCCCCTTGGCCACGCCCTAGATTTACAAAGTCGTAGGGCTGCTGGGTTTAGTGGGCTCTTCGGCAGCCACTCCTGGGGCATGCACACTCAGCACCGACAATGGGTCCAGAGTGTAGGAGGAAAAACCTGGGAACTGCCAGGTTGGGCTAAATCTTACCTTTTTTTAATGCCTTTTTCTCTATCTAGGGCTGCCTCACCGTGACCGTTCCCTTCCTATTTTGTCGAAACCAAGCTTTGAAATGGACAGAGAGGATGACAGGGACCCGCCGGATTATGAACCCCAATCCCAGGTATGCTCTGGTTTCTTCTCTTTCTGGATCTTTCTATAAAGGCTCCCTGTGTTTCATAGAAAAGATGCCTTTTGTTCCCCTGGCACTGTGCTCACCTACCGCCCAGAGTCGCACGCAAGGCCGGGAGTCTCCACTTGTTCCGTATGGGGAAAAGGACCAGTCTCCACAGGTGTGATGCGGCTGTGGCTACTGCCGCCTGTTTGCTTATGCCTCTGTGCTGTCACGGAGTCTTGCCCCTTCAGTGTGTATACCACAAGTGGGCCGGTTACACTGGTCGTTCCCTTGGAGGCTCGGACTACAGAGTGACCTAGAGATCTCAGGAGGAGGCCCAGAGAGTCACAGGACTGCAGAAAAGACTTGCCAGGGAGGACGGCGGCTCTGGAGCTGACAGGAGCAAGGCTCGAAGCCAGGCCCCACTGTTTGCTGTGTGCATGGCCTTGGATCAGCTGCTCACCTAAGCTGAATCCTCAGTTTCCTCATCTGTAAAATAGGTTTGCCTCACAGGATTCCTGTGAGGAGTAAGTAGAGTCCACACACACATATGGAAGGCACCTACTGCACTGCCTGGTACATGAGGGATGCTGGACAACCAACAGGTTACTTACAAGGCAGTATACTGCACTGCCTGGCACGTGGGGGCACACTGGACAACCATCAGGTTACAAGGCAGTGTGCCACAATGCTTGGCACACGGGAGGCATGCTAGACAACCAACAGGTTACTTACAAGGCAGTATACTGCACTGCCTGGCACGTGGGGGGCACACTGGACAGCCTACAGGTTGTAAGGCAGCGTGCTGCACTGCTTGGCACATGGGAGGCACACTGGGCAGCCAACAGGTTACGAGATAATGTACTGCACTTCCTGGCACACAAGAGGCACACTGGACAGCCACAGGTTATGCGACAGTATGTTGCACTGCCTGGCACACAGGGCACACTGGGCAGCCACAGGTTATGAGGCAGTGTGCTGCACTGCCTGGCACACTGGGCAGCCACAGGTTATGAGGCAGTGTGCTGCACTGCCTGGCACACGGGGCAGCCACAGGTTATGAGGCAGTGTGCTGCACTGCCTGGCACACGGGGCACACGGGGCAGCCACAGGTTATGAGGTAGCGTGTCATAGGGAGTAGGTAAAGGAAACGAGACTGTGGGATTTATGTTGCCCTTTCAGGAAGGAGGTGAGGGGAGGAAGACATGTGGGAGCCAGAGAAGCACCTGTTTCCACCTCAGACATCAGGCCTGGACCACAAGGAGTACAGCAGTGACCCGGGCGGGCAGGGCACCGGCCTTGAGGAGCTTCGGACAGTAGCTCAGATACCTAGGCCTACCCTGAGTGTAACTGCCGCGGGTTCTGAGTGCTAGAGGGAAAACAGAGCAGTAAGAAGTCATAGCAGGGTGTTGATTTGGGCTGACAAGCGGAGGGACGCCAAAGAAGATGAACAGAGGCGTGGGCAGGCCTGGTCCCCAGGTCACTGGTGCCCGGTTAGCTGCAGTTTGTCTTGCTTGGCTTTTGAAATGCCCTTTCTTGCCAATAAATGAAGAGCTGGCAACCAAGCAAGCCCCGTGGCTTCTTAGTTCCCAACATGTGGGCCTTGCCACAGCCTCCTGAGGACATCAGTTACATTCTGTGGGAGCACCAATCAGAAAGTTCCCCTGTCATCCTTTGGCGTCACATGTAAACCTCTTCGATGCGGTTTTCTGCGTGACATAGGTCATGTTGAGGCAGTTAAATTGTATCACATTATTATTTTGTTGGCAAGGCAGGATCTCCTGCAATTGAAGCTGGGTAGCCTTTGATTACAAATACCAAGTGCTTTAGGGTACCTACCTGCAGAGAATTACTTAATTAAAAAATTTTTTTTTACTTCAGAGGAGAAACATAGTTCAGAATTTAATACACATTTTATTCAAATTACGCAGATGTAAGAAAAAATAATATGAAAAATAACCTTTTTGTATGTCAGTGACCTTGGGCTCTGTCCTCCCCAGAAACGGTGACCCTTTATCTCCCCGCCTCCCAAATTCTTGAGCTCGTCTGCTCTCTGCTAGCCCCCAAAGCTCCGGGTTCTGGCTTCCTCTGAAGTAGCCCCGACACACTTGTGCGTCCACCCGCTCTCTGAGAAGGACCCCAGTGTTGCCAGAGCAGCAGTCCCTGTGCGTGAGGCTCCTGCCATCCGGTCAGGGGAGACGGGCTTCCTGCAGGATGCAGCTGAACTTTATGAGCTGTGGCTCCTAGCTTGTTTTTGTAGCTTGTTTATCTAACCTTGAAAAGAATTTGGTTTCTGAAATTCCGCTTTGTCTCCTCAGCCTTCTTCCTTTCTGTTGCTTTTGTTTCTCCAGTGAGTGGAACTAGGAGCCTGCATAAATGAGGTTTTCCTATGAAATCCCCAGGCCCAGGCCTTTTGTTCTTTCTCAGTGAGAGATGTACCTTATTCTGGGAACACTTTGGGGGTGCGGGGAGGCTGGACTACCCTTTTTCAGGTGGCTACACCACACAGCAGTCTTCCCAGCAGTAGAACTAGAGCCCACCGGCATCACAATGTCTGGATTTTCTCTGTAGTCTCTCTCAAGCAGCACAGCACACTGCAGAGTATCTGCCCAGGACACTGCAAGGCAGCTAGATGCTCTTGCTCCTGTTTTTACAGATGGAGAACCTGAGGCTCACACAGACTTCTGTTGCCGAGGTTGCACAGCTCCTCCCCGGTGCAGTCCTACCCAGGGCCCTAGAATTCTCTCCAGCTCCAAAGCTTGTGGGTTCCCGATGGCACCCTCTCCCTCCTCAATTCTGTCTCCAGGCCTCAGGGCCGTGCTCCCTGGGACCAAGACTCACTCAGACCAGAGGTGTCCTGTCTGGCCCCCACCAGCAGGGCCTTAGGGATCCCGCAAAGCAGGTTCTTCCCAGGCATGTGCGGAATGTGGATGTTCAGTGGTAGGAAATAGTTATTAGGGACAGAAGGGGCAGTCATAAAAGTCCTTGGTGCTTAGCAGTGACTTCTGGGTTATTTTGAAATGTATACCCTGGGAGACCTGTGGTTTACGCATGCTGTGCAGTGAGGCTGTGGAGGAAAGGTTGAAACACACGTTCTGAGCGTACATCTACTTGCTTGCACCTTCTCTCTGTTCCCTGGCTGTACCCTGTGTGTTTGACATTTTCCTGCCAGTCTCCCTCTGTAGGGCCATGAGCTCCCCCGCCCCCTGAAGCCCCCGATCTGAGGTCCTCTGAAAAACCTTTGCCCGCTGTTCAGGCCTGCCCTGAACCGTCCCTCTACGAACTTATTATCTGTACCCCGAGTTTTTGTTTATTGTTCTCTAACTGTTTCATGAGTCTTTTCTCTCCAACCAAATTATAAGCTGCATGAGGGCAAGGAATATGTGTCATGCGTCTTTGGGATCTGCCTCAGAGTGTAGCGCCAAGGTAGGTACGCCGTAGGCCCCTAGTAGCACTTGACTTGGATCACTCAGAACCCCAAATACTGTAAGCACTTCCTGTGTAACTTTATATATGTAGTTCCCATGTCTCCAATATTATTCTTTTCTCTTTGGACAATCATGGGGACAGACTCCATTTAGAGATCTGTCTTTTTGCTGTTTTAGGATGATGAGTCATACCAGAACGCCATGGACACGGACGACGACAGGAAACCTCAGAATCCAATCCAGGACAACATGGAGAACTATCGGAAGCTGCTTTCTCTAGGTAGGTGGATGATTCTTCCAATGCCTTCCAGGCCAGTCACTCAGAGTATGTCGTTATCTTGTTCTTTCCAAGCGTCAGGCTATGAAAAATCCTCATCGATATCCTTAGGCTTGAAATATACTTGGAAGTCTTGGAAAACTTTCAAGCAAGGACATTAAACACTGAGGTGGGTTTTGAAGATATCTCACTGACTGTGGGTGAAGACTACATAGTACAGAACACATTGTATAGGGTAATGACTCTTGCCACAACAGTTGATATTTTTCTAGAGTTGTCATAGAGAAGAATTAAACTGGGATCCTGAGCTTCTAAGTGGACTCTGGCAAGGTTGGCAGTGGGTCATTGGCTGTACAGGCGTAAAGCTGTGGGCCCCAAGATAGTAGGTACAAAAGGAGCCCTCCAGAGGTAGAAGGAAGACCCTGGGGGCCAGTGAAAACGTATGAGACTTCAGAAGCAGCTCCAAGGAGGGAAGACTGAATAAAGACATTCTGAATTCTGAATCACTTCTGGTGTTTGTACAAATTTCTGGGTAGAATCAGGATTCGTTCAAGTGCAGATTAGACTACCAGGTTTAGATATGGGCCTTATGGAAATGAGATGGCAAATGAAAGACACTCAAACAACTGAGTATGTGCTGGTGGCTTAGAGAAAGACAGAGAGCAGAGCTTATGCCACCGTATCGCTTTGTGCACAGGGGTACAACTTGCTGAAAATGATGGCCACTCCCACATGATGCAAGGCCACTCGTCAAGATCCAAGAGAAGTGCCTACCCTAGCACCAGCCGAGGTGAGTAGCACTCAGATCTTACGCATGAGCCATACAAGCAAGGAGATAAACGTTGTGTTGCCAGACATCACAGGAAAGGGTCCTCTCCAAGTCTTGCCGACATTCTGTACAAGTGTGGGGATTAGGGAATATTTATCTGTGGGGTTTCTCTCTAGGCCTGAAAACCATGCCTGAAGCCAAAAAATCAACCCACCGGCGTGGAATTTGTGAAGATGAATCTTCTCATGGAGTGATCATGGAAAAGTTCATCAAGGATGTGTCCCGCAACTCCAGGTCAAGGAGAGCTAGAGAGGCAGCTGAGCGCTCACAGAGGTTCCCCAGAATGGCCGACGACAGTTGGAAGGATGGGCCGTTCCATCAGAGGGACTCAGTCATTCAGCAGAGGGGTTATGAAGGTAGTGCCTTCAGGGCAGGCTTTAGGCTTAACCCAAACCTGGCTTCTAGAAGGAGGGTCCTTGAAAGAAAGAGGCGCTATCCTTTTGACACAGATGGGCAGGGCTCGAGCTGTGACCAGAGGGCCAGGAAGAAGCCCTTTGAGTGTGGTGGGGAGGTGAGGAAGGCCCCTAGCGGGAGCAGTGTCAGCAGCTCCAGCAGCCTGAGCAGCCCCTCCTGCAGCACGTCACGGCCGGCTGACTTCGGGGCCATGCCGTATGTGTGCGACGAGTGCGGGCGGTCGTTCAGTGTCATCTCAGAGTTTGTCGAGCACCAGATCATGCACACTAGAGAGAACCTGTACGAGTATGGCGAGTCCTTCATCCACAGCGTGGCCATCAGTGAAGATCAGCAAGGGCAGACTGGAGGGAAGCGTTTCGAATGCAAGGATTGTGGGGAAACCTTCCACAGGAGTGCCGCTCTGGCTCTGCATCGGAGTGTCCACGCCAGGGGTCACCGCCTGGAGAGTCGGGATCAGGGTTATGAGGAGGCGTTCATGCCCAGCCCAACCTTCAGTGAGCTGCAGAAGATGTATGGCCAAGACAAATTCTATGAGTGCAAGGTGTGTAAGGAAACCTTCCTTCATAGCTCTGCCCTAATTGAGCATCAGAAAATCCACGGCAGAAGAAACGTCAACGACGACAGGGAGTTTGGGCGCGAGCACCAGCGCAAACGCCTGCGTGAGCTGGAGCGAGGAGAAGCCTTCAGGCCCAGCGCGGCCTTCAGTGGGTTCCAGAAGATGTACGGGAAGGAGAAGCTCTACGAATGCAGCGTGTGTGGGGATACCTTCCTTCACAGCTTCTCTCTGAAGGAACATCTGAAAATCCATGCTCGGAGAAACCCATTTGAAAGTAGGGGCAAAGTGTGCGAGGAGACCTTTATCCCTGGCCAGTCCGTTAAAAGGCATCAGCGAGTGTACCTCAAGGAGAAGCTGTGTGGCTTCATGCCGAGCTCAGACTTCAGTGCGTATCCAAAACTTCGTTCTCGGAAGAGTCTCTTTGAAGGCCAAGGGTATGGGAAGTCCATCGTTCACAGCATGCCCTTCACAGAGTCTCAGAAGAGCCACACCATATCCAAGCCACCTGAAGAGGAGGAAGACGAGAAGGTGCCCGCCAGCAGCTCTAGCGCCAGTGCGAGCCAGGGATCTCCTGCCGGAGAAAACACCTCCGAGAGGAAGCTGTGTGAGAGCTCTGTCACTCACAGCCTGGCCTCTGCTGCCACTCCGAGGAGCCGCGCTGCGGGAGGGCCCAGCAAACCGTGGATGATGGCAGACTCCACCGAGCCGAGCTCCAGCGTCGGCAGCAGCCAGAAAATGTGTGCAGGAGGCACCAGCTATGAAGGAAAGGAATCCATGAGATCTGTGATCCACGGCCTAGCCGCTCCCCGACCTCTGAAACGCCACTTAATGAATGACCTCAGTGGATGTGACGAGAGGGGAGAATCCTCCATTTACTTGCCAGACCTTGGTAATAAGCGGCAGAAGATTCTTGCTAGAGAGAACCCTTACGAAGGGGCCAGGAAGAACAATCGCGAGGACTCTGTTACACAGGGTGTGCCCTCTGCCAGACCTCAGAAAAGTCTTGCTGGAGAGGGACCCGGTGAATCAAAGCAGGGTGGTGAGTTTCCTGTTCCCAGCTCAAGCGTCCGCCAACACCAGAAAGTGCGTGCGAAAAAGAAGTACCTTGAGCCTAGGAGCGGTGAGACCTCTGCCTTTCACCCCCTGCCTTTTGGGGAGCTGCCAAGAATTCGCCCAAGAGAGAAGCTCTACGAATGTCACGAGTGTGGAGAGTTCTTTGCTGATATCTTCGACCTCACTGAGCATCGGAAGATTCATGACAGAGAGAAGCCTTCCGGAAGCAGAAGCTATCAACGCTCCGTCATTTGCAGCTTGGCCCCCACTGACCCTCAGACGAGTTATGCCCAAGAACGCTACGGTCAAGAGCAAGCACGCAATGAAGTTAGGTTCAGGCAGCATTTTACTAACACTGGCAACCTTGGTGCGCGCCAGAAAAGCCATGCTCCCGGGAAGTCCCATGGCGAGGAGCCCCGTGGCGAGGAGCCCCATGGTGAGGAGCCCCATGACAAGGGGATCCACCAAAAGAACAATGGCAAGAATGGCCAAGCGCCCCCACTTGAGGAGACCCAGGGCCAGGAGACGGCTGGTGAGCAGCTCCCTGTGGAGGTGACTCCTCAAGAGGAGACCCAGAGCCAGGAGAGGGCTGCTCAGGACAACTGTGGAGAGGAGACAGCCAGTGAGGGGACCCAGGGCCAGGAGACGGCTGCTCAGCAGATCTGTGGAGAGGAGACAGCCAGTGAGGGGACCCAGGGCCAGGAGACAGCTGCTCAGGACATCTGTGGAGAGGAGACAGCCAGTGAGGGGACCCAGGGCCAGGAGACGGCTGCTCAGCAGATCTGTGGAGAGGAGAGAGCCAGTGAGGGGACCCAGGGCCAGGAGACGGCTGCCCAGTGCATCTGTGGAGAGGAGAGAGCCAGTGAGGGGACCCAGGGCCAGGAGACGGCTGCTCAGGACAACTGTGGAGAGGAGAGAGCCAGTGAGGGGACCCAGGGCCAGGAGACGGCTGCCCAGTGCATCTGTGGAGAGGAGAGAGCCAGTGAGGGGACCCAGGGCCAGGAGACAGCTGGCGAGCAGCTCCCTGTGGAGGCGACCCCTGATGGAGAGGCCCAGAGCCAGGGGAGAGTTGAGTTTGCTATGGGTCAGGGTTCCGACTCAGGTGAGCCTCCGAAGGATGACTCCGTTTATGAGTGTGAGGACTGTGGGCTGGGCTTCGTGGATCTCACAGACCTCACTGACCATCAGGGCGTCCACAGCTCGAAGGCCACGTGCCTCGTGGACAGCCGTGAATACACCCATTCTGTGAACCACACCCGCTCCGTCAGCGAGTATCAGAGAGACTACACCGGAGAGCAGCTCTACGAGTGCCCCAAGTGCGGGGAATCTTTCATCCACAGCTCGTTCCTTTTCGAGCACCAGCGAGTCCACGAGCAAGACCAGCTCTACGCCCTGAAGGCGTGTGATGATGGCTTTCTGTCCTTCCTGCCCGTGAGGCCAAGGAAGAACCGTGCCACCGAGAGGAGCCCCACTCTCGCCGGGCCGTCGGTGCGATGCTGCCAGTGTGGCCAGGCCTTCAGCCACGGCTCCGCCCTACATGAGCACATGAGGCTGCACAGAGCAGAGCTGCCGGAGCGGAGGCAGGAGCGGAGGCAGGAGGCCGAGGAGGCCGAGGAGGCCGTCGGGGCACGCCTCGCGCTCACCCAGCTGCAGGAGAGCGAGAGCGAAGAGAAACTCTTCCGTTGCACCGTGTGTGGGGAGAGCTTCTTCACGGCCTCTGAGCTCGGGGAGCACCACGCCAGGGCTCACAAGGACGAGCCCTACGACTACGGCCCCGCCTTCACGCACACCTCATTCCTGGCCGAGCCTCTCAAAGGAGCCAGCCCGTCCTTCGAATGCAAGTCCTTTGTTCACGGCGCCATCCTCCCAGAGCACAGGGAGCTTCAGCCTCAGGGCGGCCATGATGGCGAAGAGGACGCCGCCCGGGCCTCGGGAGCCAGCGTGCTGGTCATCCCGCAGGAAGTGCTGCAGATCCAGGGGTCAAATGTGGAGGCGGCCGAGCCGGAGGTGGAGGCCGCTGAGCCGGAGGTGGAGGCCGCCGAGCCGGAGGTGGAGGCCGCCGAGCCGAACGGAGAAGCTGCGGAGCCAGACGGAGAGGCCGAGCAGCCGAATGAGGAGGCCGAGCAGCCGCACCTCGACGCCGATGAGCCGGATGGTGCGGACATCGAAGACCCCGAGGAGAGAGTGGATGAGCCGGAGGGGGATGCTGATGAGCCTGACGGTGTTGATGTTGAAGACCCGGAGGAGGAGGAGGAGGAGGAGGAGGAGGAGGAGGAGGAGGAGGAGGAAGAGGAGGAGGAAGAGGAGGAGGAGGAGGAAGGTGAAGATCAGGAGATTGAGATTGAAGAGCCGTGCTACGACTGCCAGGAGTGCACAGAGCGCTTCACCTCCGGGGCGGCGTTCAGTGAGCACCTGAAGGCCCACGCCAGCGTGATCGTGTTGGAGCCCGCGGACGCCTTCGGGGAGTGCTCCAGCTACCCTGAACACGCCGGCGCGGCCGACCAAGCCCACGACAAGCACTTCAGGTGTGACGTCTGTGGGCAGCTCTTCAGCGACTACCTGTCTCTCGCCACGCACCAGAGCACCCACACTGGCTAAGGGAGAGGCCGCCGAGCCGCACCTCAGACCGGGCCTGGATCGGACCACCTCACAGGAACTGCAGAGCGACCATGACCCGAGCACACGCACAGCTGATTCAGCCACAGGTGACTCAGATGGAGAGTGACCGGGGACACTGCTCCTCCCGGCCAGCCTGACGGGGATGTGCCGGGAAGAGTCCAAGTCCAGAGCTTCGCTTGACATCTGAGGAAGCAGCTGGAAAAAACCCAAGTACTCAAGACTACAGATTGCCTCAAATGCTACCCATTTAGCCTATGTATCATTTTCCTGAGGTGTAAATAGCAAAAACAGTGATCACATATATTTAGATTTACTGCGAGATCCAGTTGAAGTTTACCATGCAGAGGTACCCTCCCTGGTACTCTGCCCTTTTTTTTTTTTTTTTTTTTTGGTTTTTTGTTTTGGAGGAGGAAGAGAGCAACAAATTTGACTCTATTTCTAAGTGTCTTAGATCCTGAGAAAGATTTCTTGTGTATTCTTTGAGTTGTGTCTCCTTTGGAGTCCTGGTGTCTTGTTCCTTGGTAGTCTTGTGAAGGTGTGGGTGTGAGAGCCACCGTGTCCATCACCGTGAGGGGGCGCGCCCGTAGCACCCCTGTGCAGCCCTCACCTCACATCCGACGTGGCGCAAGCCTTCGCCACCTGCTCAGCTGCCGTCCTGTATGTACTTGCCGCTGATCTTTGTGCAAATTCGTTTCTTGTTCTACTTTTTATGCTCCCTCTGTATTAGATAGTGGATTTCATAAGCCCTGAAACTTTTCCCCTGTAAATCTTAACATCTTTGCCTTTAAAGAATGGGTTGCAACCATCACTGGGATCCCAACGGTGCCTAATGACGGTTGGAAACCATGCGAGAGACTGACGCTGTTCCGACGGATGCAGGCTGATGGCCTCTCATCGCTTGTGCTTCTGCCTTAAGTGACATGTAGCAGTGCGGCTTGGCCCACCTGTGTGGTGGGAGACTGCTGCCCCGGTTCGTCGCACCCTGGGTGCCCCGGAGCTGGCAGCCTTAGATCTTTGTATCACTGACCCCGAGTCCTCTTCACCTGTCAGATCCTCTAACCCTACATCTAACTTGCATTAAAAAAAAAAAAAAATTTAAAAACAGAACACAAAACAAAAAAATAATAATAAAAAAAAGCTTTCTTTCTATTCGAGCCCAGCTTAACATTAACTCAGGTTCCCTAGCAGCCTTAATTTGTTTCGTCTCCATTTGTCCCTTTTAGCCCTCCTAAGTATTTCCTAGCTACCAATCATGTCTGGCTTATCTTCTCAGCTTTCCTCTTCCTCACAAAGTGGCCTCACGAGTCTGAGGCTTAAGCCCCCGTCCAGTCCACTCCCCCATAAGCCCGCGTCCAGTCCCCCCCCGTCCAGTCCCCCCCCCGTCCAGTCCCCTCCCCCATGTCCTGCTCTGTGACCACCTGTGCTGTTTCTCTTCCCTGCCCCTCACATAATGGCTATCTTAAATCTTTTGCCCTTGAGTTGGCTGGGAAAAAAAATTTAAAAATTTTTTAAAAACCTTCAAAAAAATAGTAGATCTAGAGAGTAAATGAGTGAAGAAAAAAAAAAAGATAAGTGCAAATGATCTGAGTAAGCAAAAAATCAAAATAACCCCCTGGGGGAAGTGTCTGCATTTTTCCTCTCCTACATCTGCAGGATTGGGACCCAGAGGGAGTGTTACCAAGTTGTGCTGAATGCCAAAGTCTGGGAGAGGTTGTAGAAAAGCACACGAAGCAACCATGAGTAAACCAAAGGGAGTCCTAAGTCTTGGGCAGACCTGGGAGGGAGAGAGACAGACAAAAGCTAACACCCGAAGCCCGGAGGGGAAGGAAAGGCCAGGTCGGTGGGAGCGAGCTTGAGTCGGGTGTCCTGAGCAGTCTGAAGAAGGGCCTTGTTCTGGTAGTGTGGCGCACGTAAGAGCCGGCTGCAGAGGAAGCTCCAAGGTGGGAAGTAACCCCTGGAGAAGTGAGGCAAGTGGCAGTGCTTTGGCAGGAGACCTCTGCACGGGAGGCAGGCGTCCATGCCATTGGTTAAGCTCAGTAGGTTCGTGGTTGCTGACGGCGTTGAGCTGCACGTCCACTTCAGGAAGTAACTTGCCAAGAAGTCGGTGAGTCCATTCCAATCTTAGATTAATGGAAAATTAGGGACAACTTCAATGTCAAACAGTAGGGGAATGATTAAGCAAATGTATCCTTGGACTTCTGTGCAGCTGTTTAGAAATGATAAAGAGTTATGTAACGGTGTGGAAATATATTTACAGGAATAGTAAGTGGAATAAAGCAGGACACAAAATTATATTTATACTACAATTATAGCTGTTTAAGAAGTACGCTTATAGTCAAAAGTTATTGTGTTGTTCTTGTAGGCTTATAGTTGAGCACTATTTTCTTAAATTCCCTGAATGTTCTTTATGGTAGTATTACTAAAAAGTTTATAATCACGCTTCCATTGTGAACATATAATTTGAACTCATTATCAAAATTCAGAAAAATTGGAGGAAAAAAATTCATGTCTGTACCATCCAATTACACTGTTGGTATCAAGCTTGTTCTCATTTCTGTGCACAGCTTTGTAAGTGTGTCAAATACGCTTTTCCAAGAGCTGTTGTATTACCTTTGTGGAATAATGATTAAGTGCTTTCATCTTAAAATTTTTTTTCTAAAATTCCTTACATTAGTATCCTGATAACAACGCTTATTATGTATGCCTTTATTATAAGCATTATACCTGTCCCAAGGAAAAATTAGGAAATACCACAAAATTAGAAAAAAAGAAAAAGAAATTCACCTATATTTCCTACACCCAACTACTACTCTTACCATCTGGAGGCCTGTCCTCCATCTTGTTTCAGTGCCCAAATTTATAGATCTAACCATGTTGAATATCTACACCTAAAATTTAAAATGAAAGGAGATGTGAAAAATAATTACTACTACCACTTTTGGGATTATGGATAAAATTTTTGTCTCAAATTCCTTGAATAACTTTGGTGTTTTGGTAATAAATTTTATGTGTGCAGTTTTCCATTACAAATATAATACATAGTCATAAAAAATCTTGGGAGATTCGGCAAAGTAGAGGACAATCCACCCATTCCCCAACACCCAGCGTCAACGACTGTTAACATCGTGACCGTCCGTGATTATTAGGGTGTTAATGACAAGTGTGTGTCAAAGATGGGAAGAGATCTGGAAAACAGAATTCAGAAATCGTTGTGGTTGTGGGATTATGGTTAAGCATCTTGTCTAAATTCCCCTGAGTGATCTTTACCATTGTGTTGTAATCCACCTTTATTAACATGTATTCCCATTATATACGCAGTACTTGTTAATCATAGAAACTTTGAAGAAATGTAGTTGACCGACACATCCATATTGTCACCAGCCAGATACCATGTGGTTAACACCGTGGTGCATTTTTAAATTTCATCTGATTTCTGTGCACAGGTTTTTTTTTGGTTGGTTAATATGGTTGTGGTTGTTCTATCTTTAATGGTGTCAACAATAAAAATAAAATTTAAACTAAGATCTTTCTCAGTCTCTTGTCCATTTTTGAAGTGTTGAGTTTATTACGTATGGTTTTTGTGGGCCTGCGTTGTCACCATCCCGTGAGGGTGCAGACTGGTGTCGTCGCACTTCTGCATCCAGTCCTGCTTCCGGCTAGTGGCCCAGGAAAAGGAACCGAAAAGGGCCAAAGTGTTTGGACCTCTGCCACCCGTGTGGGCGATCTGGGTGAAGCTCCCAGCTCCTGACTATCAGCAGGTGTAAGATCTGTCTTAGCTCTCTCTTCTATATGTAGATCCGTTCCAAACAAACCTTGTTTAAAAATACTGTTTTCTTGCTAAAAGTTATAAATTCAAAAACTTAGTGGCTGCTTAAATCTAACAGTTTAGATAAAAATAAAATCTTAACTCTACAGTAAGTCCATATTTCAACAATTATTTCTGAGGAGCCTTTTAATGTTGCTTGGTGCCACATTGCTAGAACGCAGAGTGGCAAGAGGGAGAGACAAGGTGGACAAGATGCTTCATCTGCTGGTTCGCCACCCAGTGGTTGCCACAGCTGGGGCTGGACCAGGTCTCCTACAGGGATGGCAGGAGACCTGGACTGTCATCTGCCACCTTCCCAGGTGCGGCAGCAGCACCTGACACCTGAAGCATCATGTGACACAGAACAGCAGGTCGCGAGTGGAGGCTGAACACTCTTGGGCACTCTTTGACTCCACGCCAGTCGTTTTTAAAAACGTGATGATAGTCAAGGTCCATATGTCAGTGACGGGCCTTGGAGCCACTACTTCAGCCCGATTAGCCAAGTGTTTCACGCTGCTGCTCAGCTCGGCTCTCTGCTGGTGCCTGGTCCAACCTCTGGCCAGCAACGTTGGATCCGAGAGATCCATTCGTGAGAATAGCCCTCTCTCCAAAAAAACCAGAAGCAGACCATCCCCCTGGCTACTCCCTGCCTGCGAAGAGCAAGGGGTGGAATGATGCTCATCTGTGGGCGTCTGTCCCAGTCCGCAGAACCTAGGAACACGATACCTTCCGTGGCTCGTAAGGGACTTTGCAAACAGGACAAAATGAAGGATCCCAAGAGACCAAGGGAGAGCATCCTGGTGTAACTGGGTGGGACCTGAATGCGGGTGGGGGAGCAAAGTTGGAAAGAGGAAGTGGGGCAGGGCCAGGGCCAGGGCTGCAGGTGGACTCTCCCCTGGAGCTTTGCTGACGTCTTGGACGTGGCCCTGTGAGATTGCATCTCAATGTCTGAGCTTCACAAGTGCAGAAGCGTGACCACGTGTTGTGTCTTTTTTTCAATGTCTTAATAAAGCCTGTCCCTGCCTGACCTTGACTTAAACAAGGGCTTCAAAAAAATTCATGGAAAAGAAAAAAACAACCACTATGTATGGATTTCAAAAACCTTTTGCACCAGAATAACCTTGTGCTAACTTGTGAGAAAACCGAAGCAAGAACAGCTATCAGGTTTATAGCAAAGCTTGGCCAGAATGGTGGAAACTAATGCTTTATGAAAAGTTGATTGAGGACATTGTCCACACCCCAGCCCCACCACCAAGAAGCAGCTTACAGATCTGGGATTATTTGTTTTGAAAGTGATGCCTGTTGGCGACCCCCAGAGCTGCACCGTGGATGGCAGGAGCTGAGGGCAGTGGAAACCTCGCCCAGCTCTGACGTGTAGTTTCCCTTACCCACTGCCTGTTCTCCCTTGTTCCCGATGGGTCACAAATCCAGGACAGGATATGATGTGGTCTGTTAGCACATGCCCTCAGCTGACCACCGGTGATGCCCCTCTGAGTATCCACGAAGGAACATGGCCAAAGCGAAGCCACTAACTGCAATCATCACCCAGTCCTCGGGCGGACACACAGAATGGACGGGGTCAACAGCCACTACACGGAATCACGTGCAGCCCTTCTCGCCACGTGGTTGCTTGGGTGTTGCCTGGCCCCCAGCTGCTTTTTCCGTCCCGACTCCCACCCGCCTGCCCTCAAACCTGAATTCTTGCGAAGCAAAATAGAAACATCACGTCTTTTAATCCACATAGGCTTCAGGATTAGCACATATCGAGCAGAGATCAAGGCTGTTGAAAAATAGTTCCAATACCCACTGAGGTGTGGCCGAATTCTCCCAATTAGCAAGCACAACGTCCCTACACCCGGGATCCTACTGAATGCAGTGTTTCTGCTTCGCTCCCCACGGCTCAGAAGACCTGCGGGGTCTGCGGGCGCGTCCCCTGCCCGCGCACCGCCACTCGCGGGCTCGGGACCGTCTGGGAGGGCAAGACGCGCTCTCCCACGGGCCACGCCTTCCAGAGACTACATTTCCCAGCGGGCTTGGCGCGCTGCCTCAAAGGTCCGAGCCCCTGAGAGGGCCGGAAGCAATGGCGCGGGGCCTTCTGGGATATGTAGTCCTGCGGGCGGCGCAGGGAACTCGGGGATCCGAGTTTGGGTGTAGCCGCTCGTGGTCTGTGGCCGGGAGGACACGCGAGGAGGCGCGCTGAGCGAAGTACGCGCGGGGGCAGGGAAGGAGGCTGGCTGGCGATGCCAGGGTCGGGGCGAGGTGTGCGAGGCGCAGGGCGTCTGCACCTGCCAGTCGGAGCAGAGGGAGCGCTGCGCAGCGCGCTGAAGAAAGTGACAGTGGCTGGTCCAGGCTGGGATGCTGACGCGAAGGATGCCAGCACCAGGGCAGGAAAGGAGGGACGCGCTGGCCCCCGGGGGTCTGCGCGGGGAGGGGTGTGGCCCTGTGTGTGGCCCTAGCTGTCACCGGCCGGAATTCCGCCACTGCAGGCTGGACGCGGAGCATGTGCCAGTGGTGTCCACTCCCCTGCGACGGCGGTTCGAGTCCCTGGGCGTGAACGTCTGTCGGACAAGGGTAAGTGAGGCTGAGTCTAGCCAAAGTTTGTAGCTGCTTCCGGGGGTCCTTGCAAAAAAGTGGTGGGGTGGGAGGGAATGAAATGGAAAGGTGAGTATATGTTGGTGCCTTTTTTTCTTTTTAAGTTTTGCATAGTTTTTCACAACGCACGTAAACTTTTAAAGACCCCTCCTATGAGTGGGTTTTAAACAGTTTCTGTACTGAAATAAACTTGTCTTTATGTCTCATTGTGAGCGAGAATTTTAAAGTATCCTCCTGGGCATGGGGCTGTGGGCATGTCAGAGGCCCGTGGGTGAGCTGGGGTTGAGCCTCACCGTGCCGGCGCGAGCCCTGTGCGCGGTGGCTGAGACGCGAGCATGTGGCCAACTGCGTGTTTCCTTCTTGTGAATGTGGCCGGGTGTGACTGTGCGAGCTTGTGTGTAGCTCCTGTGTGTGTCTACCCGTGTGGGGTGTGTGCTCCCACTCTTCCTGTGCCTTCCGGAGTGAGCTGTGTGGGCTTTAGGATGGTGTATGCCTGTGTGGTCCTGCACGTGTGGGCATGTAGTGTGGGTCTGTGTGTGTGTGCAGAGCTGGAGTTGTGTCAGAAGGCGTGTGTTGGTGTGCTTTTTTTCTGTGTGTGATTGGACGTGTCTGTGGTGTTTGCGTGTCTGCTCCGTGGTGCTTCTTGTGCGAGGTTTGGCATCTTCCGTGTGACCTTGCGCCCTTGCAGCTTCCAGTGTGCGCCAGCACGCACCAGCGCATCTGATTGGAGAAATGCTGTCAGATGCACGCCCAGGCCTCCCTGAGCCCTTCTTAAGCCCAGGCCCCGGGGGCTGAGCTTCCTCGGTGGACAAGCCAGCCTCACTCTGTCCAGCGGGCCGGCAGCCAGCGGGAAGCCCTCACTGAGTTAGGCTCCGAGCCTGGAGCAGAGTCCCTTGGCTGCAGCCCAAACAGGGCCGCCGGAGGCTCCCACCAAGATAGCTGCGGAAGTCAGCTGGAGGGGCCCAGCTGACCAGCACACACCTGCCACGGCCCCTCGAAGGCCAGTGTGGGAACGCACCAGCAACCACTGTCAGCTCTGTGGTGGAGACCTCAGGTGTGAGGGAACGGACTACGGGGACGTGGGGGGAGCAGGGTGGTCTCTTCCAGAACACAGAGCTCTTGGTCTCGGTTCTGGTCAGGGGGATTGGGAGTGGTGGGCAGGAGAGTCCTGCCTGGAGAACAGCTAGGGAGGGCGGAGAGCAGCCACCAGGTGGGAGCCCTTTGAGCGTCGCAGGGCTGGGTTTCTGACTCAGCCAGCTGGGCCTGGAGAAGGAGTCGGGCAAGGGGCTTTAGGGTGGTTTCAGGTTGTAAACTGTGAAGGTCCTACCAGAAGTGCATATGGACCAGAACAGGAGAAAGCTCATAGAAATGGCCTAGGAACCTGCAGGGGGAAACATGAGCCTGGCTGTGGCTGAGGACTTGGTTGAGCCAGACCCTACAGGCCAGGTGGTAACTCGGGGTTCTGGGGTGTAGGGTTGCAGCCTGTGAGGGTGTGGAGGGCTTGGTTCTGCAAGCAGTCCCTGGGCTGTGTGGGTGCGTTCCTCTGAGCAGCCTTGGCGTGTGTCCACAGTGACGACTGAACCTGTGTGCGCTTTGAATGAGGCTTGTGTGTGAGTGAGTGTGCGCAGTTGAGTGTGTGACCACGTCTCTGCACCTGGACTTGGGTTTCTGAACGTGTGTCATTCAGATGTGTGTGTGTAGCGATCCCGTGTGGAGTGTCACCCAGTGTTGGGAGGACCCTGTGTCGCTGATGAATCTACCAAGGCCCAGCCTGGGTCTCTCAAACCCTTTGATACTTGCTGGCTCTTGGGAACATTAAATTCTACGACCTGTGTCTGGAAGGCCAGGTCCAGAGGCCGGACTTGCTGAAGGACACGGGACAGGGATGTGGCTCAGGGAGCCTGGGGGCCGGTATGGAGAAGGGGCTCTCAGGCAGCCCCCACTGACCATGAAACGGAAGCCCACACAGAAACTGCCGCGGCCGCCTCGGGCACCGCTCAACCAGTTGTCAGGAATGTGGACATGGGCTCCTCCCGTGCGTCATTCCTTTGGTCGTCGGCTCTCTGGAGTTGAAAGCCAGTGGGGTTATGCAACCATCCGATACTCAGGCTCCTGCATAAAATAACAGGATGCTTGCTTAAACCTGAACTTCGCAGCAACAGTGAGTGACTCTTTAAGAATTCCTAAAGAGGGGCCTGGTGCAATGGCTCAGTGGCTAAATCCTTGTCTCACAAGCAGTGGGATCCCATGTGGGTGCGGGTTCATGTCCCGGCTGCTCCAGTTCATATCCAGCTCCCAGCACTGAAACACCAAAGCTCAGCTGTGGCTGCTTGGGGAGTGAATCAGCAGATGAGACATTTTTCTGTCTCTCCTCTCTCTAAGCCTGTGTTTCCAATAAAAATAAATAAATCCTTCAAAGAAAAAAAGAATTCCTAAAGAAAGAATGGAACATACCTTTATTTAAAATGCATTAGGATAAATTTAAAAAATAATTTTGCCATAGATGTGTTCCATATTCGGGATAACTGTACACTTGAAGTTTATTATTTATTATTTATTATTTATCTGAAACAAAACGTCACCATGTGCCATGTGTGTTTATTTATGAAATCTGGAACTTTAAGGTCTCATGGCAAGCAAGTATCCTCTGTGCCTCATGTATGTCCTTGGTGACACACAGAGGGGTCAGGGGTCAGGGGGCTTGCAGCCCTCAGTGCTATACAGAGAGGTCAGGGGTCAGGGGTCGGGGGGCTTGCAGCCCTCGATGACACACAGAGGGGTCAGGGGTCAGGGGCCTGCAGCCCTCAGTGACACACAAAGGGAGGTCAGGGGTCAGGGGTCCTGCAGCTCTCGGTGTCACACAGAGGGGTCAGGGGGACCTGCAGCCCTCAGTGGTACCCAGAGGGGTCAAGGGTCAAGCCTCCTGCATCTAAGCCTGCCTGCTCACTGACCTTACTCCCTCCAGTATGTTGATGGGTCCACACAGTGTCTGGGACACAGAGGGAAGATCAGTTAGGGCCAGTTTCCTGAGTTCGCCTTGGGCTCAGCAGCTTTCACGTCATTCTATCCTTTCTGTTCTGTTGTTGTTTTGAAAGTGGGACCCTCTCCAGGCCCTAGGCCCCAGAGCTGCTGTATCACACATCATTTAGTGGAGGGGACACTGCTGGCGCTGTGCTTCCCGGTCGAGGACACCAAGACTTAGGGAGGTGACGTCAGCTAGTCAAGAACTACCTCCCAACCCCCAGCTGCCTTGTGCTGAATTCACACCCAAGTCTTCTGGCTCCAGATCCCTCCAGCGGCTCTGCCTGCACAACGCCCCTGCTGCCTCCCAGAGATGAAACCCACAGCAGGTGAGAGATACATGCAGCAGGAAGATCGCATGGGGCCCAACAGGAGAGGAGGTGGCCTCCACGGTGGGGTGGCAAAAAGAGGGTTTAGACTCAGGGTGGGCGTGAGCCGCTCCCAAATATCTTCCCATTGGCTTCCTCTGCAGTAAGACGGGTCAGAGGGACCCCTGCCGTGGAACCACCTGGATATTTAGGTCACATTGGTTGATCCTAGCATTCTCCTGGTATGTTGGGAGCTAGAAGTGACCCTGAGTCCTCTCCTGGGGTCTGACCACACAGCCAGTTGCCTGGTAACCCAGGTTCAAGATGATGGTGACCAGCCCAAGCAGGTGGCAGTGGGGATGGTCGTAGTTGGCTGGCTTGGGTCCAGGTCACGGATCCTGGTGATGGCTTCCCTGGGTGGAGAAAGGCGCTAGTTGGCTGTGATGTCACTTGCTTGAAGCCGTTGCGAGTCCCTCTTGCATCCTGTTGGATGCCTCTTCACTGTCTTGATTGTTTCAGTGACTGTATGGAAGCCTCCGGGTCTGTTTTGCTGCCTCTGCTTTGGGGATCTTACTCAGGGATTCGTCCCCTACACCAGTGCCTTGGGGTGTTGCTCCTACATTTTTTTTTCCAGTAACTTCCTAGTCTGGTATTTCGGCCTTTGATCCATCTTGAGTTGATTGTCGTGTATGATGAGAGGTATGGATTTAATTTCATTTGTACATATGTGTATAGAGAATTTACAGCCTTCCCTAGCCATTGTCTTTCCACTAAGCTAAGGTCTTTTTGCTTTTTACCGCTTAAACTTCTTGTTTGGTGATGTGTTCACCTCTCACTGTAGTGTGAATCTAGAATATGGTATCTCAAAAGTTTAAAAAAAGTCAGAGAAAAGTGGAGGAGGGAGTAAGAGGAGGAGGGGCACATCACTGGGCCTTTAGAATTGGATCTACAGGTCCCGCTGAGTCTCTTAGGTATTCGTTAAAGACTAAAATAAAGAAGTGCACGTTGCGGGGACGTGTCCACGGAGCTGTCACATGTGCCTTGGATGCAGTTCCCCCGTGGCCTGCTGTTAGGCGATGGTAAGAGACACCACACACGGGGAGAGTGGGTGATGACAGTGTGTGTGTTCTTCAGTGTCACTCAGGCAGCAGTGCGAGGCCCCCACAGCCATCAAGGTGGAAACGGCTCGCCAGCTCTGTAGGGATGCCCGTTACTGCCCTCAGCCTCGCACCTCAGGCATTTGTTGCCACACCTCTCTTGTTGGTTTTCACCCTGGTGATCTGATTGGGTCTTTGCCTCTGCTCTCTGAAGTGTCAGCTTTAAAGAGGCAGAACATTCTGGCGGTTTCATTCCCTACAGCGTCAGCTGCGCCTGGACTAGAGAAACAACCCACCATGGAATAAAGGCAGGAACTTTCCTGTGCCAATCATGGTAGTGATCAGAGGTGTAAACTCACACCTCTTAAGTGTGCCCGTGAGCATGCGCGTGCATGTGTGTGTCCCTAGGCATGCATGCTTGCGCATGAGCGTGTGTTTGCAGGGAGCCGGGCTGAGGGCTGAGGGCTGAGGGCTGGGGGCTGAGGGCTGGGGGCTGAGGGCTGAGGGCTGGGGGCTGGGGGCTGGGGGCTGAGGGCTGGGGGCTGGGGGCTGGGGGCTGAGGGTTGGGCTGGGGGCTGGGGGCTGGGGGCTGAGGGCTGGGGGCTGGGGGCTGAGGGCTGGGGGCTGGGGGCTGGGGGCTGGGGGCTGAGGGCTGAGGGCTGAGGGCTGGGGGCTGGGGGCTGAGAGCTGAGGTGTCCCCTCAGACGCAGTGTCCTCCTCATTTTGCTTCTCGGAGGATGAATGAGCCCCAGTCTCCATCAGTGTGTTTTGGGGGGGAGGGAATCAGGAGTTCCTTGGTAGAACTGGGAGTCAAGGTCAGAACACGAACATATCAACAGGATTTCTGTTCTACCTAAATCATCTCTTAACTGTTTAGATTTAATTTACTCTAAAAAACGTGGTTATGTTTTCATTTTTTATTCCTTTAAAAGGCAGGCAGAGACCTTGTCTCTGCTGGTTTGCTGCTCAAATGCTTGCAGCAGCTGGGGCCGGGCAAGGGCAGGGCTGAAGCTGGGGCCTGGAACTCAGTCCAGGTCTCCCACGTGGGCGACAGGTACCTGAGCCTTCACTTACTGCCTCCCGGGGTGTGTATCGGCAGGGAGCTGGAGTTGGGAGCAGAGCCAGGACCTAATCCCAGGAATTCAGATCTGGGATGCAGTCATTCTGAGTGATATCTTAATTACTGTTCCCTAAATCCTCCCCTTTAATTTAACCCATTGCCTGGAGAATGCTTGCTGGTATATGGCTAACATTCAAACTAGTAAAAAAATAATAATAAAGGCCAGTTTCTAGTCACAGGAGAATGCTTATCAGTTCTTCTTGCAATCATGTCATGGTGTGTGTCCAGTGCACTGTTAGCTGAAAACAGTTAAACAAATCGTAGCGCTGGTTAATGAGCTGCACGTGAAAATGCTCAGGGGAAATGAACTGAGGGCTGCAGCGTCCCTGCCCAATGGGATTTGTGAGCAGGTGACAGGCGGTTAGACATGGGACAAGGTAGGCAGAGCAAACCGGGTGTTTTCCTGGCAATTATTTCAACTTACCTCTATGTTGGAACATCTTTGTAGCAAAACCTTGGGCGTGAGGTACTCAGCCGCAGTTGCAATGTGCAGGAGACTGCAAACTTTGAAGTGTCCATGCCTCTTTGCTTGGCCTTCTAGCTCCTTCCCTGGAGACAGGTACTTTCCCGTGTCTTGTGCGACCTCCGCGTGCTCTGTGTTCCCTCAGCTGTGTGCCTGTGTGTGTCACTATGTAGGTGCAGTTTTCTAAACGGTTCTGGGGAAAATGGATAAGTTCGGGGCAGGTATTTGGCTTAGCAGTTAAGACACTAGTTTAAACACTCACATCCCATTACCAGAGCGCCTGGGTTCAATCCTTGACCCTGACTGCTCACTCTGCCTGTTAAGGCAGAGCTTGGAGGCAGTGATAAGGCCCCACACAGTTGGGTTCCTGCACCCACACAGGGGGCCTGCTTTGGGCTCCTGGCTCCCAGCTGTTGGCCCGGCTAGCCCTAGGCTGTTGAGGGCTTGTGGGAAGTGAACCAGCAGATGGGGGACTCTGTCTCTGTTTCTTTATCTCTATCTCTCTCTGCCTCCCAAATAAATACATTTTTAAGAGATACCTTTATGTAGGTGAACATTTTTTTTGGAAATCCAGGCATAGTGTTTTTGTAATACACATCTTCATAAGCTTTAGGGTAACTGCTCATATGCATACATCTTAAAAATTTTGTACCACAATAAGCTTAGCTTTCAGTTCCAGCTTTGGTCATCTTTTGGAGCATACTTGTATCTGTGAATAAATATTTTTTCACACATGTGGTAATTCATTCTGCACATCTGTTTGATCTTGGTTTTGATTCTCGTGATATCATTTTCGCAAAGCATCGGTCAGTATGTGCCTGGCTGGTGGTGCGTGCTCCAGGCCTGTCAACTCTTGCCAAGTGGCGTGAGGGGTTCACTGTCACGTCTCTGAAGCCTCACCACTCAATTCCTCCTCTGCAGCCTCCTCTCTACAGAATCCTGCCCAGACGCCAGGCAAGCTCTTCCAAAGCAGCGCGAGAATGACGGCCAGATTCCCGCCAGCCTGGGAAATGGTAAGCGATTCAGAGACGACCATTTGCCACCCTGTCTGCCCAGCAGAGACACTGCCCTGCAAGGAGAGCCAGGACCAGCCCCGCAGCGGGTTGGTTTTCCTTGCACAAGCTGCCCTCCTTCCTGCTGCCTGCTCCTCCTCTTTGCTAATTCCCATCGCTGACCACATGCTATGGCCTCGGCTTCATCACTCTCCGCGCTTTGAACTTGGCTGGATGTGCTCAGAGCAAGTATTGCTGTTTGACAGTGGGTTCTCTATATGAGTTTGTTCATCCTCTGTCTAGCCTTTTAGGCTAGTTCTGGGAGGGTGGGAACCTCAACCCTTGCTTGCTGACCACCTTGTCTGCTGCCCCCGTTCCTGGGAGCAGAGCTGATGAATGGATACTCTGCGTGTCGGTGGGAAGGAGCTTTTTATCACCAGAATCACAGCGAGTGAGCACTTCAGGGTGGAGCGTGTGGCTCAGATTTGGCCAGTGAAGATCAATCCTGGCACTTCTGTTTGTTTCAACACCTGGATTGCCCAATTAATACCAGGGGAGCCTGGGGGGGGCCCTTGCAGCAAATGGGGGGTGGAGGGAGCTATGAGAAAGTACCAGGAGGGGCTGTTTGCTGCCCCCAACCTGGAACACCCTGGCAGTACCAGATAAAGTCTTGGGTATTCCAGAATGTTCATGCAGGAACCGATCCACAAGGTATCAAAGCCCACAGTAAAATATTGTAAAATATTACAAAACAGTAGAGCGGAAATAATCAAGTTACAGCATTGTTAGCATTGTCTACTTTGCCATTTGGACACTGCTGTGTGTGAGTGTGTGTTACATATACATTACATACATGATATATACGTTACACATTGTTTTCAGAACCACTAAGTGGAAATCACAGCCCTCATCCCTAGATCCTGCAGTATGTGACTCCGAGGAGTTCGCTGTTCTCCTACGTTACCAAGGTAGCATTATGACCTTTCCATTTTTGACACGGATACATGCTCTTTACCAAGTCTACTGTCATTACGGCAAATTTTTAGTTTTTTATCATTCTTTTTCCTCCGTATGGAATCCTGTTTGGAGTATCATAAAGTAGACAGTCTTCATGAGCTGATATGTTTAAACACTGGGGTCACACGCTGCTATGCTCTGGCCCTTGACCTGCATTCCTCTCTGGGCCTCACATCTGGATCTGTGCGTCGTGTATGAAGTCCACTTCCCACCACCAGCAAAGCTGCTGCTGCTGCTGACCACACAGCCGGGGCGGTTGTCGGATGTCCACACTGAGCACTTGCTGTTGCTCCCCTTCGTGCAGATAACTAGTGAGCCATCAGTGGGGAGACGCCTTAATAACCTAGAAGCAGGGGATAGTCTGATTGGCCCATTGTGAGTCACATGTTTACCACTGATTCCGTTATTTTGGGGGATGCAGGAGCTTCATTGGTCCAGGCTAGATCGTATGTCAGCCCTGCAGTCAGCGGGAGGTCCCTGCTTCTCCCTAGAGAGAATGGACATACGGACAGAAGTTGTGGCTCTCACCTGAGGGCGCTGTCCAGTGGCTGTCAGAACTGGAAGGGTGGTACTACTGACGTGCAGCAGGCCGAGGAGGCCAGAGATACCACCGAGGACAGCTGTTCCCAGTGGCAGTGTTGCCACGACTGAGAAACTTGGTACAAAGAAGGCAGATCTGCAAGGAAGAGCACAGGGCAGGGTCCAGCCCTCCTGTCCACTGGGTGGAGCTGAGAACCCACTCGGGGTTCTGACCAGCTCATGACAGCCCTTCCCCTGCCACCAACAGTAGTGTGATCTTGGCATATTCTCTCTCTGTGCCTTGATTTCCTCATCTGTGAAGTGGGACTGGTAAGTAGCACCACCATCATCGGGGTATCACGGAGACTGAGCGCACACTGTACTGACCTTGGAACAAGCCCTTAGATGAGTATTTGTAACATAAATCCTCAAAAGTTAGATGCACGCTTCTCATCCTGACCTCTGGCCTGTTCGTCCCCAGTTTTGAATTTTATCCTAACGAGTGGAAAGTAGCCAAAGTACTCTCACCTCGTTTGCTTTGAGAAAGACCAACAGGGGCTACCTGGCGAGGACTCTGAGATCAGTCCAAGCCAGTCTCCAGTGCGCTGTAACTGGTAGGTTAGGAGTCTTGGTGGGAATCATTGCAGCCCCGATTTCTTGTTTTACGTTGGGAAAGAGATAATGGTATTTCCCAAAGGGAAGCAGCTCTGGCCGAGGGACAGTGGGGAGCGGCAGCCAGCATGCTTCCAGCTCTTCCTAAGTGGTAGCCTTCGTTATGGAGAGATGCTATCCTTAGATTCCTGTCTAACCCTCACCGCCTGAGAGGCAGTGCTGTGGTCACTCCCCCTGCACTGTGGAAAGGGCCGCAGCTCCTCTGTGGCTGAGGCAGGTGGCCCTGATGCCACAAGCTTCACCCCGTTCTGCGGAAGGCTTGCCTCAACAGGCACTAATGTTCTCTTCATCTGTTTCTCTCCTTCTTAAGCTGTTCTGTTCACTTCAGCCTTTAGTTCCCTGTGGATGACTCCTGTTCTGCTCTACCTCTCCTGCAAGACTCAGCTTGCATTTCACCTCCTGCATCCTAGGAGACTCTGAAACACAGCTGCTGGAATAGATGGGGTCAACTCCTCCCTCATGTGACCGTCGGTGCGTGAGCAGTGAGGGCGGGGAGTGGCAGCCCAAAGAGTTAGCCATCCGAGCTTCTCTGTTCTGTGTACTGGCTAGAACACGGAACTCACATGACCAAGTCCAGCTGCAAGGAATGCTGGGAAATGCAGTATGCGCCAGACAGCCATATGTTGACCTGTAGCTATTATTCAAAAAAGGAGAACGGGCGTTCTGTCTATTACAACCCTGGTTTGCTAGTTAGCTTATCCCCAGCACCAGCCACAGTGAGTACGGGGATGAGCAAACTCACTGTCCAAGCCAGCACCTGTTTCCCATTGACGAGGGCCCTCGTGTTTTAGACAGATACCTTGAATAATTAGGAATCATTTCTTGAACACTGACCATATGGTTAGGTAGTAAGTTAATTATGTTTGATTGGCATTGGCCCACTTAGTCCTCACAATAACTATGAAAGATATTGGGTATTAGAGTTGATTCCTGCTCCAGATATGAGGACGGGGGAATTTGGTACGGCCCTGAACGTTCATCTTTCTGGCTCCAGCGGACTAGCCTGGGTATGTTCTTCCCTTGACATTGGTAGAGATGATAGGTGTGCTAGCGTAAGAGTGAGAGCAGACAAGAGAGAGCAGGTAAGAGCACTGATTATGCAAGATTTTCCGAGTTTCCCCTTAAATCACATTTTATCAACATCCCACTGGTGAAAGCAAGTTCTGTGGTCAAGTCCAGGTTCAGAATAGAAGGTCACTGCAGAGATGGGACAGGGTGAGAAACTGGGAAGAGTTTTGCAGTCAAACACAACGCAGAATTGTAAGCATGTCTCAAATGGGAACCACTTTTGACCCCCTCTTAGGGACCAAGTGAGCGGCCAGTCCCTGGGTGAACTCTTGGCTCTTGTGTTACAGGCACCGGTGTTCTTCAAGGATGTGGCCCTGTACTTTACACAGCAGGAGTGGAAGCTGCTGAGTCCTGCTCAGAGGGACCTGTATAAGGAAGTGATGCTGGAGAACTATGAGAACTTGACCTTCTTAGGTAAATACAGACTCCCGCAGCTCAACCCGGGCTCCTGGGAGCCCCTGCAAAGTTATGCATTTTTCAGAAGACTTGGAGGAGTTACGCACTGTGCCTGGGCCCAGCCCCTGAGGCTCCCCGGTGTTGGATTCATCCGAATGCTGGCTCTGCTCTGTTCATGGTCTCGACAGAACCACCAGTAACTCCGCTTCTTAAATCACTTACAGCAGGAGTAGTAGAATGTACTACTGCTGGGTATCACAGTGGTACCCTCTGCAGCCCCGATTCTTATCATGACTGGATCGGTGCCAGTCATGTGACCACAGCTAAATCGATCATGGCATCTTGTAAGTCTAAGGTCTCAGGAGATGGTCTCAGCTTTGTGGGAACCACACGGTTCTTCAATAGAGATTTGAACTGGTGAGAGGGGGCGGCGGGGCAGACATGGACACAGCTCTCTCTACATGCCCATTAGCTGTCCTTTGTGTAAACAGCTGAGCTTCTTGCTATGCCAGCAGCTGGCTTGGAAAAAGGATTCTGAGAGGTGTGCAATGTTTCTTTCCTCCCGTCTAGTGGGTCATCCAGTTTTCAAACCAGTGTTAATTTCCAACTTGGAGCAAGGGATACAGCCTTTTATCAGGAAGAGCGAAGCTGACCCTGTACGCCACAAGCAAGACGCTGCGGAGATCAGTGTGAGCAGTGCTGCCTCGGGTAAGTAAAAGCAGCACCATTGACATCTCACAGCCAGTCCCCCTCGGTGCCATTGTGCCAAGGGGTTTGGAGAGAAGGACGAGGAGGTGTTGTCTGAGAAACTCTTCCATTCATGCTTCCCACTTTCCCACTTGCTCTGCATCAGGCTCCTTTAAAAGGTATGCAGTTATCCATCTTCACCTTCCAAAAAAGGCACACACACACACGCACACACGCACACGCACACACACACGCACACGCACACACACGCACGCACACACACGCGCACACACACGCACACACGCACACACACACGCACACACACGCACACATGCAAGTGGGAAGAGAGAGAGAGAGAGGTTCCGTTCTACTGATTCATTTCCCAAATCTCTGCCATGGCCAGGCTGGGCTTGAGCCCGAGCCCTGGATCATCACGCGCTGTCTCTCAGGATGCACTAACAGGAAGCTGACGACTGCATCCTCAAATCCTCCTCCGAGAAGAATCATTTGAGTGCATGAGAGGATTCTCCTGGAAAAGCTGTTTCCTGAATTTCTTTTGTGCAGGTTAAACAGCTATAGGAATTCAGTATATCTGAACTTATAGGTTTTTATCAGGTTACAGCTGTCTATATATAAAAGAAAGAACGTTGCTTAAATACCACGGCTATCACACACCACATGCTGAACCTCAGGAATGTACAACATTGAAAGTTCTTTTTAACTGACAATGCATGCGTCTAATATAAGTCTCAAAATAGCAATAAATGATATTTACCAAAAAAATCAGTAATATTCTTTCTTACTTCCAGTCTCCACTTCCCCAATTTCATTTTTGTTGCTATTTATAATGGATACACTTAAGCCATGTTTTAAAGATTTTTTCCAGATCAGCCTCCAATGGCATTGTTACAAATCCACCTGGATGATTTAAATGGGAATCAGGACATTGGCAAGGCCTTTGTGTCCAGTGCCGGCTGCTAGAACGAAAGCTGAGGTGGCTTACAGATAACATACATTTGTTTCTTGTATTTGTGGAATTGATGTCCAAGGGCAAAGTTCTGGGGGAAGGCCCTCTTCATAGTTGCAGAGGGCTGACTTTCCATTGTGTCTTCACACGGTGGACGACAAAGTAAGGTGTGATTCCAGAGCTCTCTGTCCGCTTCTGGTAGGATCAGTACTCCTGTTCATGAGGGCTCTGTGCTTGGGCTGTACCTGCCAATACTACTACTTTGGAGGTTATTAGTTAACCTTCAAAGGTTATTAACTAATAACCTCCAAAGTTAATGTTCTGTAGATTTGTTTCATCCATTGGAAAGGTAGTGATAAGAGAAAGAGAGAGAGAGAGATTTTTCATGTACTAGTTTACTCCCAACAAGCTTGTAACAGCTAGGGCTGGGGCTGGGCCGGGACCAGGGCCAGGCTGAAAGTAAGGGCCTGGAATTCAATGTTGCACCATAACACTGACCCCTCAAGATGTGCACTTTGAGTGGCAACAGTTGGTAAGAGATGTGGAACAGCTGGAACTCTTGTAGACTGTTAATGGGATCACAAGTTGGTGTAGCTGGTTAGGGAAAAAACCCAACCCTGTTAGGCAGTTTCCAGTAGATGTGCACAGTCTTGGGCACATGCGCACACGACGGATGTACAGGAAACTCACACCGGCACTACTCAGAATGACCCTGCACTGGGCTCTACCCAAAACACCTGTCAACACCTATTTTATTATACAATTTTTAAAACTGCTGAATCTTCAAATTTTCAAATGTTTAATAAGAAAGTGAACCAGCAGAGGGAAGGCTTCCACTCCCCCTTTCAGTTGTATAAATAAATACCGTTAAAAATATATATTAAGATATATTTATGCCACAGAATACAAATGCGTACATACAAATGCTTGACTTACAACGACACAAAATGCTACAGATGGCTGTCACACAGGTAACGCCTGAGTGCAAGAGGCCGCTTGCGAAAGGCTAGGTTCCACTGGGTTCCATTGGGACGCTGTGCAGGGGCAGGCACAGCTCATCAGCACTGGGTGAACAAGTCCGTCCTGACTCCACTGCTGGCCGACTGCTGATTGGCTGAGAGTGGAGTGGAGGCTTTGCTCACATCCTGTTCCTTCATCTTAACTTGACAGCGGTGGGTGCGGATGTGCAAAGGGAACATTCATCAAAACTGGATATGATTTTTTAAAGCTTTTCTGTATGGTATATTTCCCTAAAACATTCCGAGTAAAGAAGTTTTACAGATGTACTTTCTAAATTGTTTTTCAGACAAGAATAAAGGATGTCAACAGAAGACACAACTTCCCAAGTCGGGCAGCTCACGGACGCCAAGGCAGGAGAAGGTGATGAGGGCGACCCAGCGCAGTGCGCCCTTGCGCATGAGCCCAGAAACAGAAAGTCAGGACGGGCCATCTGTGGATGAGAGGAAATCTGGCCCAAGTGTGGCTGCAGAGTCTCTCCAAACCAGCCTGCCTGGCCAGCAAAGGCACGAGCCCATGGCCTTGGCGACACGATTAGGTCGCACATCAGCAGCCGTAGCAGCAGCGGGCACCTCTCGAGGAAAGGAGGTTCCACAGAACGATGTACCTGGCAAAGCCCAGAATGCTGTGCGCTTCACCAAGCGTCGCCAGACTGCCAGGAAGGGGAAGAACCACTTTAAATGTCGGGAATGTGGGAAGACCTTCAACCAGACCCTCCACCTGGTGGAGCACCAGCGCATCCACTCGGGGGAGAAGCCCCACAAGTGCGACGCCTGCGGGAAGTGCTTCCGGCACAGCTCGTACTTCTTCACGCACTACCGGATCCACACGGGGGAGCGGCCCTACAAGTGCAAGGTGTGTGGGAAAACCTTCAACAGCAGCTCTACCCTCAGCAGTCACCACCGAATCCACACCGGGGAGACGCCCTTCAAATGCAACGAGTGTGGCAAGACCTTCAGGCAGAGCACCAAGCTGACACGTCACCTCAGGGTGCACACCGGCGAGAAGCCCTACAGGTGCAGTGAGTGTGGCAAATGCTTTGGCCGCAACTCTTCCCTGAGGGACCACAAGCGGATCCACACGGGAGAGAAGCCGTACTGCTGTCAGGTGTGTGGAAAAAACTTCCGGGTCAACTCACACCTCGCGGAGCATCTGCGGCTCCATGAGGAAGAGCGAACCTTCCAGTGCAATGAGTGTGGCCAGTTCTTCCGGAACGGCTCCCACCTGTTGGAGCACAAGCAGCTGCACCTGCCCGAGATGCGGGAGGAGTGCCTGGAGTGCGGGAAAGTCTTCTCCAGCAAGGAGGCCCTCCTCCATCACCAAAGAAGCCACACGGAGGAGCCCTTGTACCACTGCCAGGGCTGCGGCAAAGACTTCCGCTGTAAGTCAAGCATCCAACGGCACAAGCGGTTGCATGCGGGGCAGAAACCCTTCGTGTGCTTCCAGTGCGGTAAAGGATTCACTGACAGGACCACCCTGAAAAATCACCACAGAGTCCACTCTCAGGAGAGGACCGATCCCTGCGGCAAGTGCGGTAAATCCTTCAAGCACCTGGCCTCTCTGATGTCCCACCTCCGGATACACGAGGATGATGATGAGCCGTAGTAGGTGTCCCGATAATGTGCCAAGGGCTGTCAGCCAAAACCTCACACCTTTATGACCACTAGAGAGGGCAGTGGATGCTGTCTTTGTTTCGCATCAGAGGTTGGCTGATGGCTCGATAACTCTCAAATCGTCAGACAGCTCTACCCCTTTCCACATCTGGCACATATGTGCCATGTCCAGTTTTCGACACTTCTCACAGCTGGCTGCCATGGACAGAAACAGAAGATGTTGATATGCACCTGCTGCTGCAGGGGAAGTTCCCCCACATCAACAACCTTGCAGCAAATGTCCTTGGTGACCGCTTCGAGAAGCTGAGACAAAGCCCTGTGGGTAACTGACTCTTACAAGGAATTCGGGTGGAATCTTCTGTACTGTCCAGTAGAGGAGCACCAACTGGATGTGCATACGTGAATTTAAATGAGCCAACAGAACACTGAAGACAACCATCGCTCTCGAGTTGGACATCTCAGTGCAGTTGGAGACCGTCTCCCGCACCACAGGAAGTTCTGGCCAGCAATTGTTGAGACTCCAGTCACTCCACTGATCACACAGCAAGTCCCGAAAAAGCAGAGAAATGGGGCACAGCTTTGAGAGACTGAATTTCTATTTCCCCCTCACCTCCAAAATATGGGATTTCATAAACACGATGTGGAGGAATGGGTCCAGGACTCTCTGGTCACTTTCAGCTCTCAGAATTTACAAGCGCTTCACCGCATGGCCACATTCTCATTCCTGGAGTATTCCTGACAATATTACTGATAAATATCAAATGTTTACTGAGTACTCTATTCATCAGGCATGGTGCTAATCTTTTTTTTACAGATTATCTTCGTTAATTCTTACCAGGATCCCATGAAATTGGAACTATCTTTTTTGTTTTTTAGAGAGTTGAGGTTTTTGAGAACGTTTGCTTTAAAAAATGCCAAGCCTTCACATGAAGTGAGATTCCGTTGCTAACCCAAGTGTTCTTTTTGTGTTATACTCCTTCACGTGGACATGGTCCAAATTATTACCTAATGTGCCTTTTTTGAAAAAGTTTGCTTGTTTACATTTCTATCTGGACTACTCTTGAGCACAAAGAGTAGTTTGAATTCTTTAACAACTGGAATGGGCACAAACTGGTGTTTGTTGGAGGGTGGGTCAATGATGGGAAACCCCAGTTGCAGCCTGCTGTCCAGAAGGTGTTGTTGGTGCAGCTGTGTCCACTGATTTCTGAACTGTCCCTGGACACTCTTGGGAATACAACAGCAGCATCACTTTGGGACAGAAATCTGGCAGCCTCAAAGCCAGTTGCACCTGCTATGCAACAGGGAAAGCTGGCCGACCTCCTCTCTGAACGACAGCAGAGCTGACATGAACTGAGTTAGAGATCAACTCGAGGGCAGAGTCTCTTGAACTTTTGTGCCGTTGAGTTGAGAGTAGATGTTTGGTGTTGGTGTTCAATATTCCCCTTCCCTGTGTTTGTGTGTGCACTCAGATAGTGTCTGTGCACACTTGATAGGTATGTTAAGTGAGTATTCTTTACCTCTTTTCTATTTTTAAGTTGTTCATCCTCTCTCATAGCAAAATGCCAGCCATAGCCTCCTCAGTCAATCCCATTAGCCATAACCCAGTGCCACCCACAGCTTGAGAAGCCCTGGCAGGGCAACAATCAAGCCAGAATCTGCGTCTGCCTAGGGGTTGGTGGGCATGCGAGGTTTGGTTCCTGGAGGCAGAAGGTGGAAATCCCCAGCGTGTTCAACCTGTGGCTTTATGCTTGTCCTGGAAGAGGCCTAGAGCAGCAGGAGTGAGCATACAGCGATAGACTCAGGCGCTCTGGATTCTTTCTGGCGCCTTCTCATCGCTGGTCCATAGATGACTTGGGATGAGGGTGGAGAGACCATTGGTGAGTAAGTCTGAGGACTCTGCTGGGGCTTTCAGTAGCAACCCTCTCGGGCTACATGGCCGCATCCTTCTGTAAACCAGCTCAGGGTAGCTTTGAGGAGGACTGTGTGTGGGAATCTCTTTGTGTAATGGTTGCTGTTTCTATCTGTGAATTGTGTGTGTGTATGAAGAATGGGTTGGGGGGGATGCAGGAGGGGACCTTCTTTTTGTATAAGGATAAAACTGTTTGTCTTTTTATTTTTCATTTAAGCAGTTACAATAAGCAAGTATCACTTTGTAACTCTTGAAAAGGCCGGGGTTGTGCAATAGTGTGAAATCCCAATTGCAGCCTGCTGTCTAGAAGGTGTTGTTGGTACAGCTGTGTCCACTGATTTCTGAACTGTCCCTGGACACTCTTGGGAATACAACAGCAGCATCACTTTGGGACAGAAATCTGGCAGCCTCAAAGCCAGTTGCACCTGCTATGCAACAGGGAAAGCTGGCCGACCTCCTCTCTGAACGACAGCAGAGCTGACATGAACTGAGTTAGAGATCAACTCGAGGGCAGAGTCTCTTGAACGTTTGTGCCGTTGAGTTGAGAGTAGATGTTTGGTGTTGGTGTTCAATATTCCCCTTCCCTGTGTTTGTGTGTGCACTCAGATAGTGTCTGTGCACACTTGATAGGTATGTTAAGTGAGTATTCTTTACCTCTTTTCTATTTTTAAGTTGTTCATCCTCTCTCATAGCAAAATGCCAGCCATAGCCTCCTCAGTCAATCCCATTAGCCATAACCCAGTGCCACCCACAGCTTGAGAAGCCCTGGCAGGGCAACAATCAAGCCAGAATCTGCGTCTGCCTAGGGGTTGGTGGGCGTGCGAGGTTTGGTTCCTGGAGGCAGAAGGTGGAAATCCCCAGCGTGTTCAACCTGTGGCTTTATGCTTGTCCTGGAAGAGGCCTAGAGCAGCAGGAGTGAGCATACAGCGATAGACTCAGGCGCTCTGGATTCTTTCTGGCGCCTTCTCATCGCTGGTCCATAGATGACTTGGGATGAGGGTGGAGAGACCATTGGTGAGTAAGTCTGAGGACTCTGCTGGGGCTTTCAGTAGCAACCCTCTCGGGCTACATGGCCGCATCCTTCTGTAAACCAGCTCAGGGTAGCTTTGAGGAGGACTGTGTGTGGGAATCTCTTTGCGTAATGGTTGCTGTTTCTATCTGTGAATTGTGTGTGTGTGTGTATGAAGAATGGGTTGTGGTGAGGTGTGGAGGGAGGGGTGGGAGGGAGGGGACCTTCTTTTGTATAAGGATAGAATTGTAGCTGTTTATATTCACCATCATCTTGTTGCTTGCAAGTAACTGAAACTAAGCTCACACCAGCTAAAGCAAAGCCAAAGTGGAGGAAGGAAATTGTGGACAGGTGCGCCTGTCAAGTCTCCTTGCTGGAAAGGCCTCTGATCAGCCTGTCTCAGCTGCGGTGCTGTGTCTGTGCTTGCCCCACTTTCCACAGACAGAAGTGTCACCAAGATAGATTGATCAACGTAGGAGAAAGGCAGAGTTGCTTTCTCCCACACGCCCTGAAGGAAGAATCCCAAAGAGGCTGCTATGATCCAGAGGGAAGGCTTGGGGGACCTGTTTGTCTCTTTATTTTTCCTTTGAGGGGTTACAATAAACAAGTGTCACTTTTAACTCTTGAAGAGTCTGGACTGGTCAGGGTGAGATTCTGGGAGAAGAGGACTGGGACCCCCAGTGACGGGAAGACAGGACCAAACTCGATGGAGAGTCCAGCTGATTCTTATCCCCCGAATAGTAATAAAATTGTTGTCTGCACAGGAACTGCCTATTCTGTGTTTCAGTTGTTATTCCAAACCCTTGAAACCCAGGGGTTGGGCACTGGGGCCATGACTGGGGACTTGTCACTGAGCCTCTTGAGCTGCCTGGTCCTTCTCCTGGTTCTGGGGCCATGGAAAAGCACTGGGCAAGCCCATACCCGTCCCATCAGAGTCAGTGGGACAGTTCTGGCTGGCGCTGCAAAGGCACCCCTGCACCAGGACCGAGGCACTGACGGTGGCCACGTGGGCAGACCATGAGTGGAGGGGCTGCCAGGGCCAGGGCAGACCCCAGCATCCCCTGGAGGGATACTGCTTTCAGGCCAAAGAGTACAGAGTAGGGCCTGGCAGAGAACCCCAGCCATCACCCCTTAAGCCTTTCTGAGCCATAGAGGACTCCGGGTCTTGAGGTTTCTGTGGACATTCAAAACACGGGAGAAAGAAGGGAGCTGGGGCTGGCACATAGTGGGTGACTTAGGACTGGCGGGCAGTCAAGGGAGGCCCAAAGGGACACGGGGTGTGAGACCAGCTGGTATATGAGGCCTACAAGACGGAGTGGAGTTGGGAGAAGGGGACAAAAGAAGGTATGTGTAAGAGGCCATTTCTGGACTGTAATGAGATTCTAGGTGGGTAGGCTTGTTTTGCCCAGAGACAAGACTGAAGGAGGGATCAGAAGAGAGTGGGCCAGCCGCCAGGATGGCCACAGGGCATGGTGCCTTAGGTCAGCGGTGAATGTGGGCAAGGAGGGCTGCGGGATTTGAAATGTGAGTCCTCGGGCACAGTAGTCTTAGGGGGAGCCTCCAAGTGGGCTCTCGCACACCAGAAAAGTGAGCCGAAGGTCAAGGCCTCAGGTATGTGAGTGACCCCTGGGTCATAGGAAGAGACACTGGGGGATCCCGAGGGCTGTGTGTGGGTGTGGAGTCTGAGGGACCCTTCTGGAGGTGCTGGGGTGCCACAGAGGAGGAAGCATGTGGAAGTGGCTCAGAGACCTGCAGGTGACAGTGATCACTTGGCTGTGGTAGGGCTAGGGGCACTAGGTGTGCACACCTGAGCAGGGCCACATGATGATCTGGAACGCATGTGCTTCCAGCATGACCTTGCGCTTGTATGCACGTGTGTGTGTGTGTGTGTGTGTGTGTGTGTGTGTGTGTGTGGAGTGTGTACATCTGCAGGTCCCTGTTGTTTGCTTTTGGGGGGCTAGACTTTGTGACTGGGTCTTTGGATGCATCTCTGAGTTTCTGGGATTATGAGTGTGTGTGAGTGTGTGCGTGCATGTGTGTGTGTTTAGCTAAACAGTCATCGTGTGAGAGGGTGTTTGTGTATATACATATGTGTGTGTGAGTGTATGAGAGTGTGTGTAGAATTACTCTAAAGCCTCCCGAGCTTCCCAGTGAGCTCAGGAACTCCCACAAGACCCTGCCACTTCTAAGTTCCTGTGAGCCCCCAGAGTAGCACGTTGGGGACCAAGCCTCTGGCACATGGGCCCCTAGGGGAGAACCCCGTCCAAGCCCACAGTGCGTGCTGGGGCGGGTCCCCCTGCTGATCCTGCCAGGGCCCACCCCCCTTCCCAACGACTTTTGTCCTTGCTACTCTGAAGCACCAAGCTCTGACCTGGAGATGTGTCACTTGTAGGTTTTCCCTTGGAAGATGAGGTCCAGGGCCAGGGGCTAGGGTCATGACAGAAGGATGCTGAAAGAATAGAACCCAGTAGGAGATCCAGTTAGAAGACTTGATTCATTTCAGGAAGCTGTGGGCCTGGGTGAAATAAAACATCTCTCAACCCGCACACCATAGAAGCAATGCAAGTGTAGCCAGCTCTCAAACCGTCCTGCCTATATTCCAGCTCGACGCTTGTTCTAAATGCTCAATAGATATTTCTTCATATTAAACCCCCAATTAAATGATGCATGGTTTTTAACGGGTTAGTAAGCTGAGCTCAGAGAACTTACATAAGTTTCAAGTTACGAGCTGTCAGAATAAAACAGGTAGGCCACGTGATTTGTAGGATCCCACAAACTAAGAATTATGAGGCTGGTCTGGTGTGTGTGTGTGTGTGTGTGTGTGTGTGTGTGTGTTTGGGAAACCGGGTCACTGATAGTTCCTCCTGTTACCTTCTTGGGGTCTTACAACATTGCACCCCACATTTAGGCCTATGAGCTGTTTTGTTTCTGTTTGTTGTGATCTGTGGGTTTGTGCCAGGTGGTTTTTTCCATGTAGATTTGCAGCTATTCGCACCATCCGCTGAAGACGCAGTCTGCTCCATCGTAGTGCTTTTGCCCCTGTCCCGAGATCCCTGGAGTTGGAGCCCGTTTCTGTGCTTCCCAATCCGCCCTCTTGACCCACAGGTCTACACCTCCACCATCTGGATTCCTGTAACTTTACGCGGGCCTCCAGCTGTCTTCCTCTGTATTTCTTCTCTATGTAAACTTTACGATCAGTTTGCCAATACTCGGAAAATCAGCGAGAACCTCAAAATACTCTGACTCTCCAGTTGAGGGACCTGTGGTTCTGTTTCTGTATCTGTTGCCCACTCCAGCTGGAATGAATGTACGAACATCCAGGTCAGAGACAGACCAAAATTTCAACATTCCACCAATATTATCTGCCTGTGTCTTGCAGAAACGACTCTAAGCGTGGTTTTTCTTACTCTGTAAACTGGCTTGTTGTGAGGAAAAAAAACTATCTGGTAATCTTGGGTCCGACCACTAGGTGGCATATAACAAGACTTTGAGATATATTAGCCATTATATAGTTGTCACCCTAAACATCATGCATAAAATATTTGCTGCACATGTTTCACTATGTTATGCTGACATATCCTGAGCCCTGAATAAATGTGTGTTTGTTACATGCAACTGACTTAGAGAATCATTAAAACGTGTTCCACCTTGATCAAGACAAGGATACTGTAACAAGACTTTTGAGAAAAATTTAAAAAGCTTAATGCAGCAATGTGAATGCTGGCACATTCATATAAGCTGGTAGTTGTGTAAGATCACCTGGGGATGGGCCTGGCACGGTAGCCTAGTGGGTAAAGTCCTCACCTTGCATGCACTGGGATCCCATATTGGCACCAGCTCATACCCTGGCGGCTCCGCTTCCCATCCAGCTCCCTGCTTGTGACCTGGGAAAGCAGTCAAGGATGGCCCAGAGCCTTGGGACCCTGCACCTGCATGCGAGACCTGGGGGAGGCTGGACTTCAGTCATTCTGATGGGTGTAGCCATCACTGGTTGTAGCAACCAAAGAGCCAGAAAGAACTCAACAGTGCAACAAACAGACTCTGGTTAAATAAATCAGGTCACACGCACACAGCAAAGCTCAAACAACTACTGAAAAAACCAGCAGGCTCCATATGTGCCACATCAAAAGTTCCTCCAGAATATCCTGATAAAATGAGCCTTTAAAAAAAAAAAAGGCACAGAAGGGTTTTTAAAAGACTTTCTTTTTGTGTAAAAAAAAAACCATGTGAGAATGTACTTATGCAAACATAAACACAAGCACTATAAAGAACTATATGATAATAACTTCTCTGGTAGAGCAATTAGCCTAGTGTTTGAACCATCTGCGTTGCATAGTGGAGTGCCTGGGCTTGCTTCTCAGCTTCTGTCTTCTTACCAGTGTCGATTCTGGGTGGAAGTGGTGATGATTCAAGAAATTAGGGGCCCGGTGCGCTAGTCTAGTTGCTGAAGTACTCACCTTATCTATGCCAGGATCCCATATAGGTGCCGGTTTGTATCCTGACTGTCCCTGCCTGCGGCCTGGGAAAGCAGTAGAGGACGGCCCAAAACCTTAGGACCCTGTACCCACGTGGGAGACCCGGAAGAAGCTTCTGGCTTCTGGCTCCTAGCTTTGGATCAGCTCAGCTCTGGCTATGGCAGCCACTTGGGAAGTGAACCAATGAACAGAAGATCTTTCTCTCTGTCTCTCCTTCTCTCTGCAAATCTGACTTTCCAGTAAAAAATATAAAGGTTTTTTTGGTAATTTTTATTGTTTTTTGATATAATTTAGTTGGTGGTGGGTTCTCCTCTCCCCTTCCTCAAATTCCCTCCCCTCCCCTCTGTTCTCTCTAGAATCATAATGTGTGTCCATCGTGAACTTTCCCAAGTCCATCATTTTTCCACTGGAGTATCTCCCAGCCATGTAGGAGAATAACTTTTCATTGCAGGTTAATTCTTGTATCCTGGGGCCCTAATATAGGTACAGTGAGGATTAGGCCTTCGTTGTTTATGGGCCATATCAATAACAGTTATATGTGGACACTGACAATCACAGGTGGTTATAAATAATCCACCTCTTGTGGATGGTTAATTAATGAATTACATCACAAGTTCTTGTTACATTAGGTACAGGTAAGTATGAATAACACTGATTAACACAGAGTAAGATTCACATATGTCTAGATTTGACATCATATTATATTAGAGCAAACATATGATATCTGACCTTTGGGGATTGGCTCATTTCCCTTAGCATTATGGTCTCTAGTTAGGCTATTTGGCAACGAAGTAATGCATTTCTCTGTTTTTCATCACTGAGTAGTATTCCATAGTGTGGATGAACCACAGTTTCTTTACCCAGTCTCTGTTACTGGGCACTGAGGTTGCTTCCAAGTTCTTGCAATTGCTGATTGTGCTGCAATAAACATTGGGGTGCATGTTGCTTTGTTGTATAACAAGTCTTTTGGATATATTCCTAGAAGTGGTATTGCTGGGTCGTATGGTAGGATAATTTTTAATTCCCTGAAAGTGTTCTCCATACTGCCTTCCATGGTGGCTGCACTAGCCGCATTCCCACCAGCAGTGAGCAGGGTTCCCTTTTCTCCACAGCCTCAGCAGCAGGTGTTGTTGGTAATTTTCTGTATCTGGGCGATTCTTTCTGGCGTTAGGCTGTTTTTATTTGAATTTTCCTTATTGCCAGAGAGCTTGAGCATTTTTCATGTGTTTGTTAGCCGCTTGAAAAAGAAAACGAAATTGGATTCCTGCCACGAACACAGAAGACCTGGATTGAGGATTGAGTTTCTAGCTCTTGGCGGGCAGCATTGGCTTAGCCACAGCTGTTACACGTTAGCCAGTGCTAGGAAGTGATCCAGTGGACACAAGCTCTCTCTGTCCCTTTTTTTGTCAAATAACAAAAATGGATTGTGGAAAACAATAAAAAAAGCTTTAAAAGGAATTTCTGAAGGTATGGCCACAAAAATGTCAATATATGTATAATATAATTGCATATTTTATCTTACCTATCATGTTATACTATACACACCCAGGTGTCACATTACAGATTATACCACATTTTAAATAAAACTCTGCTATTCTGTATTAACAAATATAATTATGCACTGCAGTATGAATTACACATGCATAGCATACAGAACAAACACATGTAGGTATCTGTGTGTAAAATGTTTAGCCTGTACAACACGCACACCTTTCATATACATGAATTCTGGGAAGACATTTGAAAGCCGTTACCGGAGTTATCCGCATGCGTGTGCTAATCAGCTAACGCCTTGGTGGCTGCGGCACGTGTGACGGGAAGAAAGATCTCCATTGTGAAAAGCTTATTTTTAAATCTTCCAGACAATGTTCCCCGTCTGGAGGAGGCACAGGAGGGCGCGGGGACCCCAGCCCCCTTTACATCCTCTCCCACGCCGGCAGGGAAGCTTCGAGCACTTGGCCCGGTTGGCTCAGCGCCTGCACGGCGCCTGCGCAGACTCCACACCACGCATGCGCCCCCACGTCTAGGCGCCAAACCGCCGGGGTTCTGTCAGACGGGAGCCTGAGGAGGCGCCCTGCCTGAGGCGCGGGAGTCCCGCCGCGCCGGCCGCACTGCCAGGACGTGCGGGCGAGGGCTGTGCTCGCTGCTGTCTGGAAGGCCAAGGTTAGAGCTGCGGGGGCCCCGAGGGGAGGCCGGCGGGGCTCGGCGGGGGCGCTGAGGGGCCGAGGTCGAGGTCGCGGGGTCAGCCGCGCCCAAGGCCCGAGGAGCAGGGCCCGGGCCGAGGACTCCGGGCAGGCGGCCCTGGGACAAGAGCCGGCTCCTGCGAGGGCCAGGCCGGCTCTGAGGCGCACGGCCTGGGCTGCAGAGTCCCCCTGACCGCCCGCAGAGTCCGGGCTTGGCGTCCCCCTGGCCCCACCACCCCCGTGGCCCTGCCCCAGCATCCCCGGCCCCATCACCCCGGCTGGCCCTGCCCCAGCATCCCCGGCCCCACCACCCCCGTGGCCCTGCCCCAGCATCCGTGGCCCCACCACCCCCGTGGCCCTGCCCCAGTGTCCCTGGCCCCATCACCCCGGCTGGCCCTGCCCCAGCATCCCCGGCCCCACCACCCCCGTGGCCCTGCCCCAGCATCCGTGGCCCCACCACCCCCGTGGCCCTGCCCCAGCATCCGTGGCCCCATCACCCCGGCTGGCCCTGCCCCAGCATCCCCGGCCCCACCACCCCCGTGGCCCTGCCCCAGCATCCGTGGCCCCACCACCCCCGTGGCCCTGCCCCAGTGTCCCTGGCCCCATCACCCCAGCTGGCCCTGCCCCAGCATCCCCGGCCCCACCACCCCCGTGGCCCTGCCCCAGCATCCGTGGCCCCACCACCCCCGTGGCCCTGCCCCAGTGTCCCTGGCCCCATCACCCCGGCTGGCCCTGCCCCAGCATCCCCGGCCCCACCACCCCTGTGGCCCTGCCCCAGCATCCGTGGCCCCACCACCCCCGTGGCCCTGCCCCAGCATCCCCGGCCCCACCACCCCCGTGGCCCTGCCCCAGCATCCCCGGCCCCACCACCCCCGTGGCCCTGCCCCAGCATCCGTGGCCCCACCACCCCCGTGGCCCTGCCCCAGTGTCCCTGGCCCCATCACCCCGGCTGGCCCTGCCCCAGCATCCCCGGCCCCACCACCCCCGTGGCCCTGCCCCAGCATCCGTGGCCCCACCACCCCCGTGGCCCTGCCCCAGCATCCGTGGCCCCATCACCCCGGCTGGCCCTGCCCCAGCATCCCCGGCCCCACCACCCCCGTGGCCCTGCCCCAGCATCCGTGGCCCCACCACCCCCGTGGCCCTGCCCCAGTGTCCCTGGCCCCATCACCCCGGCTGGCCCTGCCCCAGCATCCCCGGCCCCACCACCCCCGTGGCCCTGCCCCAGCATCCGTGGCCCCACCACCCCCGTGGCCCTGCCCCAGTGTCCCTGGCCCCATCACCCCGGCTGGCCCTGCCCCAGCATCCCCGGCCCCACCACCCCTGTGGCCCTGCCCCAGCATCCGTGGCCCCACCACCCCCGTGGCCCTGCCCCAGCATCCCCGGCCCCACCACCCCCGTGGCCCTGCCCCAGCATCCGTGGCCCCACCACCCCCGTGGCCCTGCCCCAGCATCCCCGGCCCCCACCACCCCCGTGGCCCTGCCCCAGCGTCCCTGGCCCCCACCACCCCTGTGGCCCTGCCTCAGCATCCGTGGCCCCACGCCCCACCCCCGTGGCCCTGCCCCAGTGTCCCTGGCCCCCACCACCCCTGTGGCCCTGCCTCAGCATCCATGGCCCCACGCCCCACCTCCGAGGCCCTGCCCCAGTGTCCCTGGCCCCCACCACCCCAGCTGACCCTGCCCCAGCGTCCGTGGCCCCCACCAGTCCCATGGCCCTGCCCCAGCATCCCTGGCCCCACCACCCCGGCTGGCCCTGCCGCAGCATCCGTGGCCCCCACCACCCTGGCTGGCCCTGCCCCAGCATCCGTGGCCCCCACCACCCCGGCTGGCCCTGCCCCAGCATTCCTGGCTCCACCACCCCCGTGGCCCTGCTCCAGCATCCGTGGCCCCACCACCCCAGCTGGCCCTGCCCCAGCATCCCTGGCCCCACACCCCTGTGGCTCTGCAGGCCTTCTCGCGGTCCCTCCACCACACCCAGCAGGCCACCCCTCTATTTGGCTTCGCCTTTGCCCAACCCCACCTCGCCTCTGGGCTCCTCCCTCTTGCCCTGCACCTGTCTCCTGGTCCCCTATGCCTGAGCCTCGCTCCTTTGTCTCCTTCCAGCTGCCCTGGCCCGTCTTGCCCATCTCCCTCATTCCTGCCCCACTTTCCTGCTGCTTCTCTTCTGCCTCAGTGCTTTTTTCTTTTCTTTTCTGTATTTTAAATTTCTACCGACAAATCCATGTTTACAACATGTAACAGGGTGCTTCCACACAGACACAGATATACATTGTATAAAGATCAAATTAGAGTAATAGCATGTCTGTCACCCTCTTGTCGGTTTTTGGGTAATGAGAACATCCAAAGTGCAGCCTTGCAGCCATTTTGCAAGGGGCGCTGTTGCTTGCTGTGGCCTCCTGTTGTGCCGTGGGACACATCCGCCTCGCTGTGCCCACGGACTGCCTCCCAGCCCAGACCAGCCGTGGGACACATCCGCCTCGTTGTGCCCACGGACTGCCGCCCACCCAGACCAGCCGTGGGACACATCCGCCTCGCTGTGCCCACGGACTGCCGCCCACCCAGACCAGCCGTGGGACACATCCGCCTCGGTGTGCCCATGGACTGCCACCCGCCCAGACCAGCCGCGCCCTGTGCAGCTACTGTCTTGCTTTCCACTTAGAAGACAACATTTGAAAATTACGCAATGAGTGAGATCATGTGGTATTTGTCTTTCTGTGCCTGGCTTGTACTTAGCATAATGTTCTCTTAACTTCAGCCATGTAATCCCGAGTGACAAGATTTCAAGTTTTTGAAATGCCTGAATAATATTCCATTACGTGTATTGGCCACACGGCATTTATCCGTGTAAATGTTTATACACAGGTTGATTCTGTATCTTTGCTATTGTGAATAAAGCTGCAGAAAACATGGGAGTGCAGTTACCTGTTTTCCTTTTTTGAGATTTATCAATTTTTATTGGAAAGACAGATTTACAGAAAGGAGGAGAAACAGAAATATCTTCCATATGCTGGTTCACTCTGCAAGTGACCACAGTGGCCGGAGCTGAGCCAATCTGAAGCCAGGAGCCAGGAGCTTCCTCTGGGTCTCCCATGTGGGTGTGGGGTCCCAAGGCTTTGGGCCGTCCTCTACTGTTTTCCCAGGCCACAAGCAGGGAGTTCGATGGGAAGCAGGGCAGCTGGGACGTGAACCAGTGCCCATATGGAATCCTGGCACATGCAAGGTGAGGACTTCGTCACTGTGCCATGCTCTGGGCCTGCAGTTACCTCTTCATCAGACTGATTTCATTTCATTTAGTTATATATACCTGGTAGTGGGATTGGTGTATCATAGGGCAGCTCAGTTTGGATTTTAAAAAGATGTTGAATGATTTTGTACCAGTTTTGATGCCTTCTGTGGAATATATGTGTTTCTTAAAAACACAAAATCAGAAAACTGAAATGGAACTAAAAATTGTAAATAACTTTATGAATATTTAAGAAATTATATTCATTCTAAAAATCTTCCTCTGGAGATAACTGATTGCCTGAATAGTTTCCTTGGTGGATGCTAACTCACCAAACATTTTAAAATGAACCAGTAGGGCCTGGCGGCGTGGCCTAGCGGCTAAAGTCCTCGCCTTGAACGCCCCGGGATCCCATATGAGCGCTGGTTCTAATCTCGGCAGCTCCACTTCCCATCCAGCTCCCTGCTTGTGGCCTGGGAAAGCAGTCGAGGATGGCCCAATGCATTGGGACACTGCACCCGCGTGGGAGACCTGGAGGAGGTTCCAGGTTCCTGGCTTCGGATCGGCGCGCACCAGCCATTGCGGCTCACTTGGGGAGTGAATCATCGGATGGAAGATCTTCCTGTCTGTGTCTCCTCCTCTCTGTATATCTGACTTTGTAATAAAATAAATAAATCTTTAAAAAAAAAATAAAATGAACCAGTAGTAGCCCAGTAATATGTTCTTTTAGATAGTAGAGAGTGAATCATTTCCAACTTACTTGAATTCTTAAAACTAATTGTTTCCATTTGAAAGGTAGAAATGTACACACACACCCCAAGAGAGGGAGAGAGAGAGATGAGAGACCCTGTCCACTGCTTCAGTCCTCCAAAGCCCAGGACAGCTAGGCCTGGACCCGGCTGGAGCCAGGGGTTTCCCCATATGGGAGGCAGGGGCCCAGCTAACGACCTGCTGTCTCTCAAGGGCTGCATTAGCAGAACTGGGGCTAGAGCCAGGGCTCAAATCGAAGTACTTGCACACGGATGTTGTATCTTAACTGCTTTGCCAAACACCCACCCCCAACACGTTTTAAGAGACCAACGTAATTCTTCTATAAAAAGCTAGTTGTAGTACATGGGTGAAAATTGCAGAACTGTAGTCCTGGTTAATGCGGATGAAGAAAAACATTTATCTAAATTTACAGCAAACAAAATCCTGAAAGATGTAACAGTGACTCATTATGTATGTCTTTATTTTTTGTGTATCTACTTTCAAGGTTTGCACTTTCATGTTATTCCTAAATTTAAATGTACTGGATGGGTGAGGGGATTGCAGACCCATGGAAGTCTCTGGGTGGGATGGGAAGGGATGGGGGAAGGTGGTTGAGGGAAGAGACCTCATGCTGCCTTCTGTGACTGTGGGGTGGGTCAGGGAGATGATACGCCCCTCCTTGCTGCCAGATCACTATCCTGAGGGTGATAGCACAGTGCCAGTGCTATCCTGAGGGTGTTACTTGCATAGTCTCAATTGTTCTGACATGGTACCATGTGTGAGATACTGCCTTTCCTAGTTGCCAGCTGTCTATGTCTGTTTCTGCGTGTCCATAACCTAATGACTTGGTGGAAATTTCAGCCTGTAGTGTTGTCCGACCTGCTGTTTCCATCTTTTGGTGAGACATTCAAGGTCCTTTGTTGAATCAGAGAGGCTGGCTGTTCTGTCTTCCATGTGCATGCCAGTGTGTTGTCTTTCCTTGAGCTTTGAGTTGCAGTGGGGGTCCCAGTCCCACAGCTTGTGTTATGAAGTCCATGTGGTGCTCCCTGAGGTTGGGGAGCAGGTGGAGTGGCCTGATGGGCTGACTCCTGAGAGGCCTGGTTCTCACGTGTGCCACTGCCCAGCCCACCCCAGCCTGCTCCCAGACCCAGCCTCGTGTGCCAATGGACGCTGCAGCCTCATCAGGACCCATGTTTTCACGAGCATTTTCAGCTTTTTGTATCTAATGTCACATGTAAGATTTCCTTAGGCATTTTTTCTCGGGCTGATCTGGTGGTGAGGAACTCACTCAGTTTTTGTCACAGGAAGTTTTTTGTTTCTATCTTTCTGAATGCTAGCTTTACTTAGTACAGTATTCTGGGCTGGGAATTACTTTCTTTCGTAACTTCAACCATTTCATGATCTGCTCTTGTAAAGTTGCAGCTGAGAACTCTGACATTGTTCTAACAAAGGTTCCTTTAGAGGTGACCTGATGTATTTCTCTTGCTATTTTTGAAACTGTCATTTTAAAAAAGTTTTCTTTTTAACATTATTTACATAGTTGAGAGGGATGCATGCCCATATGGACCTCTGATTGGGGTGAGGAGGATCAGATATGGAGGGTGAGTGGGACAAATATTTCAGAGTTGCTTTTTTTTTTTTTTTCTCTTGTGTCTGCAGGAGAGGACAGGGAAGGGGCCACTCCTTGCTCTCAGACTACATCAACACCCAGGAATATGGGATAGCCATTTGGTGACATCTTTGCAACCCCAATATGGGAAGAGTATTCTAAGAGTGTTACTTGAGTGATTTCAGAGAAGTGATTGCTTTCATTGCTGCAGGGTTGAGAAAATCCTTCCAAGGTGTGTTGGTTGACAGAGTCCACCTTGGTGCAACCACAGGCCCAGGAACATGCTGCAAAGCTTGGCCAATTTTCCATTGACCTAATCTGCTTTCCACCCTCTGAAAAGGCAGCTGACATCCCGTGCTGGCCTAGATGTTCTGACTAGCTGCCGTGTCCCCTGTGTGCATCTGGGCACGCTGCCCACTGCACAGGCAGCAGCTGAGGAGGCCCAGTCCTGATACACGAGCTCCAAGGTTGGATCACACATCCTGTGATTTTCCCTGTGGCCGGGGTCTGAGTCCAGTGGTCTAGTTGGGGACATCCCCAAGAAACCTCACCTGGGGTGACCTCAGACTTAACTCATGTGTGCCAGCCAGTGCAGGGCCATGTTCAGTCTGTTACCTCCACCAGCCAACACACATGCTGGTGGATGCAGCTACATAGTCGGTTCCACTCCAATGCACATCTCACATGAACCCATGGGTGCTACAGCCCAATCCAGCTGGCCTGCCATTGACCCAGTCCTTACACATACTAGTGGATGCTGTGGCCTAGTTGGGGATGACCCCCAATAACTCTCACCAGGCATGCTCCAGCCCTGGTTTTTGCACATTCCAGCCTCTACTGTGGCCTAGTCCAGCCAAGCTGTATCCCATCAAGTTCTCATGCACACCCCTGGATCCTGTGGCTTAGCTTAGTCATCCCACCCCGAGACCCAGCCTTCATGTATACTGATGTGTGCCACTGCCTTGTCCAGGCTGACCTGCCCCTCAGCCCTGGTTCTCATGTTCACCAGTGATAGGTAAGCTTAGCAGGGGAGTACCCACAGTTCCTTTGCAAGGCATATCCCCAGCCCTGGATCCTGTGTCTGCCAGTGGGTATTGTAGTTCAACTTGACATGACTCACACCTAGTCCTGGCACTTGCAAGCTTGTGTTGTAGCCTAGTCTGGCTAGCCCACACCTGTTCTGGTTCTTGCGCGTGCCAGTGGGTACAGCAACATAGCCAAGCCTGGCCTGTCCCCAGACTGGCCCACCCCCATGCTAGCTCTCATGCAACCCAGCAACCCAGCAAGGGAGACCCCAAAGTTCCCCTGCAAGGCCTACTCCCTGCTCCAGGTTTCACATGTGCCAGCAGGTTCTGTGGCCCAGTATGAGATGGTCCACCCCCCAGTCTTGGCATTTACCATCAGGTGTTGTAGCCTGGCTCAGCCCAGCCTGCCCTAACCCCCCCCCATTTACCATCAGATATTATAGCCTACTGTCGCTGGTAGTGCAGTAGCCTAGGCCACCCCCAGCTATCTATCGTGTGAACTGGTGGGTGTTGCATTCCAACTCGACCTGGCCTGCATCCTGTCCTGGCTCTCACTCATGCCAGTGTGTGCTACAGACTGACCCTGACTGGCCTGCCCCCAGACCCACTCAACACCATATGTATGCCATTGGGTGCTATAGGCCAGCCTGGTGTAGCCTACTCCCAGCCCTGTCTCTCCTGCTTACTTGTGCAAGCTGTTCCTAACACGGGAGTTCCCCAAGTTCCCCATCAGGTTTGCCCCCAGTAACAAATCTCCTGTGTACCAGTAAGTGCTGTGGCCCAGTCTGAGGTGGCCAGCCCCCAATCCTGGCTCTCACCTGCAGCTATTGCAGCCTAGCCCAACTAGCCTACACCATTACAGCCCTCACAGATGGCTGCTACAGCTTAGTCCAGCCTGTCCCACTCCCATTTTGGCTCTTGCAATCACCAGTGAATGCTGGAGCCTAGACCAGTCTGCCCTGTCCTCAGACCCAGCCCGCATGCATGCCAATGGGTGCTGCAGCCTTGCCCAGCCTGATCCACCCAAGGCCCTGACTCTTGCATTCACCAGTGGGAGCTGCAGCCTAGCAGGCAAGTCCCTAGAATTGCCCTTTTAAGACCAGTAACAACCCTGGTTCTTGCACATGTTGGTGGGTCGTTTGACCCAGCCTGGCATGACCCACGCCCTTTCCTGTCTCTCATGCATGCCAGTAGGTGCTGAGGCCTTGCCCAGCCTGGTCTGTCACCAAACCCAGCCCATACAAACCTGAGTCTTGGAGACTTTCCTGGCCTGGCCCACCCCAGCCGCAGCGCTTACACTCCACAGTAGGAGCCACGGTCTAGCAGGGTGTTCCCCAGGCTCCCCTACCAAGGCCGTTCCAACCCTGGGTCTCACATACTTCAGTGTGGGCAGTGGCCCTACTTGGCATGATCTGCCCTCAATCCCAGCGCTTGCATGTGGTAGTGGGTGCGGCAGTCTGGCCCTTCCTGGCCTTTTCCCAGCACCAACCTCAACCCTAGCCCCCAGAAGTGTCAGGTGAGTTCTCTTGTATAGCTCAGCCTGTCACTACCCCTAACTCTCTGCATGTAAACCTGAGGGTGTGCAGTTCAACAGAGGCAAGCCTGCAATTCTACAGAATCTGCCCCCAAGATCTGATTCTCTTCAATTCTTGTGGATGCTGTGGCCCAGTCTAACATGGCCCACCCACTGCTCCGACATATGTGGGTGGATACACTGGCCTAGGCCAGTCAGGAACGTCCCCCAGTTCCAGCTTTGGTGTGTGCCATCAGGCAACAGGCCATGCTACTTAGTCCAGCTCAGGTCTCCCACATGGGCAGGTGCCTTGGCCTGATCCCAACCTGCCCTCACCCCTCCTCTAAACCACTCCATCTCAGCCCCCTTGTCTACCTGTGAGGGCAGTGGCTCAGTCTGTGGAAGACTCCAGAAGTCATTCCTTCCCTGTCAAGTAAGTCCTTAGCCTCTCCCACTCCAGTCCATCCCCAAACTCCTTCCCCAGGCAGTCTGCAGTCCCTCCACCTGGGGGCAGAGTGGCACGTCCCAGCCTGGCATTCCCTCTGCTGTATATATCCGGCAGCTCTGCTGGCATACTGGTCTAGTTAACACAAACTTGGCATGCACCAGGCCCAGAATGCTGCCGCTGCTACCTGCTCTTCTCTCAGCAGTGGAACACTGGCTGTTAGTTCTTTTTATAGAAGACAGAGTTTTTTGTTTTGTTTTGTTTTGTTTTTTTTTGCCAGCAGCGTGGGCTGAGCTCCTTTCCCAAGGCTGGATAGTGATGAGGGGACATTGAAACTGTCGGGACTGGATTGAGGTCTGCAGGGAGCCCAGGGTGCTCCAGTGGAACAGCCTCAGGTGTCTACTGGGAATGGGCAGTGCTGAGGGCTTCCGCCTTATCCTTGTTAAACTCACAGGAGTCCCTCTTGGTTCTCGGTTTATCTCAAGGAGAAAGAACAGTGGATGCTTTGGGCTTAGTTTTCTTCTTCGTCTTCTGGTTTTTGTGGTTGTTCTTGCTTGGTTTTTTAAGATTTATTTTTATTGGAAAGGTATGTTTAAATAGAGAAGAGAGAGATCATGAACCTGCTGGTTCACTCCTCAAATGGCTGCAATGGCTGGAGCTGTGTTGATCTGAAACCAGCAATCAGGAGTTTCCTCTGGGTCTCCCACACTGGCGCAGGGGCCCTAGCACCTACCAGGAATTGACACCCATATGGGATGCCAGCGCTGGAGGCAGAAGCTTAGCCCACTAGACCACTGTGCTGGCCCACTTAGCTCCTTCCTTCTCTTTCCTTTTACTCTTTCCCCTCTTCTTATTCCTCCTTTTGAGATGTATTTTTATTGGAAAGGCAAATATACACAGAGACGGAGATACAGAAAGATCTTCCATCTGTTGATTCACTCCCCAGGCGGCTGCAGCGGCAGGAGCTGAGCCAGTCTGAAGCCAGGAACTTGTTCCTGGCCTCCCACGCAGGTGCAGGCTTCCAAGGCTTTGGGCCTTTTCCTACTGCTTTCTCAGGCCACAAGCAGGGAGCTGGCTGGGAGGCAGAGCAATCGGGACACAAACCAGAGCCCATATGGGATCCCGGTGCATGCAAGGTGAGGACTTTAGCCACTAGGCTACCACGCTGGGCCCAGTTCTCTTCTTTAGAGGTCACCATGTGTCTTGCTGTGCAGGGCCTAGTCCTCGGCTTCTTTGCTTACCCTACTCCGTATCAGGTAGTCCATCTCCATTGTGCTGTGCCACTGTGATGGGAAGGGTGCTAGGGCAGCTCCTTGGCCTCCAGATTAATGTCCTTCCAGAAGCCCAGTCTGTGAGAGCAGTCCTGGGCTGGGAAGTGTGGGGCCTTTTCTGGCTCTGGAATCAATAAAGACCTGGTAGCTGACTTCCTCCTTTTTCAAGTGGGAAGTGCATCCCTTTCCAGACTATGCTTCTTGGAACTTGGGCAATAGTGGTGAGGGTAACCATTTGTCTTCTTTGTTGCAACTTTTTTTTTCTTTAAAGATGTACCTATCCTACTCAAAAAGGCAGAGTTACAGAGAAAGAGAGAAAGGAACAGAGAGAAAGAGGAGAGGAGAGGGAGGGAGGGAGAGAGAGAGAGAGAGAGAGAGAGAGAGAGAGAGAGAGAGAGACCTTGCATCTGCTGCTTCACTGTGTTTTTGTTTTTTTTTTTTTATTGTTATTGGAAAGCCGGATATACAGGGAGGAGAGACAGAGAGGAAGATCTTCCATCCGATGTTTCACTCCCCAAGTGAGCTGCAACGGGCCGGTACGCGCCAATCCGATGCCGGGAACCTGGAACCTCTTCCGGGTCTCCCACGCGGGTGCAGGGTCCCAAAGCTTTGGGCCGTCCTCTCCTGCTTTTCCCAGGCCACAAGCAGGGAGCTGGATGGGAAGTGGAGCTGCCGGGATTAGAACCGGCACCCATATGGGATCCCGGGGCTTTCAAGGCGAGGACTTTAGCCGCTAGGCCACGCCGCCGGGCCCTGCTGCTTCACTGTTGCAAGTGCTGCGGCAGCCAGAGATTGGGCTGGCCCGAAGCTGGAAGCCGGAGCTTCCTCCAAGTCTTCCACACGGTTGCAGGGGACCAAGCACTCGACCGTCCTCCACTGTCCTCCCAGCCGTCAGCAGGGCGCTGCACTGGAAGTGGGGAAGCATACTGTCGTTAACCATCATCACTAAAGAGATGACGCATGAACAGTTGAACATTTCTGTGCCCCACCCATCTTCTTCCTTAGCCCTTCATCTCTGCTGTCAGTGCAGCCCCTCCCTCTGCCTCAACCTGACACCTCTCCAAACAATACAGTGTAACTGTTTACATAATATTTACATTGCGTTAGTGAGGAACTCTCATGTGCGGGAGATGTGGGTTATGTGCACAAGCCAGGCCATTTTCTGTAAGGGACTTGAGCATCTGCTGCTTTTGGTGGCTGGAGTTTGGAACCCATCTTCTGTGAATATGGAGGGAGGACTGTTTAATATCATGATTTCCCTTATGCTTTCTATCAGAATCTCTGGAGGGAAAATGGACATAAAGTGTAAGAACCACCTTTCTCCTTTCAGGATATTAAGTTGTTGTCCATTTTGTTTTAAAGATTCATAATTTTTTACATTAAATTATAGAAACATCTATTTCTAACTATAGAGAATATATTTCTCTCTCTAAATGTTTGATATATTTATTAGAGATAGAGGAAGAAGGGCGGAGAGGAGAGAGAGACAGGGAGGTTGTGCTCCTGTCTGTCAGTTTACTCCCCAAAGTTGAGATTGATCCTTGCACAAAGCCAGGAGCTGGACAGTCAATCCCAGGCTCCTGGGTGGGTGCTAGCCGGGAGCTGGATGGTAATCCCAGGGTCCTGGGTGGGTGCTAGGTGGGAGCTGGGCGGTCAGTCCCAGGGTCCTGGGTGGGTGCTAGGCGGGAGCTGGACGGTCAGTTCCAGGGTCCTGGGTGGGTGCTAGGCGGGAGCTGGGCGGTCAGTCCCAGGGTCCTGGGTGGGTGCTAGGCGGGAGCTGGACGGTCAGTCCCAGGGTCCTGGGTGGGTGCTAGGCGGGAGCTGGACGGTCAGTCCCAGGGTCCTGGGTGGGTGCTAGGCGGGAGCTGGACGGTCAGTCCCAGGGTCCTGGGTGGGTGCTAGGCGGGAGCTGGACGGTCAGTCCCAGGGTCCTGGGTGGGTGCTAGGCGGGAGCTGGACGGTCAGTCCCAGGGTCCTCGGTGGGTGCTTGGACTCCAGTTGTGGAGTCGTCATCACTGTCTCCTGGGGCTCCACAAGAAGCTGGAGTCAGGAGCTGAGAGTGTGTTATCAAACCAGACACCACAGTGTGGGAGGTTAGCATCTTAACTGTCAGACCAAACACCTGTCCTATAGAGATAAGGATGAGTGTTTAAAGTGGAGATCTAAGGAACTGTTGGGCAGTTCAGAAATCATAAGAGCAGTTATGAATTATTGAGAAAATTACAGAAAGATTTGACATCCCCCAACTTTTGATATATAATGAATAAATATATTTTAGTGCTCAAGAAAGAATTTAAAAATTATGTAATTATATCGAAGTTTTTCAGGGTAACCAAAAATTGATAAAATTGAAGGAACCAAGAATTAAAATAATAATCATAAATTAACATATAATTAATAGCACCGGGGACATAAAGCTAGTACTTCTGATGAGATGGAGAAGGTAACAATAAGAAATAATAAAAACAATGAAAATACTAATGAGTAAGCCATATAACTGGTTAGAGAGTGATGTCATATAATATAGTTCTTGTATTCTAAGAATACTCCATTCAGTATGTGTTAATAGAGTTCAATTTCAAGCAAGTGGGTTTTTCCAGGGAACTATTATAAGAAATTAGACTGAAGAACATGTAATACAATAGACCAATTTTTAACTACTGAAAACAAAAAGATTGAACGAATAGTTGATTTTGCACAGATGGCTTTAATTGTGAAGGTCACCAAGAAGAAAAGAGAAATGTTTCTCTAAAAATGGCATCTGTTTACGATTTCTTAAAGCGCAGCTTTCCTAGAAGAGAGACGTAGGTTCTATTTTCCTAATTCGAAAAGAAGGGTCATTATAGAACACTAAGACTAGAAAACAATTGTGAAGAAGAAAGTACAAAATTGCCTAGAAAATATTCCCAATCATAAGCAATCATATCCTGGTGCAGTATTCCGGGATATGTTTCTATGCTTTAAATGGGCATTTGTATTGTATCACAATATTTTCTGTTTATTTTCTGTTTTTCCATTTAATGATACAGATTTTCCCTACATACAAAATATAAATAAAATTAACATATAATTATATATATTTATTATGATTAAATAATATTATTATATAATTACTAACTTATATATATACCTAACTGATTTTATTTGTATTCTGTATGTAGGGAAAAAATATATATATAGACACAGAAATGGAACACACTGTGTTCCTATCATGAGTTCTTACATTTAGAAATAGAAGGGGCTGGCATTGTGGCATAGCGGGTTAAGCCACCTCTTTTGATGCTGGAGCTCTGTGTGGGCCCTGGTTTGTGTCCTGGCTGCCCCACTTCCAATCCTCCAGTCCAGCTTCTGGATAATATGCTTTCAAAAGCAGCAGAGGGTGAGCTGGATGCCCCACTGCTCTTTGGGAAACCCAGAGGGAGCTCCTGGCTCCTGGCTTCAGTCTGATCCAACCTTGTTAGTCACGGCCCATTCGGATAGTGATCCAGTCAATGGAAGACTGCTATCTCTCTATTCCTCCCTCCTCCCACTTCCTCCTCCTTCCCTTTAACTGGCTTTCAAATAAAAAAATAATAACAATACTACCAGCATCCCAGAAGCCCCTTGTACATCCTGATCCCAGTAACTACAAACCTTCCCCCTCTGACAATAACCGTTATCTATAAAATCTAAATGTATCTATATATTTTCCTAGTGTGGACCTTTATGTACATTCAATCACAAAATATGAACTTTTAAGATTTTTTATATTGGAAAGTCAGGTATACAGAGAAGAGGAGAGACAGAGAGGAAGATCTTCTGTCCATTGATTCATGTCCCAAGCAGCCGGAATGGCTGGAGCCATGCCGATGCAAAGCCAGGAGCCCAGAGCCTCTTCCGGGTCTCCCACACAGGTGCAGGGTCCCAAGGTCTTGGACCGTCCTCGACTGCTTTCCCAGAGCACAGGCAGGGAGCTGGATGGGAAGCGGGGTCACCAGGATTAGAATGGGCACCCATATATGGGATCCCAGTGCATTCAAGGAGAGGACTTTGACTGCTAGGCTGCCACACCAGGCCCAAATCTTTTGAGTTTTGTTTGTTTTACTCAACAGTGAAATACATTCATTTTCTCATTTATGTTTAGATTTCAAGTGTATGAACATATTGTGGATTCTGCTGCTGCTCTGTGTTCTTGCCAACACTTAAAATTATCTTTTTCATTTTACACACTCTGGAAAGTATGCAGTGATATCTATTGTGATTCTATTATTTTATTTTTTATTGGAAACTCAGATCCACAGAGAGAAGGCAATACGGAGAGAAGTATCTTTCATCTGCTGGTTCACTTCCCAAGTGGCCGCGTTGGCCAGAGCTGAGCTAATCTGAAGACAGGAGCCAGGAGCTTCTTCCGGTTCTCCCACACAGGTGCAGGGTCCCAGGGCTTTGGGCCGTCCTCTACTGCTTTCCCAAGCCACAAACAGGGAGTTGGAACAGAAGTGGAGCAGTCAGGATACAAACTGGCACCCATATGGGATCCTGGTGGATACAAGGCAAGAATTTAGCCACTAGGCCATCGCATCTATTGTGATTTTAAATAACATCTCTCTGATAACTAATGAATTTGAGCCTTGTTTTGTTTTAGGACTGTTTAGCTCCTTTTAAAAAATATATTAATTTTTTTTGACTTTTATTGGAAAATCAGATATACAGAGAGGAGGAGAGACAGAGAGGAATCATTCCCCAAGTGGCCACAACAACTGGAGCTGAACCGATCCAAGCCAGGAGTCAGGAGCTTCCTCTGGGTCTCCCACACAGGTGCCTCGACTGCTTTCCCAGGCCACAGGCAGGGAACAGGATGGGAAGCAGGGACCATATGGGATCCCAGCATGTGCAAGGCGAGGACTTTAGCTGCTAGGCTACCTCGCCGGGCCCTGTTGAGCTGCTTTTTATGTAGTGCCTGTAGCCTTTCTACTCTTATTTAGTCTGACTCTTTCTGGCTTGGGTGGCTTCTTCACGTATTTTGTGTATGAATGATGTATGTATTGTGAATATATTTTTTATTCTGTATAATACATGGTTGGTTTTTAACGTGTTAATTTTTTTATTTTTAAAGGCATTTTTAATATGTTAGATTCTCAGGCTTAGAGCAAGTGCATGATGTTGATAAAAACAGAACGATTTCTTGTAGTTCACAGAAAGAATTCTAAGAATCTAAGGATACTTCCTGCCTCTCTGATTTCCTCCGTTTCTTTCTGTCCCTCCCTCTCTCCTTTCTTTCTTTTAACATGTTTTTAATTTACATTATAGTCAAAGGTTTGATGATTTTCTAACAAAGAGCTAATTTCTTAAGCAATGAAAATTCTTTGCACTTCATCCAGGTGGTTAGTTCATTGTGTTCTAGGCTCCTTTTCCTTTAGTGACATTTCTGACACGATTCTATACCTGTGGGTTTTCTGCACCCAGGAATGGTACAAAGGCATCACGTGTGTCTTACATGTAGAGATTGCCCTGTGTGTGTGATTAGGCAGTCCTGTGAAATGTTCTGCTGTGGCACTAAGTGTGCAAGCCCTCTGCGGGTCTCTGTGTCATCTTTGCAGGTCCCGAGGTATCTGCAATCTTGTATTCAATACCAGCCTTGCCAGCTTCTTCCTGAGTGTGCGCCGGAGTTCCCTGCCTTGGAGAGTCCATCCATCCTGTAAGGACCAAACTGTCAAGATGATGCGTGGGACAGAAGGCGAGGCTACCTCGAGGGGTGCTCGTGTTGCTCCTCCGTGTGCTCAAGAGGCGGACCCAGGAACTCTGGGCGTTTCTCATGAGACGCTTAGGCATTTCCAGCACTTGTCCATGACTGGGCCTCACCAAGCTCTCGACCAAATCCAGGAGCTCTGCCGGCAGTGGCTGCAGCCAGAGACCCATACCAAGGAGCAAATAATCGACCAGTTGGTGTTGCGGCAGTTCCTGGTGACCTTGCCAAAAGCAGTTGGGGCGTGGGTGAGATGGAGGCAGCCCAGGAACAGCAAGGAGGCAGGAACCCTGGTGGAGAGTTTCATCCAGGCCCACAGGGAGGAAGGTGAGGAAGGGCACGGCCACGGAGCCAGTGCGCAGTGGGTGGGGCTTTGTGCCTGCGCGTGGGAGGAGCTGGTGCATTAAAGAGGGCGTGAAAGAGTACATTTAAATATCCAGCATAAGATGTCCAATCTCATGTGAGACACAAGAAGCCTGAGGTTTGAGCTTTGCTGTTTAATGTTATTACTTCCCTCGAGGTCCTCCTTCTCCAACATAAACTTTGATATCAACAGAAAATGAAACAATACACAAAGTTGCAGCTCTCCCCAGAATATGGAGAACACTAATCCAAGTGCAAAGTTGGGGAAAGCTGATCCTCAGCTTAGTTTTTCCATTTAAGAACAAAAAAGATTTGTTGACTGGCCACATCATTTTTACAAGATGACCTAAAGTGTAGGAGATACGAAGCTTGGAAATTCAGCATTTTCCAAAATGTGCTGACTTCTTAGAAACTTAAATTACTAGATTGGAAGGCATTTTAAGAATGATACAAGAAAACCATCGAATCCTCATAATCCTTCAACTAATATTACTAAATAAAAACCAACACACATATACAAAACAAGAGAATAGTTAAATACAAATATTATAGTCCCCTGCGGAGGAACGGCTGGAACACAGCCGGAAAGCACATGGGTACGTGTGGACTATTGGTAATGTTGTAGCTTGTAAGTTGGCTGGCGACTTCATAGGTCTTAATTATTCTTAATATAATACACATTCTTATATATAAAATATAATAAATATAGAATGAACTTAAAATGAAGACTGTTAATGGTTCAAGGCTTATCACAGTTCAAGGATTAAAGATTATGGTTAGTCCACCAATGTTTCATAAAAATAATTTTTAAAACACTAATATTTGACACTTAAAATGTCTTGTAAGGACCTTGGAATAGGAATTCTATAGACCAGGAGACAGATACACCAATAGGTCAATTAACTTGCTCATGATTCTGCAGTTACTAAATGAGAGTCAGGATTAAGACAGAGGCTGCTGGCTTCTGCATCCTTCTCTTGGTTATGGTGTTAGACCCCCCCAGGCAGACATCAGGATGTCTTAAAAAGGTCAGACACTTAACCAATGGCATAGAATTATAGTGAAGCTGGAGTTCAGGGGAAGAGAAACAGAGTTAGTTCCCTAGGAGATGAAAAAGTAGCAGCAGTGTAATGAGATGTCTTTACAAAGAGGCTGTGGGCAGTGACGACCTTCGGAGTTCAGGCTTTGGAAGGAATTGTGGTCATCTTTCATGCCAGTGAGTCAAAACATTGTAGGCAGGGCTCAATAATAAAAAATTGCCATTAAAAATACCAACTGTGTGCCATGGATGGGAAATATTTCATGCGCATAAGAGCCCTTAGAAGTAAAGGTATTATCACTAATTAGGGGAAGATGGGCGGGTGGCGAGGTGAGAGTTCATTTTACTTGGAAACAAGGGAAGCCTTGAAGTGTTTCCTAGTGGTAACTGACCAGAACAGCTTTTTTTATGTGCTGTATTGAATTAAACTGTTTCTGTGGTCTTACTGTGTGAGCTTCAGTAATGCTTCCGCCTCCCGTGGGGTAGCGTGGGGTGGCAGGTCTCTCCTGCAGGTTGTTCCTCTCCCCTCTAGGTGTCCTTGCTGACAGCTCTGACCGTGCAGGAAAGAACGCAGCAGTGTTAGACAGCGCACCAGTGACCGAGGCCCAGGTGAGTCAAGTTTCCTCTGAGTTGATTCACAAAGATGAGAATCTTACCTGACTGAGTTCTGGACTTTCTGTGTTGAAGTAAATCAAGTCCTCATTTCTTTTAAGTCTGTGTAAAAATATCACTTAACTGAACCTTTCCTCTGGGTGCTTGAGGTGTGGTTTCCTTCTGTTGCATCTCTCTGCTTTATTTTTCTCTGTTGTACTCTCCCCGTTCCACATATTACATCTTCAATATTTTCCTTTTTCTATCTGAACTTACTCGGCTTTTAGTATTGTGTTTTATTCAAAACAGTCCTCGTGTGCTTTATGATATCATGGATGAGGGGAGGGAGCAGGAGGGCTGCGTACAGGGCGGAAGGTCCACACGTCTGTTGTGTCAGGCTGGGATATGAACCCTGACATGCCAGCTGGCGTCAGAGTCTGTGCCTAACACGTACTTATCACTGATTGGCTGTTATTTAGCCTGGCCAGATTCAACAAACAAATCCTAAAAAACAGCCATTTAAATTTTAAATTCAAGTTAGCAACAAATAAACTTTTAGCATAAGTATGTCTGGGACATAATCATGCTAAAATTATTTGTTGTTTGTAATTTATATTTAATTGAACAAAGTGGATTTTATTGACCACCCTATTTCATCTAAATTTCTACACTGTGAGATTTGAGAAAATGGAGTTCATAGATTAGCCCAGAATATTTTTTATAAATGAAAAATAATGTCCTACTATTCAACTAGTTCCTCTAAAATTGTGAATAATATTTTAATAAAGTTACAAACATGAAATTTATTTCTCATTATGCTCTTACAAGATTTACAACAAGGTTGTCTCATTTATTCACTGCCTATTTGTGTTGCTTGTGGATGAAAGTGAAAATAATTAGTACTGTGTATCAAAATACTGATTCTTATGGATGAAACATCTCATTCTTTTTACCAGTACAGCACCATTTTGTATGTTATTTCATGAGATTCCATTTCTATGGAATATCCATAATAAGCAAATCTCTAAGAGGTAGACAGTAGATTGATGGTTGCTGAGCACTTGGGGGAGATTGGAAGGAGATGGATAGTGAGCGCTGAAGATGTACAGGGCTTCTTTTTGGGGTAATTAAAATATTCTCAAATTGGCCTGATGGTTAACACAACCCAGTATATATACTAAAAATCCTTGACTGGTATACTTTAGGTAGGTAAATGTTGTGGTATGTATGTGAATTATATCTCAATAAAGCTATTATTTAGAGAATAGAATATGCAGCATCTGGGGCCCTACCCTTTGGTGAGGAGCTAAGGGAAAACTGAGAAACACTGTCCCGGGATATTTTCTCCTAAGAATCATCCTCATTAAAAAAAATATCCGTGTGAGCAAAATAAACCCTGTAGAAGCTCAGAAACCAGCCCGTGACTTCCAGTTTAACCAAATATTCATTAATCTCTATAAGTCTTAGAAAGTTTTCACTAAAAAGCAAAACATATGTATTAATAAAACTGGCTTATTGGAATATTATTTTATTGTATAACATACCATATGTATCTCTGTATTATAAATGGGATTTTTTGAGTTGTCTTGACATTTGTATGTAAAAAACATTTATGAACATTTTACAAAATGTTAGAAACATGCCTGTACATTTCTCAAGGTACACATGAACATATTGGAACAGGATATCTGGTCCAAAGTGAGTTAATGATTTTGATTGTTCTTCGTACCTTGTTAAGAAATTCTGTAGGGAATGCTGAGGCTTCTCCTACAGGAACTCATAGAGTTCATAAGAATTAGCCAGAATTTAAATTCGTTTCTTGATGGCTGAGGCTGGGGTCTACTGTGAACTTTTAAACATTCACATTCATGCTTTCTTTGTTGAGTGGCTTAAAAAAGATCTTTTTCTGCCAACCAAATCTGTGCTAATTAGCAACAGGAAGTGTCTCCAAAATGTTCCCACTTCTCTCAAGATTACAGGACAGAGGAAGATGCAATTCTAGATGTTCAGTAGACCACTGGACAGCTTTCTGCCTGACAGATCAAGCCCCTTCTCACACCCTGGCAACAACTCCTTGACTTTTAAGAGTATTTGTGGTGTTGTAGGAGTTGGTGACCTTCGAGGATGTGTTTGTGGACTTCAGTCCTGAGGAGATGAGCTGCCTTACTGCGAATCAAAGGAAACTCTACCGCGAGGTGACACTGGAGAATTACCAGAACCTGGTCTTCATTGGTAAGTGTGCATCCTCCATGGAGCTCGTTTGCTGCTTACGATGCCGGAAGGTCTCAGCTGTCATGATGCCGAAAGATGTCTTCCCACTAGAGTGATGGCTAGCTGGGCTAGTGAGTCTCCACCCAGATCAGAGGGCGTATTTTAATATAAAGCTCACTGTTGGTCATGAAGTAGGTAACACTGGCTGTTAATAAGTGCCAGTACTGGCCTAAGTACTTGACTTGTTTCCGCCCCTTCAGTTCTCAGACTGGTGCTGTGAGAGGGAGGCATGCTTCTTTTTCTTGTTGCTATGACGTTGGCATTCCACAGAGGAGGAAGCTGAGTGTGGCGATGCTGAATGAGGTGTTGGATCTGGGCCTGACCTTGAGCACTCTGACTGCGGTCTCCTCTGGTGACAGAGGCTTGCTTCATCAGGTCTCAGTGTACCTGCAGGATTGAAATGATAGATTCTTTTGAATGAGCAATAGAATTTTGAAAAGTCAGGGATCCCCAGAGACTCCTGCTGGCCTCAAGTCTTAAGAGTCTGCAATAGTGCCAGGCCCTGTACTGGCAAGTACACACAAGAATCTGGTCTGGGAACACCTCAGACAAAGTTTCTTTGGGGATCCCCCCAAATCGAACTGCCAGACTCAGAGCCCTAACCATGAAGAGAAGTGCAGGTGCCATGGTCTGCCATGGAGTGCACGTGTCAGAGCCGAACCTCCTCAGAGGCTCAGACGGAGCAGTGGACTGCACAGTCAGGTGCACATGGAGGATATGGCAGTCCATAGGAACCTGCAGAGGACACCTGGCACCACAACAGAGGACAGAACAAATCAACCAACTACCCCAGCCATGTGTTGGCAGTGAAAAACTGGGCAAACGGAGACTCTAAGGTGGACTATGTCAATCAGTGGATTCTGCAGTGACCTCATCGTGCTTGGAGTGGTGAGACTGGCAGCAATTCAGAACTGTTGAACTATCAAAACCACTTGAGCAAGACCCTCGGAGCATGCCCCACATCGGGGACCTGGGATGGGTGGGAGGCTGGGAGGGGCTTCTCCCTTTATCTCCCTCTTTACTCCAGAAACAGAAAAATGTGGAGGTAATAGTTTTACCTACTTTCCTGTAGCCCTTGACCCTTTGTGCCCTAATTAACTATGTAAAGATTGTCAAAAATAAAGGGAAAAAGAAGAAAGAAAAAACCTGGGCAAGAAAAAGAGTCTGCACTGGTCGCTCCACGTCCGGCAGTGCCACGTCCGGCAGTGCCACCGTCGCCTCGCCTCATGAGTGGGAAGACTCTGTCGAGTGCCGTGATACCCATTGTGTGGCTCTTAGGGAGACGTAGAGATATGAAACATGAAAACACCATCCAACCAGCGTGACCTGATGCTCTTCTCCTGTAAGAGACCTGGTCAGGAGAGAGATGCACTCAACCACCTGCCACAGGGATGTGGAATCGTAACCGGAATGTGTTGGCCACAGGGAACTGCCTCTTCCGATGTATTTTACGCACTCCCCTGGTAAATGGCTTTTTCAACTGATTTTATGCTCTTTCCTAGATGACTAGATTTTGTGGCTTAAAAGAGAGGACTAAGTGTCAAGATATTGGGAATACATCCATTTCATTTTTTCAGCTTCAGGCAGTGACCTGGAGGCATTTCTGTCTTCTTGTGAGCCCTTGGTTTCTTGAAGCACTGAAGGTCTTGGGTTTATTTAAGAGGTCTTGTGTATCACCCGGGATATTGTTTTTTTCGAGTGTTGAATAAGTGCACTAGGAAAATAGAAGATGACTAGCCAGTACATGGACAATGTACAATAGTGTAATCAGCAGTTACAATGAGACCCCGTGATTTTCTTTCAGACTCTGATTATATCAGACAGAAGGCATCACTTGGGTGTTACCATGTATTACCATGTCTCTGTAGCTTGCTGATCTTCCGTTTAAGCAAAAAAGACCCAAAGCCTTGAGCAAGCTGATCAGACTTTGCTGCAGTGTCAGCAGGCAAGTGCTGGGAATGGGGAAAAGTCCTGTTGAACTAGACTGCAGAACCACCTGGAAAGTGCAAGATTGGGGACTGGGAGTGGGCCCAGAAGGGAAACTATGGGCACCCCTCTCATGGGTTGTAACTCCCACTAGTGACTGTGAGAACCAGGGCTGGAGGTAGACCTGGCTGGACAGGCAGTAGCATCCATCAGCATAAGTGTGGGCTGGATATTGGGGTTGGTTGGGCTGAGCTAGGCTGCAGCACCCGTTGGTGTGTACAAGAGCTGGATGGGATGCGAGACAGGTTGGACCAGTCTGCTTCATTTACTGGCATGCACAGGAACCAGGGTTGGGGTCAGGTCTACAGTTCCCATTAGTGTACATGAGGGCCGAGTGTGTGTTAAACAAGGTTGGGCTGGGCTGCAGCATCCATTGGCTGATACAAGAGATAGGGCTGGAGACAAAACTGACCCAGCAACTGCAAACATCCTTGTGTGTGTAGGCTCATGTGGGTGACAGACTGAGCTGGACCCTGTACTGGCTGGCACACACAAGAGTCAGGTCTGGGGTCATCTCAGATGAGGTTTCTTTGGGGACTTCAGCAACTGAACCGCTGGACTCAGAACTCCAGCCATGGGGGAATCCACAGGATCTGTGGTCTACCGTGGAGTCTGTGTCAGACCTGGGCCTCCTTGGTTGCTAAGACAGAGAAAGTGGATTTGATGCCCAAATACACATGGAGGATTGGACAGTCCATCGGAGCCTGCAGGGGACATCTGGTACCGTGCAGAGGATGAAGGCAGAACAAATTGGACAACTACCCCAGCCAAGCATGACCAGCAAATATTCTGGGTGAACGGAGACTCTAAGGTGGACTATGTCAGCCAGTGGACCTTGGAAGGATTTCCTCATTCTTGGATCAGCGAGACTGATAGCATTTCAGAACTATTAAAACCACTCAGAGCACGCTCCACATTGGGGACCTGGAATGACATCAGGTGGCCCTCCCTGAACCCCGAGTTCTGCTGCAGTTAGGATGTGGGGTGCAGCGTCTCCCCTTCTCCGTTCCCCCAGATACAGAAAGAAGATGAAGAAGCTGGGAAACAATGGTCTCATCCTTTTTCCCCTGATCCTCGACCCCTCCCACCCTAATTAGTGATCCACAAGGGCATGCATCCTTCTCAACTATGTAAACACCATCAAAACTTACATTTCAAAAATTTTAAATAAACTAATTAGTCTGAGAAAAACAGGCAACAGAAGCCAACTAGCACTCAACAACCTTAGCTTCAGTCTTATTTATTGTCCTTTTTGCCAGTAACTTTAATTTCCATTTATAGAATTGATTTGATGCTTGCACTTAAAATAAGTATATTTAAGTTAAAAATGAGAAGTGATCTAAAGGAAAATAAATACTGCTGTGAATGGTATTTGTAGAGGTCATTCGTGAGTTTGTCAGCTGACTCACAGTGTGACAGGTCGGGCGCAGGCATTAGAATAACAAAGTAAATGAAGATCTTGAATTTCATAGATGGTTTACTCCAGCGAGGAGAGACAGAAAGCAAACAAGAAACAGAGTGTGTTTCAGACGATCACAGTTGGGGAAACGAAACTACGGGGGCAGGAACAGCTGCCTTGTAAGACAGAGGAGGAACGGACGTTATTGTGAGAAAGCTTCGCTTTTGCTCCATCAGATTCCCCTCGCTGAAGAGCTCAGCACCTGACTGCCGTCTCGCTGTTTCCAGTGTTGATTCAATAGCAGGTTTTGGGTTTGTTTGTTTGTTTTTGTTTTGTTTTGTTTTATCTCAGTACTGTTAGCTTTGGGGGGCAGAGAGGCTGTGCGTTAAACAGCACCGTTGCTTCCAACCTCCAGAGGCCAGGAGCAGCTGCTTTTCTCCCAGGGAGGTAACAACCAGAGAGATTTCCATACTTTGTAAGACGCCCCTTGAGGGACAAAGTCGTTAAGAATCATTGCTTAATAAATTTAAAAACAGGCTTCATTTTACTCCCAGAAGAATTTTCTCCTTTCTTATTATCCCAATTTTTCGAACCCAGTTGGAACTTACTATTCCCCCAAGTTCGTGTCTGCTTTCTTCAACAGGGTGCCAATTCCTTAAACCCGATGTTATCTCATACCTGGAGGAGGAGGAGTCGCACACAATTCAGGAAGGGACAGAGGAGTCATGCACAGTGAAGGAAGACAGCAAGTCGGGGCTATGTCAAGGTGAGTGGTGAGGATAGTCCCTGGAGGTGGAATCCTGGGAAGGCACTGTTGATGTCCAGGGAGATGGAAGGAGGAATGAGAAACAGGGTCAGGGAGTTACCAGGGAAAGGCCTCTGTGTGCTTTCAGTTCAGGGGCTTGTCTCCTCAACACTGTCTTTTCTCTGCCCCTTCTTCCCTTCCTCTGCCTTCCTCTCCTTCCTGTTTTTCCCCTGCCAACTCTTGCCACCTGGTTCCTGTCCTCCCACTTCTGCCAACACAATATTCATACATACTTTGTTCAAAGACTTTGACCTAAATGTTCTACGCCTACATCATAAGGCTTAGAACAGGAACCTTCTAAGCTTTACCTTCTCCACACATTGTGGCTGCAATCTAATAGTGCTTACCCTCATCATGAAATCTCACTTAGCAATTATTTATTTAGGTATGTATCTGTCAGAGACAGAGATGCCACTGATTCACCCACTAATGCCAACAGTGGCTGGGTCTGGACCAGGCTGCAGCAGGAAGCAAGGAACCCAATCCAGGTCTCTCCTGTGGGTGTGGAAAGGACCCAGCTACTGGAGCCATCACCTGGTGCCTCACAGGGTGGACTTTAGCAGAAAGCTGACATGAGGGGCCAGAGCTGGGCAGTGAACCCCGACACTGAATGGGTTGTGGGCATCACAACTGGCATTTTAACTTCTAGCCAAAGGCTTTCCCCATGAAATCCCTCCTTTGGATTGTATCACACTATGTATCAAGCTAGCAGTAATATTCATTTTCAATTTCAGTTAATAGAAACCAACTGTCTTAAGTCAAAGGGGGCTTGTTAGTTTCCAATATAGGTCAGCTGAGGAACAGTGGATGACCAAGGATGTTCGGATCGAGAAGTTTAGAGATGTCAACGAAGACCTAATTTAATTTTCTTTCCACTCTGCCTTCAACTCTGGGAGCAAATTCTTAGTGTCTTCTTTGTTTCTGAAGAAAGATATGTCCAAGAAACATTCTCAAGAGCAGGAATGCCTTCCTTAGCGACACTCCCAGCACGTTTCCTGATGTCTCATTGTTCGGAATTACAGCCCTTTCCTGAACCCACAGCTGTATCCAATATAATACCAATTCAAACAGCCTTCCCCCTCCATCTCCTGAGAAATGAATGCCCTAATAAAAAACAGGGAGTTACCAAGGATATCCCTCTACCTGCCTCTTTATTACTTCATTGTCTTTCCAAGCTGTGATTTTTTTTTAGCACACTGAAATTCATTAATTTATCTCATAAGTATTTATTAGGTTACAGTGGGTCAGGCACCTGTCCTGGATTCTGTGGTTACAATAATTAACAAGGCATATAAATCCTTTCCTTCATAGAGCTTGCACTTGTAGGTTATGGCTTGAAAACAAATGGAAAAATAATTGCATCTGACCACAATACAGATAGAGAATGGCATATGTATGTTTATTTAATATGGGGTAGTTAGGGAAAATCTGGGGAAGAATTTAATGAGATGATGAGTTGTTTGATGAAAAATTCTTAGGAGGAATGTTACAGTCAATAGGAGCAACAAATTTCAAGTTTCCCAGGTTGGATTTTTCTGGATACAAGAGGTCTGAGTGAAGTGGAGGGGGACAGAAAATGAGGAAGCAGACAAGGGCCGGCCCATGTAGGGATATAGCAAGGATAGTGGATTTTACCAGAGTGAGATTCAAAAGGAGTGGAAGGTTTTGAGCAAGAGAGTGAGGTGGTAGCATTGACACTTGAGAATTGTGTAGTAGCCATTAGAAATATGTGGCCGGGCCCGGTGCGGTGGACTAGTGTCTAAAGTCCTCGCCTTGAAAGCCCCAGGATGCCATATGGGAGCCGGTTCTAATCCCGGCAGCTCCACTTCCCATCCAGCTCTCTTGTGGCCTGGGAAAGCAGTCGAGGACGGCCCAATGCATTAGGACCCTGCACCCGCGTGGGAGACCTGGAAGAGGTTCCTGGTTCCCAGCTTCGGATCGGCACAGCACAGGCCATTGTGGCTCACTTGGGGAGTGAATCATCGGACGGAAGATCTTCCTCTCTGTCTCTCCTCCTCTCTGTATATCTGACTTTGTAATAAAAATAAAATCTTTTAAAAAAAAAAGAAAAAAAAAAAGAATGCTGCACCTGCGTGGGAGACCCAGAAGAGACTCCTGGCTTCAGATTGGCTCAACTCTGGCCGTTGCACTCATTTGGGGAGTGAACCATCAGACGAAAGATCTTCCTCTCTGTCTCTCCTCTTCTCTGTATAGCTGCCTTTCCAATCAAAATAAATAAATCTTAAAAAAAAAAGAATGACAATCAGAGAAGCAGCTTAACAAGGTTATTGAACTCCATCAGGCTAAAGATGGCAGAGACGTGCTGTAACTGTAGATGGTTTCTGGTTTCAGGAATTCTCTGAAAGTAGAAGTAGCAAAACATGTTGAAATGTTGAACATGAGTTGGGGTTAGGAAAACCAAGAAATCAGTCAGAACTGGGTCATCTCTTGACCTTTCATCCTTGAGTCTTCTCTTCACTGACTGTTTCCTCGTGGATCCAGCAGTCCTCCTCTTGGTGATCTGAGTTACTCACTGGCTCTGCAGTTTCCGCTCACATATTTCAGCTGTCTGATTTGACCACTGTGTTCATCACTGTCCCCTACAAACCACAATCTAAAAAAAAAAGATTTATCTATTTTTATTTGAAAGGCATATTCACAGAGAAGCGAGACAGAGAAAGAAGGCATTCCATCTGCTGGTTCACTCCCCAAATGGCTGCAATGACCAGAGCTGTGATGGTCCAAAGCTGGGAACCAGGAGATTCCAGAAGCTTCTTCCAGATCTCCAGTGTGGACGCAGGGTCCCGAGGACTTTGGACATCCTTTGATGCTTTCCAAGGCCTTAAGTAGAAAGCTGGATTGGAAGTGGAGTAGCTGGAACATGAACCAGCGCTCATGTGGGATGCCAGCTCACACGGAGGAGGATTAGCCTATTGAGCCACCACACTAGCCCCCAGATCTTAGACTTGCCTTCTTTGTGTATAGTTTCTTTTTTTTTTTTAATTTTTATCTATTTTATATAGTTCCACAGGCTCGGGGATTTCCCTTTCCACCTTTGTTCTCCTACCCCTCCTTACTGTTTTCCCTGTACTATTGTAATAGTACAGTCCTTCAAAAATCAGTCTTCTATCCATCATTATGCTATGTAAATGCATTGCGAAATTGTAAGTATAGACAATGACAGAAAGTCCAGCATCCTATTGTCAAGATATATGTAACAGTTTCATTTGGAATCCATCTTGATTCAGGAGTAGAGTGGCATATTGCAATGTATCTTCACTTTTCAATGTGATGGTCTGTTTTAGTCAGTTTCTCTAGATGAATGTGTGTAGATGCATGCTTATCTATGTACCTATTGCTCTTATATTTTGCATGAAGGTTGCCTGATATCAGAGAGGACATGTTATTTTCCTTTTGGGATTGGTTTATTGCACTAAACATACGGTCTCTAGTTGGGACTGTTTTGTTGCAAATGGTAGAATGTCATTTTTTTAAGATTTATTTATTTTTATTGGAAAGAAAGATGTACATAGAGGAGGAAAAACAAAGAGGAGGATCTTCCATCCGTTGATTCACTCCCCAGGCAGCCACAGTGGCTGGAGCTGGGCCAGTCTGAAGCCCAGAGGCTCTTCCGGGTCTCCCACGCAGGTGCAGGGCCCCAAGGCCTTGAACCATCCTCGACTGCTTTCCCAGGCCACAAGCAGGGAGCTGGATGGGAAGCGGAGCTACCAGGATTTTAGAACCAGCGCCTACATGGGATCCTGACGTGTGCAAGGTGTGGAAGAAGCTAGGCTACTATGCCAGGGCCAAATTCATTTTTTTTAATGGCAGAGTAGCAATCCATAGGGTAGATGTATCACACTTTCTCTACCCACTCTCCCTTCAGTGAGTCTCTTGGTTGGTCTTCGCTATTGTGGGTTGTGCACTGGAAATGTAAGATTACAGGTCACTTTCTCATATGCAGATTTCATTTGCTTTGGCTATATTCCCAAAAGTGTGGTAACTAGGTCATATGGCAGGTCAATTTTCAGTTCTCTCTCGGAACTTTCCATATTGACTTCCATAGTGGTTGTATTAGCCTACACTCCCAGCAACAGTGAAGTACAGTTCCTTTCGCCTCACATCCACACCAGCAGGTGTTGGTAGAGTTGTGAATATAGAACTCTACTCTGAATGAAATTTTTTTTCCTAGTTAGGGAGTTTGATTTTCAAAGCAGCAAATTTTGACCAGTGTTACCACTTTCAAGAGAAAATCAAAGTGTTGCAGAAATTGAAGTTCTTGAAGTTTGCATCCCAGCCTCGTTTGCCCCACATCTTCCAACTAAAATTCTGTGTTTCTGGATCGCCTCACTGTTTAACTTGCAGAATTCTTAGCTGGAGCTGTTTTACAGAGTTACCAGTGCTTTTGTGGCTTGCTGAGCCCAGAACCCTTTGCCTCCACTGATATTTTCCTAAACAGAGTCAACTCCTCTGGCTCTGCTGCTCTGTCATTTTATAGAGTCCTATTCACAACTGTCTGCTGGCTCTGCTTGGGCAACAGCACAGATGTTTAGTAAATGTTGAATGGGAGGGAATTAAGTCACTGGCACTGTAGTTTAGGTAAATCAAGAGATTAGGAGCCAAGAAAAAAGAATAGTTTTCCTTTAAAAAAACAGGCTTGAATGACTTTGAAAAATGCATTCTATATTTTCCCTAATTGAGATTCAGAATATCTATTAAAGATTCCTACAGGAAACATACATGATTTATATTATACAGTGTGTCCCACATTTACACTGGAAGTTCCTCCATGGTCCAAGCTGTTAGTTTTTTGGAATATTAGTGATCTACTGAGAATAGTTTGGAAAATACTGATAAAACCCAATCTGAGATTATCCTCTGGTTTTGTCTTCCTGTGACGTCTCTGTTACCACTATCAACATGACCTCCTCCTGAGCAGCCGGCCTCTCTTCTGTCTGCTTCACCTCGACCTTGCTTAGTCTTCTGGCCATAGTTTTCCCAGTTTCTCTTCAGGTTCCCTCCCCCCAAATTCCCAAACCTCCAGAACATCTGTTATTTTTGGTTTCTTTCTTCTGTCTAGTACAATGATGTGCTTCTGTGAGCAAAAAGAATAGAGAAAATTTACATTTCTTTTAGATCATAAGAAGCGACCTGAAACCAAAGAAGTAATCCCAGAACAAAACCTACCCATAAAATGGTCATTTGTGGCAGAAATGGAGACTCCAACAGTAGATAACTTCTTGCATGAATATCTAGAAGAGCCTTCCATTGGTGATCCATCAGAATTGCACCAGCACGGCCAGGAGAAACTCTTAAGTTCTGTAGCAATGAGTGATTCTAAGATCCCACACGAGATAAGCCAAGGCAGTGATAATTTTGAGACAAACTGTAACCGTACTGAACAATCAGAGAATTTTCTAGAGAAGAATCCCAAGGAAAGCACCAGGGCACAGGCAGCAGAGAAACCCACATGTGAACTTTGCAAGAGAACCTTTAGCACCCGCATAGCCTTTCTGAGGCACGAGCAGATCCATACTGGGAAGAAGCGCTATAGATGTCAGCAGTGTGGCGAAGCCTTCTATCTCATGCCGCACCTCATCAGACACCGGAGGACGCACTCTGTTAGGAAGCCTCCTCGATGCGGTGACAAACCAAAGCCTCCCGTCCATCCCGAAGGTGTCTGTGCACACGTGAGAATTCATAGCCGGGAAGACTACTATGAATGTTTGCAGTGTGGCAAAGCTTTTATTCAAAATGTGCACCTTTTGCAACATCTCCAAGCGCACAAGACAGCAGACATCGTTCCTCCCAAGTTGCCCCGCAGCAAGACATATTTAATTCGCTACCAACGGAAACACGGATATGTTGGAGAGAAAGCCTGCCAGTGTTGTGACTGTGGCAAAACCTTCAGTCAGACTTCACATCTCATTCAGCATTATCGAATTCATGCTCACGAGAGGCCTTACCAGTGTCAGCTGTGTGGGAAATGTTACAGTCGACCCTCGTACCTCACCAAACATTATCAATTCCATTTTCAAGAGAAAGCCCTGCATTGTAATGGCTGTTGAACCCTTCAGTCAGAGAACACATGTTTCTTAGTACCTTTGATCCTTCTGCGTTGAGGTATTACTCACACCCTAGCAACCTAAAAACCCATCATGGTGTGACTTTAGAATGTTGCAAGGAGGGGCCTCAGAACATGTATCTCTAATCATACCAGAGAAAGGCTTGCAGAGCTGTTAATGCACAGGAGGAACTAGATAGACTTCCTTCAGAAGCTTTCCTCAAACAGAAGCTTGGTCTTGACCTCGGACCAAAAAAAAAAAAAAATTGTAGATGTTAGGCTCTACACTGACTTGTCTGTGGCTTGGATTTTTATAGAAAAGTTTACATAAAATATTTTTACCACTAAAATTTGTCAGCATAGTGTCTGGTAAAAAGATTTGCAAACCTAGATTGATTCTTCCACAAAGTGCGTTGTAGTTTACAGAACGTTGTCATGTTTATTATCTTATTTGACCTTTTAAGGAATATTGTGGGGCCAAGCTGTCAGTTTCACCATGGTTGCAAGTGATGGGACAGGATTTTAAAAAATATTTCTGCCCATATTCTCTCTGAAGAAAAGATAGACTAATATACTGACCGCAGCCGTATTCCTATCTAGTAATCTCAGCATCATTTCACATCAGATCGAAGGAGGACGCTGGCGGTACCAGGACTCAGAGAGCTGTCTTTGAGTGAGGTTCTGATTGCCAGATTCTCTCACAATTTAGGGTTAGGTGATGACTTTTTGAGACACTAACTCTAGGAAGTTTATTTTTGTCGTATGATTTGTCGTAATTTTTCTCATCTCCGGTCAAACTGTTACTAATCCAGTACAGTTATTTGGCGGTTGCTGGAGTTTCCTTATTCTTCCTTAGGTTGTTGAAGCCTTTTGTAAGTAGTCTGTCTCTGCTGCATTGGACTGCGTCATCGGCACACCCAGCCACACCTAAGATTCTGTCTCTGTGCTGATCGCCCTTTGCTCTTTAAGGGCATCACCCTGAATTGCACCAAAAAATGTGTTTCATTCGATGTTTATATGGTGATGAAAGCTCTCAGCCCTGGCCTGAATGGTGATCAATACCACTTCCCGTGGTGCTCGTGGGGCCCGAAAGCCTCAGACCCTGCTGGTTCCCTGCCTGGAAGCAGCAGATGCTGGGCACTCGCCCCTGCGTTCTCTCAACTGGCCGTTTGTGGGACTGATTTGTAATGAGTAGCTCCAAGGTCAAGAAATTCAAAAATTATGTGTGACTCTGCAACAGACAGTGCTAGCTCTAAGATCTCCCTAGTTTTACTAAATCTGCATTCCAGCTAGACTGTTGCTTTATATGTTTTTGATAGAATCATCTTTTTAAAACTTTTTAAGTGCATCAACATGGAAAGGAAAATGTTAAATCTCCTCAGCTGATTTTCCTCAGCTTGTAATCACACTTGCCCGACTGTCTCTAAGATGTCCTTTTCGGTTGGCTTAGCTGATTCTGATCCAAATCCATAAACTGCATTTGGCTGTTTGATCTCTCACGACTCTCTTCATCTGAAACAATCTCCCCTCTTTTTCCAGCTATATCTTGTGTGACCCTGAAGGTAATGGAGGTGATGCTGTCCCTGAACTGTCCTAACAGCCCAAGCCTTCCTCTTACAACTAGACTTGATGCTTTTTTAACTTGTAAGCACTGATAGTTTTCAGCTTGTTGGTAATTATGGTTAAAAAAAAAAAAGTTAAAATTTACCGTCAGTGCAGTTCGGTAGTATTAAATACATTCACATTGTTATTTCACAGTTCTGCAAAACTTTTTCATCTCGTGAAACTAAATGGGGCAACAATGCCAGCTTTCCTCAAAAGCGCTGTCTTTTAAAATCTTGCGCCAAGCCGCTGCGCTGAGTATTGGCAGTGAGGTTATGAAGTTTTCACTGTCAAGGTGTCAGCTGCTTCTTGGTGATCTCACAGCCTTCTCTACACGTCTCTCCTTCATCAGCCTGGCCTGGTCTCCGCTCAGATTACAACATGCTGGCTGTTCACTGAGGGGGTCTGGGTGTGGGCACGTGGCTTTTTATGGAGCTTTTGTTAGGGAAACTGGAGAATTCTCTTAGGATATTTTTCCTCCACACATGGCCGTGGTGGTAATGTTGACAGCAATGGCTGGAATGCGCAGAACGTGCATGGACACTGCCTCCTGTCCTAGCAGTTAACTCCAGTTTACCCAGTAATGGACACCCAGCCTCTTCCCCACCCCCGCTTGTAGCTGCTACCTTGCTCGCTGCTTCCAAGTGGGCTCCCAAGGACAGTGTAAAGAGCTACTTCCCTGCTTCTCCTAATCAATCCCTAACATATCTGACAGTTTGAAAATTATGCTTCTAATCAGGTTAATTTGCTAAAATTTAGCAGCATTCATATTTCGTTTTGTGGCAATACGGCTAATATATATTCCTTGGAGAGAAAAACCTAGAAAAGTACATATTTGTTTTCGCATTTGTATTGCACTATGAACATAGTTTAAGAAATAATAGAACTAAACTCTGATATGGAAAAAGAGCCATAGATAAGGTGGTTCGTTAGAATCCCAGTTATGACCTAGTTTTATCAACCACAGTTTCCTGACCAAATTATACGAAGCGTATTAGAGAAAACTCTGGAAAGCACAAAAGGTAAGTAGGTTTCCTGATAGTCCTAGTACTCCACTAGTACAAGCTCAGGGATATAGTTACATTAAAGAAGGGAGGCTGTGGGTTCTGAACCGCCTCCTAAGGAGCCCATTAAACCTTGTTTTCCTGAATAATGGGGATAGCCCTACCTCCTGCTACTGTTGAAAGGCCTAAAATTCATCTTGAAAAAGAGCCCAAGTGTGCCCAACACTCACAACCAGTAGCTGATCTTAATGAAATATTTGTGATTTTGGGGTTTTTTTTAAGTGTCATCAGTGGCAATGACTTCTGAAGTTGGAAACCAGTTAGATATCACAATTCAACCACATATTTTAGTATTCTTTCTACAAATAATTTTTCTGTGTGTGATATTTAAAATAACATTACAGATTGAAACTTCTACTTTCCCCATGCGTTTTGTTTTTTCCTTTTTTGTTTTTTTTTCCTGTGTGTTTGTAATGAAAATTTTTATTAATTAATTGCATGAGTGTGTGTTTAGCAGAGTGCTGTATTCACAGCTGTCCTTCTTAAAGTAGGTTTCCGCAGGTGATGTTATTAGATGAAATGTTAGCAAACGTCGCCGTGGCTTTTGGAAGGTCCTGCGGAGTGTGTTTCTGGAAGGGCTGTGTCATCCAAGCCCCCAGCCAAGGGGCCAGGGTTGCCCAGTGGGTGGCCGACTGCCCCCCGAGTGTGTGGATGCTGCCAGCCAGCCAGGCTGCCTCTGGCTCACAGGTGGGAGTCGTTCACAGCACGGAGACAGCAGACAGCACACGTGAGCGAAGGTCACGTAAGAAGTGCGGCCACCCTCCCTGATAGAAGTAAATATGTGTTTTGAACAATTTGACCATCACCAGCTATTTTATCCCCCCCACCCGTTTTTTTAAGATTTATTTACTTTTATTGCAAAGTCAGATACAGAGCGGAGGAGAGACAGAGAGGAAGATCTTCCATCCCATGATTCACTCCCCAAGTGACCACAAGCAGGGAGCTGAGCCAATCCGAAGCCATGAGCCAGGAGCTTCCTCCAGGTCTCCCACATGGGTGCAGGGTCCCAAGGCTTTGGGCCGTCCGGGACTGCTTTCCCAGGCCACAGGCAGGGAGCTGGATGGGAAGCGGGGCCACCATGATTAGAACCAGTGCCCATATGGAATCCTGGCAAGCACTTCAGCTGCTAGGCCACCGCGCCGGGCCCTATCTTATCCCTTTAAACCTAAATCTTAAACCTTTGCCTGTAGGGTAGGCCGAAGCAGTGATCCTCTGCTGACTAACGCGTTGTTGCTTCGGATGTTCTGAGCTTGTGCGGAGCCGAGCGCTTCTGCCTGGTTAGTGACTGTTCCCATGCAGCTTCCCAAACTCATTATACATGTTTTAAAGTATGGGATTCTTAAGATACGTTAGAGGATTTGAAATGCTTAGTTTTCATTTTTAAAGTGATGCCTGACCCATTCAAGACAGTCCAGACTTTAAAGGGAAAAGGCACAAGATCTTTCCTGCCCTCTGCCCCAAACAAAACTATTATCATGAATACTTTGAATATTTTTTATAATATAAGAATTATCACTGGACTCACAAAGATGGTTGCCTCTGTAGAGTACTGTGGGGACAAAACCTCATTTTCTGTGTTTTTCTGGGTTTTTGATCGTATCACTGCTTCAGCTGTGTTAAGATGTTTACAGGTGACTGTCATATAGCTGCGACCCTTCCAGCTGCAGTAGCCTGCCTTGCTGTCCACAGCGCCTTCACCAGCGCCTTGTCTGTCCTGTGCCCTGCTTGGTAGCTGCGGTCCATACCCAGTGAGTGTGGTGTATCCACTTACGCACGCATACACCCCCTCCCATTTGGATGGTCGATTTAGTCGTGATGTCCCATAATCAAAAATACTATTATGAAAATTTTGTTGCATAAACATTTTTCTAAATGTAGGATTTTTTCTTTTCTATAAAATAGGTTTGCCAGAGAGGATTTGCTGGGTGAGAAGGTCTAATGATTCCAAGGTTCTTAATATACCCATGCTCCTTTGGAATATATTTCATCAGCTTACTGCTGGGAACAGCAGTGTGTAGCACACATCCTCAACTGGCATCTTTAATAACATTTCTACTTTACTTAATTAATAGGGAAAGAGCATCTCATTTTAACTGTGTTTCATTTTTAAGGATATTGAAAATTTTAAATACATTTCATAAGCAATATTCCTCTATTTGCATTATCTTATTTCATATCAATGTAGATTTAACATCTTCCTATCGATTTGAGCAATCTCTTTGTATTATGAAAACGTTATTTTCATTTTCACCGTAACTTTTTTCTGGCTTTTTTGGAATTATCTTTGCATTGTTTTTTGACAGCATTTCATTTTTTTATGTAGTTCAATCCCTTTATTTTGAAAACCAACAAAATCTAACCCTCTAAATATTAGAATGTTCTATTACGGCATTTTCATTTTGAAATATACTTTAGCTATCTTTGAATTTGCCTCAGTGTATTAAGTGAATCAAAGAATGAAAATTACTTCTTCCCCAGTGTTAATTGCTCCAATATCAACTTCTAGTAACTGATCAATATAGCAATAGTATTTTTAGGTTCTACATATGGACCATATACATCACTTCATTGGCTTGCCAGTTTATCTTAGATCTATATTCCATTAAATTTTAACAGCTATATATTAATGAGTCTCCCACCATTGTGCCTTGAAAAGTATTTATGTACATGTATGTATCTTTATATGAGAAATATACACTTTAGTTCTAATTGTAAATTTATGCTTATTGAAAAGTCTGTCATTGTCATGAACCTACAGTGAATTAGAGGACTTGCATATTGTTACATTTAATTTTGGCACCCAGAAAAATGTGGTTCTTTTGTTGATTCAAGGATTTGTATCAATAAAGATTTGTAATTTCTCAGAGTCAAGTTTTCTTAGTCACAGACGTGTGATTGCAGTTGTGGGATTTCTGACGAGTTCTGTGTAATATTCCTCATAAGAGCAAGCATCTTGGGAAGGGGGTCCGTTTCCCAGTTGCCTAAGAACTCTCCAATCTCCGAGTCAGCCTAGGTGCATTGAAGCCACTGCTGTGATAACCCTGACTGCATGCCGGCTGGTTCAACTCCAAGTGCCAAGAGCTGCTTGTTCTGTCCCCCATGTGCTTGTAGGTGGACAGCCTCGTCTTGGCGTCCTCCTCCAGGTGAGTTAGCTTGCTGTGAGCCACACCACCGATGCTCTGTGAATGCCGATCCTCATCGGGGCCGTTAGAGAGGTAGGGGCATGGATTAGCACTTTGGCCTTAGCCTGGAACCTTCTGGAAGCTCCAACTCCTCAAGCGCCGGGTCATCTGGTCAGCAGGCATACTCGGTAGAACATGGGGCTTGGCACCCAGCCACTTCAGTCTTTCACACAGAGACTTTGTAGTTACCGTTATGGAAAACTTGGTGTTAACAAGCCCTCTTGACAGCAGCTTAACGTTGATTACAAACAACAGAAAGAGACAAAAAAAAAAAAAAAAAGCAAAGATAATCAATCCTAATAAAGAACTATATTTCTGCTTCCTTCCGCTCCACAGTTTTGAATTTTTGATGTTAAATTCTACTTCTTTCAGCATTACCTTCTCTTGTAGCATATTAATATGATTATTATAGTTTTTAGTCTAAAAGTGAAGATGAAAATGGTTTGCCTGCTATGTTTACAATATTAGAGCAATCTGAATTTGCCTTGTGACTGTAACCATTGAGTTGTTTTGTTTTGTTTCTGATGTTTTCTTATTTGCTAGTATCTGCTTCTTTGAAGGACTCCTTTGGCATTCTTGTAAGGCAGGTCCAATTGTGACAGAATTTTGTTTGGGAATGACCTTATCTCTTCCTTGTATCTGAGATAACTTTTCTGTAACCTTGGCAAGCATTTTCCCTTCTGTAGTGTTTCACTATGCTGCAATATTAAAATATCTCTCCATAGTCCTGGCCCCCTGAGTCCTGGGGCTCCTTGCCGTCTGCCAACAGTGGAAGAGTCCCAAAGAGCCTCCAGCCACCTGGACTAACCCCAGGCTGGACACACGTGGCTCCTACAGGCACAGGTCTCCACCTGGTCCCCTCGCGGGGCACAGGAGGGGGGCCCTTTGGAGTAGCATTTGTATAGATTTTTATGTGTATGCTGTCAGGATTCTGCCATAGGGCCCATTTCCCCATTTGCATGAAGTCCTGGGCCTCCTGGGCATGTGAATCTTCAATTCTTGCTAAGCATCATCGTTTTTCTAATTTTAATCCGTAGCACAGGGGAAGCGAGCACTCAGTAAGTAGTGAGTGCTGTGAGGAAAAGCATCGGTAGGTGGGTGGAGAAGGTGTTAGGGAGCAGGAGGGCTGATTAAAGGCTGGCCTAAGAAAGACTCTGAGGAGGTGACCTGGAGGAGGAGTGGCAACAACAGTGGGAATGAATGTCCTAGCAGGAGCAGCCCGAGCCGCTCCATGGCTGGGAAGCAGCCTTGCATGTCGGCAGAGGGCATCGGGCGTCCGGGAGCAGGCAGCTTTAGGTCTGATGGGGAGAAGCCAGCAGGTGGATCAGCTAGTGCACGGTTTAACCTGCACTGCTGGCATTTGGGACCTCTGAAAACTCGGCGAGGAAGCCATGTTCTGCAGTGTGCAAAATGGCCGAGGTGGTAAGAGTGACTCAACTCTGCTTCTGGGAATCTAGAGATTCGAGGTGTACTGGGGACATGGTGCCTGCCTGTGATCCCCCCAGTAAAGACCCCGGGCACAGCCTCTAGTGGCCTTCCCTGGGCGACAGCCAGCGTTGGCTGGCGTGGCTCACTGCAGAGGAACTGAGCGCATCCTTCCGGACTGCACCCGAAGAGCTCTGGGAACTCACGGCAAACGCTGCCCACCCACATGTGCCTTCTTCAGCTGCTCATTTTGGTTCTTGTTCTTGCTCTGTGATAAAACACTGTGAGCACAATGCATGCTGAGGTCACTGGCTGCTTTTATTTTTAAAAGCGTGTACTTATTTTCAGCGTGTTTAAAATGCAGGCAGACAGACACAGAGAGATCTCTACTTACTGGGTCATTCCCGCAACCCACCCCCAAAATCCATAACATTGCTAACTGGGCCAAGCTGAAGCCAGGGCCCAAAACAGGAGTACGTGAGTCGCAGGTGTCACTGGCAGGAGGCGGGGTTGGAGCCCAGGAGCCAGCTCTCCTAGCAGGCTCTCTGCTGTGGGGTGCAGAGTCAACACAAAGCACCTGCCCCGAGTCCCGGGAACAAGTCACCACACCTGGGAGGAGGACCTGGAGGGTCCATGACTGATGACCAATGTGAGCATTCAAATATCTTGAGGGATGACATGAAGATTCTCTATGTATAATGTTTTAGAAAAAATATATATACGCTTACTTTTATAAAAGGACTCTGTAACTTAGCCTCCATAGGATTTCTCTCCAGTGTGGATCCTATTATGTTCTTAAAAAAAATTTTTTTTTTTTTTTATTTTACTTCTATCGTAAAGGCAGAGATACAGAGAGAAGGAGACAGAGCGAAAGAGCTTCCATCCGCTGGTTCGCTGCCCCAAATGGCCGTCCCAACCAGAGATCAGCTCTGGGGCAGTGCGCGGAGACAGAGCTTTTGCAGTGCCCTCCTGACGTCTTTGTTCCTCAGGCTGTAGAGGAGTGGGTTCAGGGTGGGCGTGAGACCCGCGTAGAAGACGGCCGCCACGCGCCCTTGCAGCGCGGAGTAGCGGGCGGGGGGCTGCATGTAGGCCGAGCTTCCGGCGCCGTAGAACAGCAGCACCGTGGCCAGCTGGGACGAGCACGTGGAAAAGGCCTTCGTGCGTCCGGACGCTGAGCGGATCCCGATCACGGTGACGAAGATGCGAGCGTAGGAGAGGACCGCGAGGACGAAGCAGCTCATAACCACGCAGCCACTGACTGCAAGCCCCGCGGCCTCGTGCGCGTCCACGTGGGCACAGGCGAGGCGCAGGAGAGCCGGGATGTCACAGAAGAAGCGGTCAATCACCCTGGGGCCGCAGAAGGGCAGGGAGCAGGTGTTGGCCATGTGGAAGGTGGAGAAGAGGAGGCCGCTGGCCCAGGCAGCCACCACCAAGGAGAGGTAGGTCCGGGCGTTCATGGCTGTCCCATACACCAAGGGCCTGTAGATGGCCAGACAATGTGATGAGAAAACTTTCCGTGGACCCAAAGCAGGTGAAGGCAAAGAGTTGGAACGCACACACAGGGCGGGAAATCTCCCCTGAGCTCACGGCGGTGGCCAGCAGGGCCCAGGGCAGGGTGCTGGAGATGGAGCCCACGTCCGCCAGGGACAGGTGTTGGGGGCGTGTGGAGGCGCACGTCCAAGATCACGGCAGCCGTGATGGAGAAATTGCCCAGAGTCGCCACCAGGTAAACGGGCAGCAGGACGGCCGCGCTGAGCAGCCGCAGCGTGGAGACAGAGGAGAAGCCCCGGAGGACGAATACAGACACCTCGGTGAGGTTACTCATGCTCTGAGGCGCCGGGCACAGTCACGAGCCGTGCGTGAAAGTGAGGTCGCGGTAACAAGGCCTGTGAGGGACAGATGGCAAGGGTGGACGTGCCGTTCTGGGAGGGATGCCCAGGTGCTTCTCCGTCAAGCATGAACGCCTCGTTTGTCTGCCACGAGCGTCTCCGGCCCGATTGCCCACAGAAGCACTGCAGATACATGAGTTAGTGCATGTGGCTGAGCGGGGGTGGGGGTCGGGAGAACCGGCCTTCCTTCCAAATGAGGCAGCTAGGCTCTGGCCCGTGGTGGTGGTCTGAATGCCAGATTCCCAGAATTTTTTATGAGAAGCCAGAATTCCAGATTTTCTAAGGTGAAACCTTCTGGCTTTTATAAATTGGCAGTTAATTCACATTTTAAAACTCTGCATAGCAGGGAGGCCATTGGTTTCACACTTGGTTTTACCATGCGTGCTGCTCCCTGACTTCCAGGCTGTTAGGCAGACCCATAAGTTCTGCTCCTTGCCCCTCTGTTGCCCCCACCAGCCTAAGCGCACTGGCACCAGGCTCAACTTGCAAACAACCCAGTTTCTTGTTCAGAAGGTAATGGCTACGTGGGACACCTGTACTGAACTCCTACCTCTGACTTGGGCCTGGCCAACCCTGGCTGTTGCAAGTCCTGGGGAATGAATTAGACAATTCTGTCTCTCTCTCTCACCCTCCCTCTCCTCTCTCTAAGTAAACATTTGAAATAAAAAGTGTAAGATATCCTCTCATGAATGTTTTATCACATAGCACCGTCAGTCCACAGAACATATTGGAAAGCTAGCCAAGAAACACGCATTGATGAAGAGCCTAATATTAATACTCAGTTCTTGGTTAAGGCCTCTAATGGGAGCCTGCCAAGCTCTGGATCTTGTTGGAACCACGTATCTTTCATTATTCTCAAGTGACAGAGCAGGACACTGAGGTTCAGACACACTGAGGGCTCGGGGCAGATTACACAGAATCCAGGGATTGGCTGTTTGGCTACACCTCGCATGGCAGATGTTGAGATCATTGCCACACTGCTCTCCAGGAAGTTTCTCATCCTGAGAAATCCGTGTCTATTACACAAAACTTCCCGTTCTCCCATAATTACTCCTAAGCCTTGGCAAGTGCCATTCTGCTCTGTCTCTAAATGACTGACTAGTCTAGGCATTGTCGGTGAGAGTGCCAGCGACCATCAGCGTAGACATCAGCGGGCTGAGCTGACGGGCCAAGGCCACAGGCCTCAGCTGCAGGTGGCATTCCAAGATAACTCCCTGCTGGAACTTGTGTCCCGTCCTTCACCTCTGGCCGCCTGAGGACATCCTGGCCTCTCAGGGGCTGCTCAGCAGTGGGAACAGGGATGTGACCTTAGACTATTGCCATATCAGTGGAGAACCCTGATACCCTAAGGAGACAACTGCTGGGAAGAGAGTGTGGAATTCCTCTCTCTTGTGCAGGGGAAGTTTCTACGTCTGTGCTCAGTGTCTCTTTCTTGCATGTGGCTGCCTCCGCTTGCACCCTGGTCCGTGCTGTGCAGGTGGAGTGACAGAGCCTGCCCTTGAGTGGCTCGCTCCTCTGTCAGCACGGTGTGGCCAGGGTTCACCGGGAAGCACCAGGAGCCCGGGCACGCCTCCTCTCTAAGGCTGGGTAAGGCATCCACTCACCTGTCCGTGCATGCTCACATTCGTTCAGCCAAGGGGCTGCTGGAAGTATACGGACTGAGCAAGGTGTAAGAATGTTCCAGAGGAAAGGGACGAAACATCACGACCCACAGCCATTCCTCCCGGCCACAGCTCCTTGCCACTCATGGCCTTGTCGCATCCTACACCCAGGGTCAGAGGAAATCTGCCCCCACAGGGTGCAGGTATCCATGTGAGACAGTTTTCAGACATACCTGGTGGGTACTACTTCCTGTCTAGCGGTGACATAGCTTCATGTGTAGTGGGAGAGAGAATGTCAAAATCACAACTCGGCAGAACCAACTGCTCAGGCAGAGGCTAAGTATGCACTGCAGTTCCAAAACGAGCCAAGGGAAATGAAGGCAGCATCTACGCATGGGGAGGCAGCGCCCCTCCGCGCCCAGGGCACAGGCAGGCAGCCAGAACCTGCCACAGAGCACGGGGAGGCAGCTCCACTCCTCGCCACGTGTCTGCGCGTTGCCTGTGTCTCCGGTCGCTTGTCTTCACATGCAGCCTTTGCAAGGCTGTCTCTGGACAGCTCCAGTCCACTGGTCAGCGGATCCAGTCCCCCACTTCTGAGCCTGGAAGTCACAGGGGTGGTTCTCACAAGCCAGAGGTAAGCTGTGTCATGGGTTAGAGGCTCAATCCCAGCTCTGCCGCAGAAGCCTGGCTTCCAGGACAGGGGGACGTATGAGAAGCTTCCCTTTCCAGGGTCTGGCCCACCTCCACGGGGTGCCCACCCACAGTCTCACAGCGTCAGCTTCCATCCAGCTCGCTGCAGACAGCACTGTGCCCCCAGGAGTGCTTCTGTCGCACCTTGGGAGCACGCTCTTGGGATGCACAGGTACCCTGTACCCCACTGATCCTACAACGTACAGGATCTAACTACCCACACACAGCAAAGAATGACGTGGCCCCAGTTCTCAGGAGCAGCAGGGCTGAGAAACCCTGACCTAGGGAGTCTCCTTGGGTCCCCCTGGCTGAGTCACCAGCGTGAGACACGGACATTCTGTGTCAGGGAGGTCCTGACCCTGACCCTGAACCCCACCCCCGGGCTTCGGTTTTCCCTACAGTGAGCCTATGGGATGAGGCTAGACGGTGCCGCTTGGAGAGTCCTGATTCAGTTATATTTTAGTTTTATTCATTCTTTGTTTTTGGCTAAGGCTCTCTATAGATTCTGTCACCAAGTTTTCACAATAACTGAAAAGCTCCAAGTTGAGCCCACTCCCGAGGGGATCAAACCGAATTGGAGAAGGTAAAACCAGTGAACAGGACAGCAAAGCAGGGCTCCTCGGCCGCAACCTCCTTCCCCATCTGTAGTGCGTATTCATGTCTGAGCTGGACCCGCAACGAAATCACCACTCTCTCCTCTTCGCTGTTCATTCACTATGTTTTCCTCAAAGGGCCGGCAGCTGTTGCTAACAGGAACCGCACGAGGTCCTACTACTTGAAGAACGAGTTTCCACTCTGAACCGGCAGCTCTGCTTCTGGTAGAACTTGTGTGGAGGAAGCCTGGACAGACAGGCAAGCAAAGGCACTCAACAGTGCGGGTAATCTCACTGTCGACGGCGCTCGTGGGCTGGGAGCAGCCAGCTCAGGGCACACCTCCGTGGTGGGCCATGACAAGGCCATCTCGGAGAGCGGGCAGCGCCATCTCCGCTGTGGAGCAGTACACACCCTAGAGTGCTACAGTCAGGAGAGCAGAAGGGTGCCTGTGTGGTGGCACCACCGGTCAAAGCGTGCTCAGGTGTGGTCATGCTGGGGGGTGGGCTGGGGGCGGCTCCCAGGTTTAGCTGAGTGTAGTGCAGACTCCCTCCCCGCCTTCCCCGTGGGAGCAGCGGGGTTGCATTCGACCTCCATGAATTCTTAGATTTCCCCAGCTAACATCTGACAACAACTGAGGTTTAGTTTAGGGGGGAAGTGGGATTGAGGTCACATGCCCTGAGTCCTACTACCGCAGTGCAATTGGGGTCAGGCACCCATTTGCCACCTCACCCCCCCAGGCAAGAACTGCTTTAACATCCCCATTTCCCAGATTTAAAAAATAAAACAAAACAAACAAACAAAAACAGAGGCGCTTGGCGCTAGAGTGCTCTCCGGGGTGCAGGTGTCATGCAGAGGCCTCTGGGCGCAGGGTCCGCCACGTGGTGGACGCAGAGGCCACCACGCTGGGTGTGGTCTCACCTACCAGGCCAATGGGGCACACGCCCCTCGCGGTGTGAGGCTGGATGAATGGGCTGGTGGTGAACTGAAGCGTTCCTTCAGGGGCAAGGCTGGTCCAGGCCGGGCGGGGGCTTCCCGCCCCGGGTGTGGGTCCCCATTTTATAGGCTGTGGCGCGGAGAGCCCTGAGGATGCGCCAGCACCCCTGAGTTCTGTAGGAGCTGGCCCTGACAGGTGGCATCTGCCTCAGCCATTTCGCTCTCGGGGATTTAACCTAGCTCACCAGGACAGGTCCCCAGATACAAACTTTCTAGAGGATTCAAAAAATATCAAAAACTGTCATGGTTAATACTGTTGAAAAGCCTCATTTTCTGTCCAGAAACCATGCTCCTTCAGTGTGTGTTCATTGCTTAGCAACATGTCTTGGTGATGGGGATTAACTTCTAACACATGGGGCTTGCACGTGGAAATGTGTGACCTCTTCACACGGCTGCCCAGCATCCCACCAGATGGCTGACGAACTTCGTCCATCGTGGTCCTCTCGGTGGGCCTCCAGGTGGGCCTCCATGTGGGCCTCCATTTGGGCCTCCATGTGGTCTCACCTCGATGCCAAGACAAACAGCTCTGAGACTGATCTTGTACCCTCCTATGACATTTTATGGTTTATTAAATACGTTTTTGTCTATTTCTTCGTGTAAGTTAGAAGACTTTGTCTCTCTCTCTCCTCCTCCCTTTCATTAGTTTAGAGCTTGGGCCGTGTTTGTGGCTGGGTTTTG